>NC_090450.1:252202941-252505971 GCF_031143425.1 Pleurodeles waltl
CAGGGCAAAGTACCGCTGAACAGGTCAGAGACAGCAAAGGCAAGCACCGCTGAACAGGGCAAAGACCGCCATGGTGAAGGCCGCTGAACAGGGCAAAGCACCGCTGAACAGGTCAGAGACAGCAAAGGCAAGCACCGCTGAACAGGGCAAAGACCGCCATGGTGAAGACCGCTGAACAGGGCAAAGCACCGCTGAACAGGTCAGAGACAGCAAAGGCAAGCACCGCTGAACAGGGCAAAGCACCGCCATGGTGAAGACCGCTGAACAGGGCAAAGCACCGCTGAACAGGTCAGAGACAGCAAAGGCAAGCACCGCTGAACAGGGCAAAGACCGCCATAGTGAAGACCGCTGAAAAGGGCAAAGCACCGCCATGGTGAAGACCGCTGAACAGGGCAAAGCACCGCCATGGTGAAGACCGCTGAACAGGGCAAAGCACCGCCATGGTGAAGACCGCTGAACAGGGCAAAGCACCGCTGAACAGGTCAGAGACAGCAAAGGCAAGCACCGCTGAACAGGGCAAAGACCGCCATGGTGAAGACCGCCGAACAGGGCAAAGCACCGCCAAATCAAGCATCGTTAGCCCATGTGCAGCTGGGACAGTGACGGAACTGGGACGGTCACGGGGAGCGTGATGCACTCTGGGCACCATTCCCCCTCCAGAACCAGTGGAGACCTGCATCCACTCTGTCTGTCCTTCACAGGATGAAGCACTCTGGGCACCAGTCCCCCTCCAGAACCAGTGGAGACATGCATCCACTCTGTCTGTCCTTCACAGGATGAAGCACTCTGGGCACCAGTCCCCCTCCAGAACCAGTGGAGACCTGCATCCACTCTGTCTGTCCTTCACAGGATGAAGCACTCTGGGCACCAGTCCCCCTCCAGAACCAGTGGAGACCTGCATCCACTTGAGAGACTGTGGCTTTGCACTCCCCAGGATGGTACAGTGGGCAAGCCACCCACTGTAGAGACTTGAGAGACTGTGGCTTTGCACTCCCCAGGATGGTACAGTGGGCAAGCCACCCACTGTAGAGACTTGAAAGACTGTGGCTTTGCACTCCCCAGGATGGTACAGTGGGCAAGCCACCCACTGGAGAGACTTGAGAGACTGTGGCTTTGCACTCCCCCGGATACATCAATGGGCATGGAGCCCCGTCGTGGATCTGGCGTGGTGCTGTCATCCGGCTGAGGTGCCCCCCCTTCCCTTCCCCCTGAGGTGCCTGTTGTATTTCTATCTGATGCCCCTGCAGTGTTCTCTCCGTTCCAGGACAGGTATCGTGTGTAGGCCTCGCCCATGCATTTTGGGCCCAGTGGTCCACGGACATTGAAATGTGCATACCTGTACTACTAATCGTGATGTATATATTTGGAATGTGTATATATTGATGTATATATGTGCTTACTGATTTTTGATACATTACAATGGTTGAACTCATTTCCTTTTGTCTTAGCATTTATCCAGGGGGGTTGGGGGTTGTTACTGTGATGTTCGGAAATGCATTGGTGTGTGTGTTGTAGTGGGTGAGGGTCGGGTTGGGGGTGGGGGTGGGGGTGTTGCGTGTGTGTCCCCCTTACTTTTGCCTCCCCTCTCCCCTATGTCGTAGGTGCAGTACTCACTGTTGTCTTCGGCGCCTACGTTGCTGGTGACCGTAGAGGAGCAGGAAGACAAGCGCAGGGAGAATTTGTAGTTCGGGCTCCATGGTGGGCTCCTTCCTCGTGGAGTGTGTTAAGGTGAGCGTTTTCCCATTGCAAAAGCTGTTTCCGCCGTGTTTTTATCCGCGGTGAATCCGCCCTGGAAAAGGTGGCGGATTCTCGGGTTGTGATACTGTGGGGCGGTACATTGTCTCCCGCCTGTCTGTTGGCGGTGACCGCCGCGCTGCTTGTCTGTACCGCCGTGGCGGTCGGAGTGTTAAAGTGGCTGTCTATGTTGGCGGTTTCCGCCACGGTCATAATTCCCTTTTTTTGTCTGCCGGCCTGTTTGCGGTATTACCGCAGCTTTAACACCGTCCGCCAGTGTTGTAATGACCCCCTTTATCTTTAAGCTTATCCCCTGCAAATGAAAAGTTAAGCTATCATATTTTACAATCTTAAAGTGTTTTCAGAATTTGTTTTTAGGTTATTATCTGGTTACAAAGTTGCACCTTATTCTCTTTTGCACTAGAATCCGTTTCATTTACATCAAATGTATGTTTTGTGGTATACTGTTGTCTCTGGAAGGTGTCATGGTCAGCACATCGCTTACTGCCGTAGGCTGCAGTACTTGGATGGACACCGAGGCCCATATTTATATTTTTTAGCGCCGCATTTGCAGTGCTTTTTGACGCAAAAGCGGCGTAAACTTACAAAATACAGTTGTATTTTATACGTTTGCACAGCTTTTACATCAAAAAATTGCGCAAATGCAGCGCTAACAAACTATAAATATGGGCCCTAGTTTCTTACTGGTTCTGGACTGGCCAAGATAAGGGCAACCCCTTCTAGTAGCCACGGTGTTGCAGAGTAGAAAACACGCCAAGGCAGACCGTACCCTCCAGAAGGAGTCCCATAGGAAAAACCCAAGTATTGGGAAAAAACATCTATCGCAGGATCTCCTGAAAAAGAGGACAAAAACTGAACAATGAAAAAGGTAAAAATATATGTCAAAATTGCAGGGATACAAAGCAGGAGCAAGTAGAAAACTGGAAACAGCAGTGAGGATCTCCACCAAGACGGAAGTGTTTGCAACACAAAGAAAGAAGGAACTCCAGTGCTTATATACCATTAAACAGGAAGTGACAAAACAGGAAAACAAATGACACCATCCTGGATTGGGAAAGGTTACACAGAAATGAATGGGAAGAAAAGCCAAGTAGTAAAAGAAAGATACTATACATGCTGGGAAGACAACCACGACAGAAGAAGACAATATGGAGACCCCAGAAGAAAGAAGACAAGAAGAAAGTTGACACAAAAGAAAAAGAAGGAAAAAGAACTGAGCAGGTAAGTGGGAACGAAGGGCAGGGAGACTGCCAGTGCCCAATGTGCGAACCGAAGCTCGAAATGAGACTCCTAGACCGCAACGCGGCAGAAATATTCAGGCGGATCACAAAAGGGATGCAGCGCTAGTCTGCAGAAGGAGACAGAGGGACAGATTTAGAGTTTGGTGGATGGGGGTTCTCCATTACAAACATGATAGATATACCATCTGCCATATTACAATTCCATTATAGCCTATGGAAATTGTAATATGGCAGATGGGATTGTTGGCGCGTCAGACCTTAATAAGTAAACTTACAAGGGAACGCAAGCAGGTCTATGAACCTTTTGCAATTAAGATGTTCCCACCATAATTCCAGTACATGCAGACCAATAATCAATGATTAATCAATAACCTCAGTAATCAATGATAATTTACAGCGTTAGTAATCAATGGAGTCAGTAATTGTCACACACCATGACCTTTCATTCATGAATAACCACTCCTTTAGTTAAAGTTAAAATATTTATTTCCCTGTATTACCAATGCTAAGGTCACGTACGTTAATCTCAAAATCAAAGGATACACATACAAAAACAACACTGGCTGTCCAAAGCGATGGAAGAAACGCAGTCTAATCAAAGCTTGAACTATAACACTTTCTAAGGTTACAATGCAAATCAATAATAAGAACAATTGTGCAAACAATATCACTTACATTTAGATTCGTCAAAGAAAGACATCAAACGTTACTCCCTATAACAGACTTTCATTAGTAAGAACCCTTAACTAACACCAGATTAGCATCAGCATGTTGGGCTTTATGCAAAACAATTTAGCAAACACAAATTTGGAAAATATCGAGCTATGGCTCTATCAAAACAGCGCGGTTGGTACCTAGAAAGAAAAAGCAAACATGCATTGCAAGTCAGGTTTAGTAATTTATATACCTCTCCTCAATTGGATCGGCAAGCTAAGATAGTCTTCGTCAATAGGACATCAGTTCGGTCAGCAAGGCATCAGGATTCAGCATTAAAGTTCATAAAACGCAAAGTTTTTAAGCAACTAGAAAGAAAAGAGGTAAAACCTCAAGAAGAATAAAGAGAATGGCTTGTCTTCTCTTGGTGCAGTTGTTGGAGTGTGTCTTTTAAAATTAATATTAACATGAAAAGCTTGCAATATATTGTGTAATGAAGCTGCATAGATAATGCGTTAGCGTAGAAAAATAATGTACGCGTTTAAAATGGGCCCACGGGGAGTGGCCACCAATGTATACGAAGACTGATGGAGCTCATTAATGATGAACTAATTATGTACTAATGTTTGAATTTGTATTAGCATATCATAATTAGAGCTATGTATTTGGGTTTGTTAACTAAATCACTAGGCCTTAGTTAGCGAGAGTCTGGGCCTGGCTGCCTGGTCTCCTATTAAACTGTGTTTTTCCTGACGTGCAATGTGCTATCTTCCTGAAGGACACAACGCTGTACTTTTCTAGAAGCTAGAGATGTGTGTTTAACCATAGTAAATTATTTCTCATGGGGCCCGACTTGCTCAAGGAGACATTCTTGCTGAATGCAACAGTGTAATTCGTAACAGGTACAAGGCTGTCTGGAGTAGGAGAAAACAATGGGACTACTGACTGGAGCGCAAAGTGTAACTTTTCTTACCTGACATTCCAACCGATGAAGACGTCAATAACATGAGCTAATCAACGGCATGAGAACTGTGTTCTGTGGAAAATTCTAATGAGGTGTGTGAAGAATTATTGGACAGTGATAATGATGCACCAAATGTTATCCAATGGGGAATTAAGGGCTAGTTCGACAGTTTTGATATAACCGCATGACCTGAGGAGAAATCAGCCATTATTGGGACACTTTGCCATTAATCTGACATTCGGCCTTAAGCCATACTTTGCCATTGCTCTTTTGAGCCTTTGCTGTACATTCTTCCTGATACTTTAAACCATCCTCTATCTAAGTCCTTACTGATGCTCGCTTCGCCCCCATATGAGAGAAGAGCCTTATTCTTTAGCTATGCCATACTGAGACTTTGCCATGTCCTATCCTTGCTGATGGTGAATCGACTGATGTCTTGAGGACGAAGACTAACGCTGTTGCTGATTCGTTGAAGGGGTAACTATCTGATGAAAAATTGTAATTGTCTGTTTGCCTTTTCTTTCTAGGTACCAACTGCTCTTTTGATAGAGGCCATAGTTAGATGTTTTCCAAATTTGTGTTTGCTAAATTGTTTTACATGAAGCCCAACATGTCGATGCTAATTCGAGGTTAGTTAAGGTGTTCACTAATATCTGACGCAAATAGACAAATGACTGAGTTCTTGCTTTGTTGAATCTTGCACTACTGCGACTTTGCTAGGCTGCCTCTTATTAATGATATGTTAATGTTGAATGAATATTCTCTATGTGTTCTAATTACAAAATCTGAAGAGTTACTAATGAGATTGATTGCTAATGAGATTAACGGAGATGATTATTAGATTGTAACCAATAGGGAATAAATATCCTAACACTGAACTAGTTTTGTGTGGTTATTCCTGACTGAAAGGTCATGGTGTATTCACTTATTGATCCTTATTAAATGTTATTGATTAGTTACTAAGAATATTGATTGGGTTATTGATATATTGATTTTGTGATGACAAAAAGATATCTCGTACTGGGAAGTCTCCGAACGTGGTCAAAAGTTCATCGGCCTAGGCGTGTCTCCTTGTAAGTTTACTTATCAAGGTTCTGACGCGCTATCAGGTTTTGGTATCAGAGGATGGTTTGACCCTTTGGGGCCCCAGTACGGAAGATTATGGGTTCATAAAGTCTGCTAGAAATTGAGGGGCGTAGTTTGGAAGTAAGCAAGGTGTATCAGACAATTGGGTTTTGGGAAAATTGTTCTTTTCAATGATGCAGATTGGAGAGATAATGTGCCCCTAAGTCCCAAATGACTTTCCCGGAATCTCGCAGCTTGCTGAAGGGAGTTTGAGTATGTTCCTGGTGTTCTATTGATAGTGTGAATGAAGAAGGGTTTGCCCTTGCACAGCTTATGCATACCGCAGGTGAATTGTGAAGTCTGTGAGGATTTTAGGCCAAATGATGATGTTTTAGTAGGAGTGTGCGTACTCCGCAGTATGAGAGTAGGGAAGCCGGCGAACTTCATGTGAGTGTGGCGCTTTGTGCTAAAAAAGTGTCCACGTGGTTGTTGGTGATGTACAGACCCTGTGTGGTCTAAGACTCTGGAGTATATTGATAAGTGTATGAGACACTTGGTTTATGTTGTAATTTGCGCCGTTTAATAGGTCGATGGTGAAATCAGCGAGTTGAGTTTGAGTCAAAGTGAGTGAATGAAAACTTCGATGGAGATTTGGTGAGTTCTAAAGTGCAATAGAATGACCCATTGACAAGTCGAGAGTAAAATTTGCGGGATCTGAGAAGGAGAGAGTAGCGGCGAAGGCTAAGAAAAATCTCTGTAAAGTTCCAAAGCGATTGTGTTACCCATTCCTGTAGTAAACAGGCAAATTTGCGTTTAGTTGGTGCTCGCAATCTATTGCATTAGTTCTGTGTGAGCGAGAGTGAGGAAGACAAGCTGCAAGACTTGGTCAGCCGCAGTGTGTATGAGTGCGACGTCATTGGAACCACGCTGGGATAGGTCAGTTAGTGAAAAGGGTCGCACACAGATTGGCAGCGGTCCGTGAGAGGCAATTGGTTGAGAAGGTGGGAGAAGAGAGTTCTGGGAATTAAAGTCACTTCCTGATTCGATTGTGAACGGAATAAAAGACGCAAACATGAAAATTTTCAAGGCTTTAAAGAGCGCCTTGAGGGGGGACGCATATATATTACTGCGAGTGTAGGGGAGGTTACACCGCTAGAAGGTACACCAGCTTATGCTGTAATGGAGGAAAGGGGTGTTGTGCCATGTCTTTGGCTAAAGCAATGGTGCAAAGTGACAGAGAAAGAAGGGTGTTTGGTGTTTCCGGAGCACGGAACATTCAATATAAGGGTTTTGGAAATTTGTGGAGGGTGCTAAATGAGGTAAAGCCACCTCCTAGGCCAGCACAGTTTGAGGCGTTAGCAATTTGAGAACTGATGGCAATACGACAACAGCAAAAGAAATTTGAGAGGAGAATGAGGAAAGCAGAAAAGACACTAGCGGAAGCTAGGTGGGATAGTGCACAGAGAGTTTGGAGGAGAGAAACAATAGATGGAATTAGGATGTTTCCAGCAATAGCTCAAGAAGGTGAAGACAAAGGAGGGAAAGCAAGTTGTAAGACCGACAAAAGCTCTTCCAAAGACAAAGAGGCTAAGAAGCCCTGGTCAGAGATGGATGACTCAGATGATGATGAGTTCCTTAATCAGTTATTGAACGACCGACCACCGCCATATGCAATAGATGACAATAGACCGAGTACTAGTACATGTCCTGTAAGTTTGACTCAAAACAAGGGGACAAAGAATCCGGTACAGGTTAGTCCTGTCTCGACACCAATTCCGGTGCAGAGTAGTATTAGTGTGTCCACTGCTCCAGAGATGCAATCTCAGCTACAGCCACCACAGATTCAGAGACTTTACCCTGATGTCCCAATCTTAGAAGCTACCACGAATCTGATGGTACCGTCAGAGCCGGTACTTTCGAGACCAAAGCTGATACAGACCGATCCAACTCCACCTTTACTGCCCCAGGTACAGCAACAAATGAGTGCGAATTACACTTCGGTCACAGGACCGCAGTCAACCATGGCACCAGTAATGAACCAGATTATGGGAGTTAATACTCTACAGGTTTTTGTGAAACAGGCAGACGCCAGCCCCAATATCCTTGCCCATTACAGTTGGTTCTCCAGTACCATTGTATGCGCAGGCGAAGTCTACTGTATGCGATCAGGGGCTAATAACTCAAGAGATGACAAGAGGAGGGATTGTGGGGAGCTCTCAAGGGATGACTCCAGTGGAACCGACATTCGAAAGATCTAGGTCTTTGTTAGACTTCAGCCCGACTGGGGCTCCTCCAGATGCTACGAGACAATCAGGATTGGGACTGCTGACTCCGCAGATCTCAAGTACGGACATACCACAAACACCGATGGTACAGGTTGGGAATATCTCATTACAAGGTTTAACTGCGCAACAACTGAACGATTGGTTAGACAAGTATAATTCACCACAGACTACTCTCACAGCAGCAGGGAGGCCAGGAGGAGAAGAGTACCTGAATTTTGTGAGGTTGGGCATGGAGGCAAATGAACTTGTTGAAGGGAGCATGGGAGTGAACAGGCTAGAATCGTATACAGAAGCAGAATTGAGATACTTGTGTCCAAAGATAACTAAAGAAGTGAGCAGAGTGCACCAGAGGTTGGCAAATTTGGCAGATAAATATGGAATAGACTTAGAAAATACCAAACATTTGAAGAGGAGTTACAGGTTAGACTTTGAGGCTAAGGAATTTGAGCACATGAGGTCTACTGGGATGAAAGCACACCTTAAAGAAATACTGCAGAGTGCACAAGTTTGGGGAGCATTAGAGAAATGGGAAGGAAGATGGGCGAAGAAAAGAGATAAGAGGAAAAGCGACTGCTTAGAACAGCCAGCAAAAGCCCATAGGATGCTGATACGGTAAAGATGTTACCAATGAGAGAGACGGCTGGAGGGGTTCTTGTCCATGTGCCGTGGACTAGAGGTGATATTCTGTCATTTACGAATGACTTTCCCAGACTGAGGGAGAAGCCAATAGAGTGGTATCAGCAGACAGACAGGTTTGTGAAGCTTGCAAAATGTCTCTGGGAAGACCTGAATACCCTGTTTGAGATCATAGTCTCAGCTGATTTATGGCTTGAGTGCAAGAGAAGTTTGGATTGTCCAGTCGCGGAACCGGCAAGGTATAGAGTCACAGGAGCACCGTCTCCTGAGGTGATGAAGTACTACTATAAGGTGATTGAATTCCTGAAACAGAGGGTTTCGCCAAAGAATACTGATTGGCAAAAGATTGGTAAGACAGCGCAGGAAGCCAAGATGTCGATACATGCCTATTATGAGAGGTTGTTGAAGGCGTTCAAGCACTACAGCGGTACAGAGGTTGTTGAGGCGAAGCACATGAATCACCTTGTGTTTAGATTTGTTGAAGGGTTGAGACCTGAAATTAGTCAGATGATTAAGAATCACTTGATTTGCTGGCAAGCAAAGCCGATTGACGAGGTGTTGCAGTATGCGAAGTACTGTAGTGACGAAATTGAGATGAAGCAGAGAAAATTGAAGGAGAAAGTGATGGTGATGCAAATTAAGGCAGCAGAATCAGGGATGCAGGGAGGTTGTCTACAACAGATGATGCAACAGCCGCAAGGAAACAGGATGTTTCAGGCGCAAGTGAGAGGCAGAGGTCGAGGAGGTTTTGTGAACAGAAGCACAGACTTGAACACTATAGTAGTTCAAAACGATGTACAGGGAATGAAGAAGATGTTACCTTGTCATGCTTGCGGTTGCGTTGGACATTGGAAGCAGGAGTGCCCGATGATGGTGCAGGAGGGTGTTGTTCAACAATGCAATGATGTCAGTGCATTTCAAAATGTGAAAGGACCGAGGATGAGAGGTCCTAATCCAAACTTTCAGAACAACATAAATCAGATGCAGGGTTTTCAACCCATGCAGCAGGTGCAGATGCCACGTATACAACTGATGCAGATGCAGCAAATGCAACAGCAGGTTCCTATGGTACCTTTACAGCAAATGTAAGTGCCCTTAGCGCCAATGGAACAGCGACAGGTGATGCTTCCTCAACAGGTGACAGGTCAAAGAATGAGTCAAAATAACACAGTGCAACAGTTCCCATTGCGTGGTGAGAATGGAATAAACAATGAATGGTCAGATGAGAGTTCAGATAGTGAGAAGTGTAGGCTTGCAGTGTCCCTAGAAGTAGATCAGAAAGGGCCCTATGTTCAGGGAAAGGTAATGGGTCACAAGGTTTCATTCTTGGTTGAAACAGGAGCTACACGCTCTACAGTCAGAAGCGCAGAGGTTCCAAAACTACCTCTTTTGGGACGGACAGTCAAGGTAGTGGGAGTAGCAAACCATTCTGACAAACCCGATCACAGATCCGGTACAGGTTGAGCTTGGCACTTTTCAGGGATTGCACAGGTTTGGGGTCCTACTGGGAAAAGATTTACTGTGCAAGACGAGGTGTTCGATCACTTGTTCCAGTGAGGGGATTGAGGTTCAGACAAACGGTGATGATGAAGGAGATGAGGAGCAGATTTCGGAGCCTGAAACGGAGACCACAGAGGAGGAGTATCCTCTGATTAACTCCTTTCCAATGTTCACCATGGCTGATCTTCCGGCAGACTTGCAGGGAACAGTCCAAGAGAAGGTGTGGGATTTGACAGGGAAAGAAGTATGACTGATTAAAGGAGTAGAACCAGTTAAAGTCAATGTAAAACCAAATGTTGTGTTCCTCCAGGTACCGCAGTACCATATGGCGCAAGATGTCCTTATAAAGGTGGTGTAATTAATTGCAGACTGTGAAACAGGGAGTCTTGAAGGAGGTGATGAGCAGTCCATGTAACTCACCAATAATGAGGCTGAGAAAGCCTTGTGGGAAGGTTCTCATTGTCCAAGACTTGAGAAAGATTAATGACATAGTGGTGAAATGCTGCCCAGTGGTGCTAAATCCAGCTGTGATTATGTTCCAAGTTCCATGTGATGCAGAGTGGTTCACAGTAATTGATTTGTCCCAAGCATTCTTTTCTGTGCCTCTTCATGAGGACAGCCGATTTCTCTTCAGTTTCAAATTCCTGGACAAGGTCTATAATTGGTGTTGAATTCCTCAAGGGTTTTTGGAATCACATTCCATATTCAATCAAATACCGAAGAAGGATTTGGAGTCATTGGAATTGCCTTTTCAATCAACTCTAGTGCAGTACATTGATGATCTGTTGATCGCATCCGAAACGAGGGATGAGTGCAAGTATGATTTGATTGCCTTACCTAACCACCTGGGAAAGAACGGACACAAGGTGTCCCCAAGAATCTGCAATATTGCCAGAAAGAGGTGAAATATTTGGGTCATCACATTGAGAAAGGGTCAAGGAAGTTATCCAGAGAAAGAGTGACTCCATTGTTACAGATGAATTCCCTAACTACACGGAGAGATGTTAGGATGTTTCTGGGAATGGTGGGCTACTGTTGTCAGTGGATTCCGAATTTCTCAGTCATCTCCAAGCCATTGGTGAAACTGAAGGTTAAGGAAGGGCCAGATGCCGTAGTACTGTCAGAGAAAGAAATGAAGGCGTTTACTGAATTAAGGGAGAGCAAGTGCAGGGCTCCAGCTTTAGGTATGCCTGATTACACGAAGCCTTTTGTTCTGTTTTGTCATGAACGTGATGCATGTTCTTTGTCTGTCCTGACACAGGTCCATGGAGGTGTAAACCGACCGGTAGCATATTTTTCAGCTACTTTGGACCCAGTTGCAGCAGCCTTACCAGGTTGTCTGAGTGCAGTAGCAGCAGTTGGTCAAAGCCTCACACAGTGTGAAGGCATAAAGATGGGACATCCTTTAACTTTCATGGTCCCTCACTCAGTTGAGATCCTGTTGACCCGTACCAAAATGCAACACATGACAAATGCAAGACTGACAAAATATGAAACGATTATATTGGGGTTACCAAATGTAACGTTGAAAAGATGTACAGTGTGGAACCCGGCAACTTTGCTTCCAAATGAAAACACAGAAGTTGAAGATGTTGAAGATGTAGAACATGATTGTCTTGAGGTAACAGAAATGTGCATCAAACCGAGGCCTGATATTAAAGATACCCAGTTGGATGAAAATAGCCAAATTATCTTTGTCGATGCCTCATGTCTGAGAGACTCAGTAGGGGTGCTGAGAACCGGATACGCTGTATGTACGATCTCTGGTATCCTTGAAGCGTCTTGGCTTGAGAGAGTATATTCTGCTCGAGTGGCTGAATTGGTTGCTCTCACTAGAGCTTGCCATGCCACTGCCCAGTTGAGGGTGACTATCTATACTGATAACCGATACGGATTTGGAATTGTCCATGATTTTGGCCAACTATGGTCACAGAGGGGTTTCCTGACCTCTTCTGGTTTTCCAGTGAAAAATGGTGAGAGAATCAAGGAGTTGTTGCACATGATTCAGTTACCTTATGAAATTGCCGTGGTGAAATGCAGTGCTCACCTGAAATCATAAGACTTTGCTTCAATGGGAAATGGACGTGCAGCTCAAGTCACAAGGTTTTGCGCATTGAACTGTATATCGTTTAAAGATCAGTGGGAATTGTTAACTGAAACAGAAAATGAGACATGCACAGGTTACGCCTTAAGGGCGATTGACACATTAGAAGAACTGAGTTTGTTGCAGGGACGTGCCAGTAAAGAGCAGAAGCGTTCTTGGGTTAAAATGCAATGTGCACAAAGGCCAGATGACTTGTGGGTTTCAGATGAAGGGAAAATGGTTTTGCCAAACAGTCTCCTGTCACAATTTGCAAGGTTTTACCATGGCCAAGCACACATTGGGAGAGATGCCATGATCAGGGTGTTCAAAATTGACTGGTTTAATCCGAAATTCAGACAAGCTGCAGAAGTAATCTGTCATAGGTGTATCATCTGTCAGCAGATGAATGCGGGGAAAGGAACAGTGGTGAATTTGAGCCACATTGAGAGAGCAGGAGATCCATTTAGCAGAATGCAATTAGATTTTATTGAGATGCCCGTGTGTGGAGGGTTGAGATATGTGTTGGTGATTGTTAGAAATGGGGTCTCTGGTTGACAGTCAGGTTACCCCCTGTTCAAGCAAGGACCCTCACTCTAGTTAGGATAAAAGAGAATCACCCTCAGCTAACCCCTGCTTACCCCCTTGGTAGCTTGGCAGAGCAGTAGGCTTAACCTCAGAGTGCTGGGCGTAAAGTATTTGTACCAACACACACAGTAACTTAATGAAAACACTACAAAATGACACAACACCAGTTTAGAAAAATAGGAAATATTTATCTAGACAAAACAAGACCAAAACGACAAAAATCCAACATACACAAGTCAAGTTATGATTTTTTAAAGGTTTAAAATAAAAAGAGTCTTTAGGTAGTTGTAACACCACACTAGCGCTGCTAACGTGAAAATGTACCTGGTTTGCGTCAAAAATAACCCCGCACGGGCGGTGTGCGTCGAAAGTAACCCTGCACGGCTGTGTGCGTCGAAAACAACTCGGCACGGCGGTGCGCGTTGAAAAAGCCAGCCACACGACGATCCGAAAGTCCCGCGGCGCAGGGTGCGATCTCTCAGCCTCCGTCAGCGATGCTGCGCGTCGTTTCTCCTGCTCCGGGCGTCGGTTTTTCGGTCGCGTTTCCTGCGGCGTCGTTTCTCAGCTGCGGAACCGGCGTCGCGTCGTTTTCTCAGCCGCGATCGGATTCGCGTCGATCTTTTCTCCGCACGGTGCTCGGTGCGTGTATTTTTGTCCTTAGGCTGCCAGCCTCTCCTTTCAGGGTCCCAGGAACTGGAAGGGCACCACAGAGCAGAGTAGGGGTCTCTCCAGAGACTCCAGGTGCTGGCAGGAAGAAGTCTTTGCTATCCCTGAGACTTCAACAACAGGAGGCAAGCTCTACATCAAGCCCTTGGAGATTTCTTCTTCAAGATGGAAGGCACACAAAGTCCAGTCTTTGCCCTCTTACTCTGGCAGAAGCAGCACTGCAGGAAAGCTCCACAAAGCACAGTCACAGGCAGGGCAGCACATTTTCCTCAGCTATCAGCTCTTCTCCAGGCAGAGGTTCCCCTTGGTTCCAGAAGTGTTTCTAAAGTTTGTAAGTTTGGGTGCCCTTCTTATACCCATTTTAGTCTTTGAAGTCACCTTTCTTCCAAGGGGACTCACACCTTCTTGTGAAATCCTGCCTTGCCCAGGCAAGGCCTCAGACACACACCAGGGGGCTGGAGACAGCATTGTCAGAGGCAGGCACAGTCCTTTCAGATGAGAGTGACCACTCCACCCCTCCCTCCTAGCAGAGATGGCTAATCAGGAAATGCAGATCACACCCCAGCTCCCTTTGTGTCACTGTCTGGTGTGAGGTGAAAAACAACCCAACTGTCAAACTGACCCAGACAGGGAATCCACAAACAAGGCAGAGTCACAGAATGGTTTAAGCAAGAAAATGCTCACTTTCTAAAAGTGGCATTTTCAAACGCACAATCTCAAAATCAACTTTACTAAAAGATGTATTTTTAAATTGTGAGTTCAGGGATCCCAAACTCCACCTGTCCATCTACTCTCTAGGGGAATCTACACTTTAATCATATTTAAAGGTAGCCCCCATATTATCCTATGAGAGAGAGACAGACCTTGCAACAGTGAAAACGAAATTGGCAGTATTTCACTGTCAGGACATATAAACCACATTACTATATGTCCTACCTTATCCATACACTGCACCCTGCCCTTGGGGCTACCTAGGGCCTACCTTAGGGGTGCCTTACATGTAAGGAAAGGGAAGGTTTAGGCCTGGCAAGTGGGTACACTTGCCAAGTCGAATTTACAGTGTAAAAATACACATACAGACACTGCAGGGGCAGGTCTGAGACATGATTACAGAGCTACTTATGTGGGTGGCACAACCAGTGCTGCAGGCCCACTAGTAGCATTTGATTTACAGGCCCTGGCACCTCTAGTGCACCTTACTAGGGACTTACTAGTAAATCAAATATGCCAATCATGGATAAACCACTTACATACAATTTAAACAGGAGAGCATATGCACTTTAGCACTGGTTAGCAGTGGTAAAGTGCTCAGAGTTGAAAAGCCAACAGCAACATGTCAGAAAAATATAGGAGGCAGGAGGCAAAAAAGTCTGGGGATGACCCTGCATAAGCAAAAGTCCAACAGTGATTGTGTGTATCTTTAGTCACTGGATTGAAGCATACCCCACACGTAGGAATGACAGTCTCACAGTTGCAAAGCTGCTGCTTAGGGAATTGATACCACGTTTCGGGTTTTCGATCTCTTTAGAATCAGATAGGGGAAGTCACTTCAACAACAAGGTGGTTAAGCTATTGTGTGCAGCATTGAACATTGAACAGAAGTTGCATGTAGTTACCGCCCTAAAGCATCAGGACTAGTGAAGCAGATGAATGGTACCCTGAAGTCGAGAATGGCAAAAATGTGTGCAGCCACGAATTTGAAATGGCCCCATGCGTTGCCATTGGTGCTAATGTCAATGAGAAACACACCTAACAAGAAGACAGGACTGTCTCCTCATGAGATTCTCATGGGACGAGCTATGAGACTGCCCGCAGTGCCTGCGAATGCTCTTGTGAATATCACAGATGATATGGTGTTGGACTACTGCAAGGGTCTGGCTGACGTGGTCCGCTCTTTTTCTCACCAGGTGGAAGCTACCACCCTGCCACCGATAAATGATCCAGGACACAACCTGAAAGCTGGTGACTGGGTTGTCATCAAGAAACATGTAAGGAAGTCGTGTTTGGAGCCACGTTGGAAGGGGCCATATCAAGTAATACTAACGACTACCAAATTTGATCCATGCCAGTCACGAAAAAGGTGACGTGTCCAACTGATGAGGAAGTTGAGTTGTTGAAAGTACCAACAACAGAAAAGGAAGTCTCAGGGCCGGAGAGTGATTGAAGGGGAACTGAGACAGAAGGAGAGGCCGTTGAGGATGGCTTGGTCACTCCAGTAAGAGATGAAGGAGAAAAGACCCAGAGGGATGACGGTGAGCCTATCTCAACTGAGGCAACAGGAGAGTCAAATTAGATGGAGGTTCTCCCAGAAGCAGACGAATATGGAAATGAGCTAGAGCCCCTGACAGACCCAGAAGGCGAAGGAGTTGAGGCGGAAGAGAGTCAGGATGTCCAGACTCCTTCTGAGCGAATTGCAGGTCCATCAAGAGAAAACACCATAGAGTCAGAGGGGGACGAAGGGTTGCCACAGGAAAGGTCAAAGACCAGAGAGACACTGAAAGGAGATAAGTGGCCAGAGTTACAAGTGAAAAAGGGAAAGGTGGTTGTCGAAGATGGAATAGAGGAAGAGGTCGATACAACAAGGAGAGAAGATCTAAGTGAAGGAGAGTTGCAAGGTGATCGCAAGTTGAAAAGAAAGAGAGCAGTAAACAGAAGGTACGCGGGTCCTGAGTGGGCGTATGCAACGTCAGCTGAATGGCAACAAGGTTCCAGGTCAGTACTTTGGTACCTGAGTCTGGCCGAAGAGACTGAGTTGGCTTAAGAACTGAATTAATGAAAAATATTGAGAAAGAGAGACTGATAATTTACCGGATGAGACATTGATAACCTGAATTGACTTTTGAAAACTGATTTGACAAGCTGCTAACCTGAATTGACAAGGATCCGGGGAGAGAAAGTGAAAGCTGTAAGTACTTGCTTGTTTTGACTTTGCTGCGAAGAAAAAAAAAAAAAAAAAAAGGAAGAAGAAAATTTTCTAACTGCTCTCTGTTGTTGTTTGAATTAACCATCCTTCACTTTCTGATTCTTTACAAATCATGGCTAACACTAGAGGGGATGATAAAGTGAGTAGGCATTGTAAATGTATGGGTGTTGGTTTGGGTGTCGTGTGTGTGATATTCATAATAGTTGTGATTATGGGTACACCACTAATGGATAAGGGCGAACTAACAATGCTACAGTTTCTGAGACTAATATTGCACTAACAGCTTGGGAGAGGTTTGAGCGGGATACAAAATATTTGCATGATGGAACTAGCGCAAAAGGGGAACTATCCAGT
Organism: Pleurodeles waltl; assembly: GCF_031143425.1. Lineage (NCBI taxonomy): Eukaryota > Metazoa > Chordata > Amphibia > Caudata > Salamandridae > Pleurodeles > Pleurodeles waltl. The sequence continues at coordinate 252,219,653 of NC_090450.1, forward strand.
AAGGTTTTCTATCGCTTGCTGAGTGAGTATGTTGACACAATGGATGCGAAAGATTGTTATGTGTGCACACAGATTCCTGTTTCGGTACAAGAAGGGGTTACCCATCATAGCCTGCCTTTAACATATGGGATAAGTTGTAGTCTGCTACTAACAAGATTCTATAACCAGAAAGAGATTCAGGCGGTCATTACAACATTGGCGGTAAAAGCCACTTACCGCCGCGCAGAAGACCACCAACACACATCCGCGGCCGCGGAAATTCGCCACAGCTATTATGACCCACAGCACGGAATCCGCCAAAATTTAGACACCCACACAAGTCCGCCACACCAAAGGTCAGTGATAAACTGGCGATAACAAAACCTCCACCGTCACCCCAACAGAAATACGCCCACACAATCACGACCCACGAATCCATGGGGTGGTCTTTCAACTGCGGTATTCCATTGGCGGTACACACCGCCGCGCTCAAAATACACACACATATACAAAACACAGCCACATTGGACAAATCCAAATACACACACCTGATACACATACACACACCACTCCCACACATCCAATACAATATAAAACACACACCCACATCACCCACAAACCCTTACGACCACAAATCACGAACGAAAGCCAGAGAGAGACACCACCAGCAACAACACTAGCATCCACAGGCACATAACACCATCACCCACATAACTTCCACGCACCTCACACAACACCCCACTTCATATCAGCACACTTATCACCACACACACCACCCCACACATCACCTACACCACCCCATGGCACGTCAAAGACACCCCAGGTTATAGGAGGAGGAGCTCAGGGTCATGGTGGATGAAATCGTCCGGGTAGAGCCAAAGCTATTCGGATCACAGGTGCAGCACACCTCCATTGCAAGGAAGATGGAGCTATGGCGAAGAATAGTGGACAGGGTCAACGCAGTGGGACAACACCCAAGAAATCGGGAGGACATCAGTAAGAGGTGGAATGACCTACGGGGGAAGGTTCGTTCCGTGGTCTCCAGACACCACCTGGCAGTGCAGCAGACTGGCGGCGGACCCCCAGCTCCTCCCTCACAACTAACAACATGGGAGGAGCAGGTCTTGGCGATTCTGCATCCTGAGGGCCTCGCAGGAGTAGGTGGAGGAATGGACTCTGGTAAGTCAAAGCTTTACTATTACATCCCCTACCCTACCTGCATGCTATCACATACCCCCACGCTCGCCCTCACCCCCATCACTCCTACTCCTCACAAATGTCCCAACATCACAAACCACACATCCCAACACCAAGCCCTGCAGCAACAACAAAGCATAGACACCCATCACTAAGCATGCCCACTGCACATACCCATACACCCCCCTAAACCATCATCACACAAGGTCCCACACAGGAATGCAAGCACTGGGGTACACGGTCACCCACCCATTGCACACCTTGACACACACAGATGCAATAATCATGCCTTTATACCCCTGCAGGACCCTTACCCAACATCACCGGACAGGAGGGTCCACACATGTCCACACCACCAAAAGAAGGGGCCCACAGTGATGACAGCACCTCTGTCCAACTGGATCTAGATGACCAGTTTGGCCCATCGGGGACCTCTGGACAGTCGGTTCCCCACACCCAGTCACAGGCCACTACAGAGCTTCCTCCCTCTGGAAACACCAGCACAGCACCCACCCAGCGGGCCCATACCTCCGTCCCCAGGACACGTCAATCAGCAGTGTGTCCACCACTACAGGGAACCCAGGCTAACCCACCACCCCAACAACAACAGGGACCTGGGGGCAGTGGCAGTGGACCCACGGTTCAGGGGACGGAGGACCAGGAACACAGGGGAACTGGGAGGGCTGCTGTGCGACAGGGGGCGGACAGGCCCAGGGAACCCACTCTCCACGAGGCCCTCTCCAACATCATGGGAGCCTACCACCACTCCCAGGAGACGATGGCAACGGTACTGGCCAAGTTTCAGGAGGCCCATTGCCTGCAGGAGAAACAGTATACGGGCTTCAGGGAGGAACTCAGAACCATCAATTCCACCCTGGGCACCATTGTAGGGGTGCTGAAGGAAGTACTCAACACCAGGAGGGACACTGTGGCACAACAAGGGGTCCCTGACACTAGCCTGGACGATGAACTGCCCACCACCTCCGCCGGCGCTAGTGGACAGGACGCCTCGCCGCAGGACCGCCACACCAGTACCCCACCCCCTGCAGAGGGAGACCCACCTCGCAAACAGTCCCTGAGATCCAGGAAAAAGACAGAGAACGATGCCAAGACCCCCGCCAAGAAATGAGACCACCCTGATTGTCATCCTACTGTCCCACTTTGTCACCCTGTCCATACGTAAACTGCCCCAGCTCCACTTCCTATGCCCATATGGGCAATGCACCTGTGAGACTAATAGACTGGACTCTGCCATGGACATTCCTCCACCATCAACCCTCACCATTTTGCTACCCCCTCCAATTTTGAGCACTAAAATAAACACCCTTAAAGCACAAAACAATCTGGAGTCTGTCTGTGATTTCAGAATACTGTATTAGCAATAACTGTGGCAAAAAGCTCTTTTATTTGTAATGTCAACATACCTATGTCACACAGCTCTAGTCCATGAGGAATCAAAGCAGATGTCACACTGTGGGACCCAGATCTGTGAAATCGTAAGGGAAAGTGACAACTCAGTGACCATACACTGGGTGAAAAAGACAGACAGTAGAGAGGCAGTAGTGTTTAAGTACATGTAGTAGGCAGGTTTGTATCCTTACCTGTGTTTCACTGGAAATATTGCTGGATCACTGAGTTCCTGTTGTCCCTGTCTTCTTCCTCTGCTTCCTCGTCTTCACTGTTCACAGGCTCCACAGCTGCAACAACACCGCTATCTGGACCATCCTCCTGCAGAAAGGGCACCTGTCATCGCAAAGCCAAGTTGTGAAGCATACAGCAGGCCACTTTGATCTGGCACACCTTCTTTGGCGAGTAGAATAGGGTTCCACCTGTCATATGGAGGCACCTGAACCTGGCCTTCAGGAGGCTGAAGGTCCGCTCGATCACTCTGCTAGTTCGCCCATGGGCCTCATTGTAGCGTTCCTCTGCCCTTGTCCTGGGATTCCTCACTGGGGTCAGTAGCCATGACAGGTTGGGGTAACCAGAGTCACCTGCCAATGACGAGGGACAACTGTTAGACACGCACTAACCTGGAGGGATATCCCCAGACCCAGACAACCATTCCCACTGTCTTCCTTCCAGGTGCTCACCTAATAGCCACACACAGTGCCTCTGGAGTTGCCCCATCACCTAAGTGATGCTGCTATTCCGCAGGATTTAAGCGTCATGCACTGAGCCAGGGAACATGGCATTCACATGGGAGATGTACTGGTCTGCCAAACATACCATCTGTACATTCATCGAATGATAACTCTTCCGGTTTCTGTACACCTGTTCACTCCTGTGGGGGGGACCAAAGCCACATGGGTCCCATCAATTGCACCTATGATGTTGGGGATATGTCCCAGGGCATAGAAATCACCTTTGACTGTAAGCAAATCCTCCACCTGAGGGAAAACGATGTAGCTCCGCATGTGTCTCAGCAGGGCAGACAACACTCTGGACAACACGTTGGAAAACATGGGCTGGGACATCCCTGATGCTATGGCCACTGTTGTTTGAAATGACCCATTTGCAAGGAAATGGAGCACTGACAGCACCTGCACTTGAGGGGGGATTCCTGTGGGATGGCGGATAGCTGACATCAGGTCTGGCTCCAGCTGGGTACACAGTTCCTGTATTGTGGCACGGTCAAACCTGTATGAGATTATAACATGCCTTTCCTCCATTGTTGACAGGTCCACCAGTGGTCGGTACACAGGAGGATGCCGCCATCTCCTCAAATGTCCCAGCGGACGGTGCCTATGAAGGACAACAGCGAGCACAGAGTCAAACAACTCAGAGGTACGTACCCACAGCTTACACAGAACACCATTCATGCTCAAAAAGTGGCCTGTATGTGTGTTGAGTCTAGGCCTAGGTATGTGTGACGCAGTTGAAAATGAAGCCATGTGGGCCCTTGAAATGGCGGCTGCCTGACCTCTAAAGTGGGACAATGGGATGTGAGGTAACTGCGCTGGTTTGGTACACCGTTGCGGTAGGCGGTCGCAGACCGCGGCGCAATGCTGCATTGGTTAACATTGGACCCTATGGGTCCCAGGAGCCAATGACGATGTACGCCGGCGGTGACGGTAAGCACCGCCACGGACGTGATTGCCATTTTCTATCTGTTCAATCACTCAATACCTGATCTTCGACAGGAGAGGACCTACACTGCAAGTGCTGCTGTGACCTCGGTCTGGAAGAGACAATGGCACGAGTGTCTGGGGAAAGGGCCCCTGCCTTCACATCGGAGGAGTTGGGGAAACTCGTGGACGGGGTCCTCCCCCAGTACACACTACTCTACGGCCCTCCAGACAAACAGGTAAGTACACTGGGAACATGATGTATGGGCTATGCCTGTGTGGAAAGGGGTGGATGTAAGAAGGAAGGGGGGAGAGTGTGGGGTGCATGAAACGACGGTGAGTGCATGTGCCACATGGCAAGGGTAGGGATGGGGGCCAATCACTTTGACGGTGCAGTTGGTAATTACTTTCTCTTTCCCCTGTACAAATCATGTAGGTCAGTGCCCACCAGAAAAAAACATATTTGGTGTGCCATCGCCAAGGATGTTCGGACCCTGGGGGTCTACCACAGACGGAGCACCCACTGCCAGAAAAGATGGGAGGACATTCGCCGCTGGAGCAAGAAGATGGCGGAGGCTCAGCTGGGGATGGCCTCCCAACGTGGGAGGGGTGCCCGTCGCACCATGACCCCCCTGATGTTCAGGATCCTGGCGGTGGCGTACCCGGAGTTGGATGGGCGCTTGAGGGCATCACAGCAGCCACAAGGGGGTGAGTACACTCGCATTCTGCTGACTTTGTGCGCAGTGGAGGGGTCTGGGTGGGGGAGGTGGGCTGTGGGTTTCCCTAGGCCAGGGCGAGTTCCGTAGGCAAGGTCCCTCCGTAAGGCAGGCCATGTGGCACCCCACCACACCTCTTTAGAGTGACAACTACACCTAGTCATGCCCCTGTGTCATCTATGTGTGCAGATGTCGTCCATAGCCTAGTAGGCCATTTCCCAGAGATTGAACAGTGGAGCCCAAGAGCGCGGCCTAGTGCAGGGGGCTTCTGTGTCTGTCGTGTCCGCCAACGGTAGCGGTAATGCACGCACTCAACATGTCTTTCTTCTGTCGTCGTCCCCCTTTTTGTGGTTTCCCTGTTCTTGTGTGCATTAGCATCATCAGGCGGAGGAGCAGTGGCACCGGAGCACCAGGGGGCTACATCCCACATGGCCATGGGGGGCCACACTACGGAATCGGACTTCACCAGTGGAACGGAAGGCAAGGGGAGCTCCACGGTGGGGACAGGAGCTGAGAACTGTGACACAGACTCGTCCTCTGATGGGAACTCTCTTGTGGTGGTGGCAACATCTGTGCCACCCCCATCTACAGGTACAGCCGCCACCCCCCCCTTCCAGCACCGCCCTCCCAGAAGCCCCTCAGCCTTCGCCCGTGCCCGCTCACCCGGGAGGGTGGGCATCACCTTCGCCCCAGGCACCTCAGGCCCTGCCCCAGTCACCCCTGCTGCCCTCAGTGAGGAGACCATTGACCTCCTCAGGTCCCTCACTGTTGGGCAGTCTACCATTTTGAATGCCATCCAGGGTGTAGAAAGGCAGTTGCAACAAACCAATGCATTCCTGGAGGGCATTCGCTCTGGTCAGGCGGCCCTTCAGCGAGCATTTCAGACTCTGGCCTCAACACTGATGGCAGCCATTGTCCCTGTGTCTAGCCTCCCCCCTCCAACTTCCTCCACCCAGACCCAATCCCCTGTAGCTCAGCCTATCCCAAGCACACCTACAGACCAGCATGCACACACGTCAACACACAAGCGAAGCTCAGGCAAACATAAGCATCACACATCCCACAGGCACTCACGCAAGCATCATACCCATGCACACATACCAACATCCACTGCCTCCACTGTGTCCCCCTCCTCCTCGTCTCCCTCCTCCCTCCGTGTCTCATCTACACTCACACCTGCATGCAGTACCTCTACGCCCACTACGTCCCTCTCCAACACACCCACCACCACACCCCGCTCAGTGCAGTCACCAACCCCACTACCATTCACACATCCCCTGTGTCCTCTCCCAGTGTGTCTGTGACGCCCCCTCCCAAGATACACAAACGCAGGCACACACCCACCCAACAGCCATCCACCTCACGACAGCCTCCAGCGCATGCACCTTCACCCAAAGTCAGCAAACGAACACCTCCTACAACCACAACCTCTTCCTCCACTCCCAAACCCCCCCCAGCTACCCGTCCCAGTGTGTCAAAAAAACTTTTCCTGTCCAACCTTGACCTCTTTCCCACACCTTCCCCACCCCGTCCGTCTCATAGGTCCCGAACTAGCACCTCAGCCACAACATCTCCGGGACCAGTGGTGCCTGTACTCACCGGAATCTGGAGTGCACCGGCCACCAGGGCAGGTAGTGTGGCACGGATCCACAGCAGAGACAGTCCCCCACCTGTGAAGCATCAGAAGTTGGCCAGTGCCCGGTGGGAGAGGGGGAAGACTCCAGCCACCAAAGCCGCTCCCAGGGGTCCCGGTGGGAGTGTGGAATTGGCTGTGACACCTTCCAAGGTGGGGAAGGGCCACAAGATACCCGTCAAGTCTGGGAAGAGCAGCACGGCGGAGAAGACCGCCAGCACCAGCCCAGCTGCCCAGGAGGCCACCGCCAGCACAAGCCCAGCTGCCCAGGAGGCCACCGCCAGCTCCAGCCCAGCTGCCCAGGAGGCCACCCCCAGCACAAGCCTAGCTGCCCAGGAGGCCACCGCCAGCACAAGCCCAGCTGCACAGGAGGCCAGCACCAGCCCAGCTGCCCAGGAGGCCACCGCCAGCACCAGCCCCGCTGGGCCATGAAGGACCGCCAGCAAAAGCCCCGCTGGGCCATGAAGGACCGCCAGCAAAACCCACGCTGGGCCATGAGGGACCGCCAGCAGCTGAGTCCCTGCAATGGAGACCGCCGCCTCAAGCACCACTGAACAGGGCACCGCCGTCACAAGCACCTCTGAACAGGGCATCAACGTCTCAAGCACCGCTGAACAGGGCATCGACGTCTCAAGCACCGCTGAACAGGGCACCGCCGTCTCAAGCACCGCTGAACAGGGCACCGCCGCCTCAAGCACCGCTGAACAGGGCACCGCCGTCTCAAGCACCGCTGAACAGGGCACCTCAAGCACCGCTGAACAGGGCACCGCCGTCTCAAGCACCTCTGAACAGGGCACCGCCGTCTCAAGCACCGCTGAACAGGGCACCGCCGTCTCAAGCACCGCTGAACAGGGCACCGCCGTCTCATGCACCGCTGAACAGGGCACCGCTGTCTCAAGCACCGCTGAACAGGGCACCGCCGTCTCAAGCACCGCAGAACAGGGCACCGCCGTCTCAAGCACCGCTGAACAGGGCACCGCCGTCTCATGCACCGATGAACAGGGCACCGCCGTCTCAAGCACCGCTGAACAGGGCACCGCCGTCTCATGCACCACTGAACAGGGCACCGCCGTCTCAAGCACAGCTGAACAAGGCACCGCCGTCTCAAGCACTGCTGAAAAGGGCACCGCCATCTCAAGCACCACTGAAAAAGGCACCGCCGCCTCAAGCACCGCTGGCCCATGAGCGCCAAGGGTACTGACGCTACTCAGAACCAGTGGAGAGATACATCCACTAACTCTGTCCTTAGCAGGATGAAGCACTCTGGGCACCATGCCCCCTCCAGAACCAGTGGAGAGATACATCCACTACCTCTGTCCTTAGCAGGATGAAGCACTCTGGGCACCATTCCCCCTCCAGAACCAGTGGAGAGATACATCCACTACCTCTGTCCTTAGCAGGATGAAGCACTCTGGGCACAAGGCCCCCTCCAGGACCAGTGGAGACTGTTATCCACCACCCACTATAGAAACTTGAGAGACTGTGGCTTTGCACTCCCCAGGATGGAACAGTAGGCAACCCATCCACTGGAGAGACTTGAGAGACTGTGGCTTTGCACTCCCCAGGATGGAACAGTGGGCAAACCACCCACTTTATAAACTTGAGAGACTGTGGCTTTGCACTCCCCAGGATGGAACAGTGGGCAATCCACCCACTGTAGAGACTTGAGAGACTGTGGCTTTGCACTCCCCAGGATGGAACAGTGGGCAAACCACCCACTGTAGAGACTTGAGAGACTGTGGCTTTGCACTCCCCAGGATGGAACAGTGGGCAATCCACCCACTGGAGAGACTTGAGAGACTGTGGCTTTGCACTCCCCAGGATGGAACAGTGGGCAATCCACCCACTGGAGAGACTTGAGAGACTGTGTCTTTGCACTCCCCAGGATGGAACAGTGGGCAACCCACCCACTGGAGAGACTTGAGAGACTGTGGCTTTGCACTCCCCAGGATGGAACAGTGGGCAACCCACCCACTGTATAGACTTGAGAGACTGTGGCTTTGCACTCCCCAGGATGGAACAGTGGGCAAACCACCCACTGTATAGACTTGAGAGACTGTGGCTTTGCACTCCCCAGGATGGAACAGTGGGCAAACCACCCACTGTAGAGACTTGAGAGACTGTGGCTTCGCACTCCCCAGGTTGGAACAGTGGGCAAACCACCCACTGTATAGACTTGAGAGACTGTGGCTTCGCACTCCCCAGGATTGAACAGTGGGCAAGCCACCCACTGGAGAGACTTGAGAGACTGTGGCTTCGGACTCCCCAGGATGGAACAGTGGGAAATCCACCCACTGGCGAGACTTGAGAGACTGTGGCTTTGCACTCCCCAGGATGGAACAGTGGGCAAACCACCCACTGGAGAGACTTGAGAGACTGTGGCTTTGCACTCCCCAGGATGGAACAGTGGGCAAGCCACCCAGTGTAGAGACTTGAGAGAATGTGGCTTCGCACTCCCCAGGATGGAACAGTGGGCAAGCCACCCACTGTATAGACTTGAGAGACTGTGGCTTTGCACTCCCCAGGATGGAACTGTGGGCAAGCCACCCACTGTAGAGACTTGAGAGACTGTGGCTTTGCACTCGCCAGGATTGAACAGTGGGCAAGCCACCCACTGTAGAGACTTGAGAGACTGTGGCTTTGCACTCCGCAGGATTGGACAGTGGGCATATGGCCCCCTCGTGGATTTGGCGTCGTGCACTCAGCCGGCTGAGATGCCCCCCCTTTCCCTCCCCCTGAGGTGCCTGTTTAGTTGCTCTCTGATGCCCTTGCAGTGTTCTCTCTGTCATGGTCGGGGATCTTGTGTGAGCCTCGCCCATACCGTGTGGTCCCAGTTTCCCACGGACTTAATTGGAGCACTACCTGGACTACTATGCTTGGTATATATTTTGTAAATGGTGTATAGATATATATATTTCTGCCTACTTGATTTTAATATATTACAATGGTTACACTCATTTTCTATTGTCTTTGCATTCTTCCGGGGGGATTTGGGGGTGTAACTGTGATGTATCAATATGCATTAGTGTGTGTGTTGTAGTGGGTGAGGATGGGGGTGGGGGTGTTGCGTGTGTGTGTGTCTGTTTTTTCCTTCCCCCACCCCTGTGTCGTAGGTGCAGTACTCACTGTGGTCTTCGCTGCTGGCGTTCGTGCTCCTGGTAGAGGAGCAGGAAGACTATCACAGGTAGAATTTGGAGTTCTGGGTCAATGGTGTCCTCGTTCCTCGTGGGGTGTGTAGAGGTGAGCGTCTTCCCTTCGGAATTCCTGTTTCTCCCGTGTTTTTATCCGCGGTAAATCCGCCCCGGAAAAGGTGGCGGATTGGCCTGTCATAATTGAGTGGGCGGTACATTGTCTCCCGCCTGTCTGTTGGCGGTGACCGCAGCGCTGTTTGTTTGTCCCGCCGTGGCGGTCGGAGTGTTAAAGTGGCTGTCTTTGTTGGCGGTTTCCGCTACGGTCGTAATTGCTAATTTTTTTACGCCGGCCTGTTGGCGGTCTTACCGCCGCTTTAACACCGTCCGCCAGGGTTGTAATGACCATCTCAGTATTTTTATACGAACCATGATCTTGTGTTTTCTTATGTGCCTATCATAGAGGATTTGAGTAGTGTAGCTAAGTACTATAGTATAAGGTTAATTAAAGGATTCTTTGAGGTGACATTAACAACTAGTACATCGTATGCACACCGCAATATTTTGACATGTTTGCTTACACCTGTAGAGAAAAGCTTTTTAGATCACACAGAAGATAGAAGAAGGGCATTGAAGGGTAAATTGGAGAAAGGATTGCAGCAGTGAGCTTTTGCTAGAAGTGAGGGTTATAGTGCAATTAGAGAACAGGGGAAGCTAGCTTTAGATGCACTACACGTAGGTAAGCTTTGCATATCTAGGCCTAAATCATATTATGACAATGTGTTTGTGGGAACGAGTGAATGTAAGCATGTGTTTTTGTTTCAGAGTAAGTGGACGTTCATGTTAAATGGACAGGATCCAGCGATCCCTGGGATCTATTATATATGTGGACTTAATGCTTAGTACCGTCTTCCAAAGGGATGGTATGGGACATGTTATTTGGGGATAGTTTTCCCAAAGATATATCAACTTGAGGATTTGAAAAGGTTTCCGAAATTGTCTGAATTACATCGTAATAGACAGAAGAGAGAATCTGCTGCTGGTGTAGTAGGAGACATATTTGGGGCGATAATTCCTTCAGTGGGAGTTATCTTAAACTCCATAAAGATTCAAAAGTTGTCTACTATTGTGGATAACATGCTGACACATTTTACAGGGGCTATACTCCTGATGGATACTGAACTTGCTGCAGAGAGGACTATGACTCTTCAAAACAGGCTAGCTTTAGATATTCTTTTAGAAAAAAATGGCGGAGTTTGTAAGATGCTTAATGAGCGTCACTGCTGTGCTTACATACCAGATAATAGTAATGTGATTAGAAGTATGCTTACTAACTTAACTAGGGATAGTACAGATTCGATGGAACTGAAAGAGCCAGGTGTTTAGCAAAAGGTTGGGAAAGGATTTGCTTCAGTGGGAAATTGGTTTAGTAATATTTGGCATGGGATATTGGCGAAAATAATACATGGAATATTGATTGTTATAGCTTGCTTATTTGGATTATGGGTGGCATGTAAAATAAGCAAAAGAATAAAATTGAAAATGGCGAAAAATAATAAGAGGAGTGAAGAAAAACAAAGGGAAAAATTGTTTAGGGCAAAATCACAGGGGGAAAGATTAAGAGAAGAGATTGAAATGAAGGAATTTTGGAATGTAGAATTTGAGGGGAAAGGTTTGTGTGATGACAAGAGTCATCAGAGGAGGGATTGTTCGAGTGTGTCTTTTAAACGCAATATTAACATGAAAAGCTTGCAATATATTGTGTAATGAAGCTGCATAGAAAATGTGTTAACGTAGAAAATAATTCACTCGTTTGAAATTTGCCCACGGGGAGTAGCTACCAATGTATACGAAGACTAATGAAACTTATTAATGATTAATTAATTATGTACTAATGTTTTGGATTTCTATTAGCGTATCATAATTAGAGTCATATATATATATTTTTTTTAACTAAATCACTAGGCTTTAGTTTAGCGAGGGTCTGGGCCTAGCTGCCTGGTCTCAAATTAAACTGTGTTTTTCCTAACGTGCAATATGCTGTCTTCCTGAAGGACACGACGCTGTACTTTTCCAGAAGCTAGAGATGTGTGTGTTGCCGTAGTAAATTCTTTCTCATGGGACCCAACTTGCTCAAGGAGACATTCTTGCTGAATGCAACAGTGTAATTCGTAACAGGTGGAAGGCTGCCTGGAGTAGGAGAAAACAATAGAACTACTGACTGGAGCATAAAGTGTAACGTTTCTTACCTGACATTACACCCGATGAAGATGTCAATAACGTGGGCCAATCAACGACATGAGAACTGTGTTTTGTGGAAAATTCTAGTGAAGTGCGTGGAGAATTATTGGACCGAGATAATGATGCAACAAATATTATCCAATGAGAAATTAAGGGTTAGTTCGACAGTTTTCATATAACCGCACGACCCGAGGAGAAATCAGCCATTATTCAGACATTCTACCTTAAGCCATACTTTGCCATTTTTGAGACTTTGCCGTTTATTCTTCCTGATACTTTAACCATTCTCTATTCGTCCTGTCTGATACTTGCTTCTCCTCCTTATGAGGGAAGAGCCTTATTCTTTTGCTATGCCATAGTGAGACTTTGCCCTGTCCTATCCTTGCTGATGGTGAATCGACTGATGTCCTGAGGACGAAGACTGACGCTGTTTGCTGATTCGTTGGAGGGGTAACTATCCGATGATAAATTGTAATTGTCTGTTTGCCTTTTTTTTCTAGGTACCAACTGCTCTTTTGATAGAAGCCATAGTTAGATGTTTTCCAAATTTGTGTTTGCTAAATTGTTTTACATGAAGCCCAACATGCCGATGCTAATTCGAGGTAGGTTAAGGTGTTCACTAATATCTGACGCAAATAGACAAATGACTGAGTTCTTGCTTTGTTGAATCTTGCAATACTGAGACTTTGCTAAGCTGCCTCTTATTAATGATATGTTAATGCTGAATGAATATTCTCTATGTGTTCTAATTTCATGACAAGACCGGAGGCTCCTATTATGCGTTTCTTTTCTCACTTTAATACACAGCAGCAGTCAAGAAACGTACTACAATTCCCAGAAGGCAAGAGATCAAGAGCCAATGCGATTAAAAACGTAGTCAGAACAGTGTACACCAATCACATTGCATACATGGGTATTATGACATCACTTGACTGCGAACAGCCCTCTTATCTTGCTGTTCGCAATCAAGTTAAGTACCCTTTTTTACTTGTGGACGTATATTTTATTGTATTTCATTATACTGTACTTGGTCACTGTGCTTATATTTATTTTGCTGTTCATTATATTCATCGTGCTGTTCTTGCGCGTTCCGTCCAGTTTTGTGAGTCGGCAAGTTGCCGCATATTTCGGCACGCAGTGCCTCGCGCGCTTCGGTCCCAACTGCCTAACGTTTCCTCACGCGGCAGTTGTTCCGAAGAGCCTGTGGAAACATTGGGTTCGTCGTGCGTTCCTTCTGCTTAGCGCGCACGATAACTGAAAGGAAAATACCTGTTTTCCTTTGTGCTGTTCCCCGTGCCTCTGCTTATCGCGTCCTGCTGTGTCCCCCGCAGTTCCCTTGCCCCGACTGGGGCTTAGAGGTTACTGCTTTGCTGGCGACGCCCATAAGCGGGGCTTTCAGCTGCTCCTCAGACTATTCTCTATTTTAACCCTTTATTTCCCAGTTCCTTTTTGTACCTTCTTTATTATGGAACCAGATAATTCCCCCCACTGCATGATGCTGAGGATATTAGGCTGGAGCTCTGTGCCTTCATTAAATCCTCCGTCCAGCAAGCAGTAAATTCTTCCATTCAGAACATTTTAAAAAATTTAGAAATTTCATTCTCAGACATGATTTCTAGGTTTATGTCGGCCCAGGATGCGGGGCAATGCAGTCAGCGCCTCCCTCCCACAAAAAAATAAGAAACTTGGTGCAAAAGAGGTGAGGTTTCCTCACATATGGCAGAGGACGCGGTTCCTCAAAAGGCTCCCACCAAGGAGTATAAAAATTTGAACATTGGGAAACCAAGTTTAAAATACAAATCTAAATCGAAACATATTATTTCCCCCTTGATTATTTTGTCCATACCTGATACGGGCGATGTTGTACCTGATTTGGACTCTGATTCCAATGTTTCGGACGTTGGGGGCGATAATTCTGTCTCCCCTCCCCCCTCAAAGAAATCCTGATTAACCTCCCTCCAATCTTCCACCCCTATTTCCCTTCTAGCCCCTGAAGGTTTCCCAATGTTTGGCCCTTCGAACATCCTTCATCCCAACTCTACTGAGTGGGTTCCTGTGGACCATGTTGCCCAATATGTCTTTGCCAAAATTTATTGCCCATTGGACAAACAAACCAGAGCTATCCACGCAAGGGAGTGGATAAGGCGTGTGCCTCTTGCCAAGACAAATTGCTTGATGTTTTGGGTCCTCTAACCCGTATTTTTGACATCGCCAAGACAGCCATGATTGACGGCTCCTTTATTGACCCTGAAGAACTCACCCTATGGGTCCAACGTACTTTTTGCCTTCTGGGGAACGCGAATTCCGCGCTCACCGATGAGAGGCGAAAGGGTTTACTCCTAAAGCTTGATCCGAAGTTGGTCAACTTGGTTACTGTCCAACCCAACGTTCAGACTGATGGTGTACTATTTGGGGACTCATTAATCAAAGATTTGAGCAAATATGTCGCAACCTTTACTTCATTGAACAAAGCTCAGCAATCGCTGAAAAAGATGTTTTCCCAACAGGTTTTTGCACGGGCTGGCAGAGGAAGGAACCGCTTTGCCGTCCGTTCTTACCTCAACCCAGGTTCCAGAGTATACCATAACGCCTCCTACCAGGAGTATAGGCCGCGGTTCTATCCTCAGAGAAGCAGAGGTTTCCGCTCCAGAGGCTTCAGGAACGCAAGATCCTCTACTCAACCAAGTAAGTCTTTTACTTCCTTCCATTCCCATAGGTGGGCGTCTCAGTTTTTTCCTAACAAAATGGTCAGAAATCACGGCAGACCCTTGGATTCTCAACACTGTTCAGGGTTACTCCATAGAACTTTATTCAACTCCCGTTCAAACCCAGTCTCCCCCTCTTCCTCGTTTTTCCTTAGACATGGCACTCCTTATTTCTTCAGAAGTGCAATCCCTTTTGCAAAAACAGGGCATATCTCCCACCTTTCCCGATCCATCAGGTTTCACCAGCTCCATTTTTCTGGTTCAGAAGAAAAACAAAAAGATGCGACCTGTGATAAACCTCAAAGGTTTCAATCACTTCGTAGTATATCATAATTTCAAGATGGAAACCATCTTCCACCTAAGAGATACACTTCTTCTGCGGGACTGGATGGTGCAATTGGATCTTCAAGATGCATATCTAGTCACCCCAATCCACCCTCATTTCAGAAAGTTCCTCCAATTTCGATGGTCAAACCAGTTTTTTCATTTTACCTCTCTACCCTTCGGTCTATCATCGGCTCCGTGGTGTTTCACCAAACTCATGAAACCGGTAGTAGCCTTTCTCAGTGCTCAAGGTGTCAGACTCATCATTTACCTCAACAACATTTTAATAATGTGCCAATCTCCACAATCTATCTTGACTCACCTATCCCTAACTTGTTCCCTTCTCTCTGAACTAGGTTTCATCATAAACAGGAAAAAAACCATTCTAATTCCTTTTCAAACTATAGAATTCTTAGGTTTTCAAATGAATTCAATTTCAGCCACTCTCATGCTTCCTTCTGCAAAAATCAAGCCCATAAAGTCGGAGATTCTACAAATCCTACGCAGCTCGCAGATCTCTCTGAGAACGTTAGCGCAAATTGTGGGTCTCCTCTCTTCATCAATTCAAGCCATTATCCCTGGTCCCCTTCACTACAGAGCACTTCAGAGGTTAAATATTTGTCCTTTAAGGAAAGGCCTCTCCTATTCAGACATCATCCCCTTAGACGTAGACGCATGCACAGAACTTCAATGGTGGATAGACCATTTAGATGCTTGGAACGGAAGGACTATCTTTGCATCAGCCCCAGATCTAGTATTAGAATCAGATGCAAGCCGATCCGGCTGGGAGGCCCGGTGTGGACCAATCTCGACTGGAGGCACATGGTCGTCAGAGGAGTCCAAAATGCATATCAACTATTTAGAGATGCTTGCCGGCTCCTTCGTGATCAGAAGCCTTGCAAAAAACAGAGTTCGCTGTGCCATCCTTCTCAGATTGGACAACATCTTTACGGTTCGATATAGCAATCATCTCGGAGGCACAAAATCCAAACCTCCGGCAGAACTAGCCAAGGGCTTTTGGGAATTTTGCCTTTTAAACCACATTTCGGTTCATGCAAAGTATCTTCCAGTCATCTTCGAGATTCAAGCGATTGGAAACTCCACACTTCAAGTTTTCAAAACATACAGAGCAAATGGGGCCCTTTAGTGATCAACCTTTTTGCATCTCGTCTCAATTCTCAGCTTCCCCAATTCTACAGCTGGCGCCCGGATCCATTGGCTTTAGCATCCGATGCCTTTTTACAAGACTGGTCTCTTTCCCTCAATTACGCATTTCCCCCTTTCCTCATGATCAGCAGAGTATTGGCCCATCTCAGACTCCAACAAGCCTCCTTAATAGTCATAACCCCCTTTTGGCAATCACAAACTTGGTTCCCAACTCTTTTAGAACTGTCAATAGATTTCCCTGTGTTGATTACTTCCTTCCCGAATCTGCTGCTAGACCCTTTAGGCCGACCTCATCCTCTCATCCTGGACAACTTATTAACTCTTTCTGCATGGAAGTCTCGGGCAATCCCATTCTTTCCCTGGCATTGCGGCAGAAGCTTCACAATCCAACTCTCAGTCCTGGGCCCCAGGTACAAAGAAGGCTTATAAGTCAGCCTTGTTACACCGCGGTGCTCGCCGCGGCCGCGGGCTCAGGTTGCCGCGGCGCGGCACGTTAATTTTGCCGCGGCCGACGTCCGGGCCGCGGTAGACGCCGCGGCAGACACCCAGGTCGCGGGGGTCGCCGCGGCTCCGGCGAGAGCCATGAAGGCTCCAGGGAGCCGGTCTGGGGGTCACGGCGCTCGCCGCTCCCCTTTTTTCAAGTTCTGCCTTAAAGGCAGACGCGGCAGAGCCTGAAACCCCGAGGGGGTTTCAGGCATGGCCGCACACAGCGCATTATGCGCTTAACATTTATTTTTCTTGCATGTATTCACCTGCCCACCACCACTTACCGATGTTCCTAGGACAAACCGAACCCTTACACTGGGGGTTCTTTATACTTGCCTTTTTTCTCTTCCCAGCATGCTTACCACTTCCTCTCTACCCAGCATGCATTGTTTAACACACATACCTAATTCATTACTGTTTTCTTTTCCCCAATCCAAGATGGCGGTGTTCTACTTCCTGTTTCCTGTCCAGGGGTATTTAAGGGGATTCCAACTGCCTGTTCATTGCGTTGCAACACTCCTTGGTGATAGTCACGCTCCTATTTGATATCCTTCTGCGAATCCTGTCTGTTCCTGATCTGCCTTGTTTTCCTACCTTCCTGATCTACGGTCCTAATACCCTGGTGTCCTCCTTTTCGTTTCAGGGAGTTCCTGTGGAGGTTTTTTACCCTACTGGGGTTTTTCCTCTGGGACTCCTTCTGGAGGGCACGGACTGTTGTGGTTCACTCATACCAAACAGCACCGTGGCTACCGGAAGGGGTCGCCCCTACCTCGGCCAGAGCAGAACCCGTCGGAACAAGGACCGTTCCCCTACACCTCTCAGCTGCAGGGGTAAAACCATTGAAAATCCCGACAGATTGCAACGCCCAAAATTCCAGTTGCAGTCCGGAACTATGGATAACCCGGTGGCAAGCCCGGAACCTACTAACCAGGACCTACTGGCGACGATACAACAACAGGCTCAAGAACTCCAGCAACTACGTACAGAGAATACTGTTTATCGACAAGCTTTTGCCTCCAGGACCACAGATGTCCCTGCAGTAGCCGCCTCTACACCTCGATTTTCCGGGGATCCTACCACATTAAAAGAATTCCTGGATGACTTAACGGTGTACTTTGCCTTTCGCCCCTCGCAATTTGTACAAGATAAGACCAAGGTGGGGTATTTGATTAGTGCCTTATCAGGACCAGCCTTGGCCTGGGCCACACCTCTAGTAACTAGAAACGATCCCTGTCTATCTAATTATTCCACCTTTATCACTACTTTTAAACAGATGTTTGAACGCCCTGGACTCGAGGCGTCAGCAGAAGAGGCTCTTTGCGAAGTCCAACAAGGGAGTCAAGATGTATTACAATACATCACCCGTTTCAGACAATTAGCTGCAGAAACAACCTGGGTGGAACGTACCTTGGTGACACTCTTCCGTAGAGGTCTAAGAGAGGACATCAAAGATGAACTAGTACATTCTGCCAGGATAGAAAACCTCAAAGGGTTGATGGACCAGGCACTAACAATAGAGTATCGGTTGAGTGAACGAAGAATGGAGAAAAAGAAGAGTCGGTTGCCTTCTCACTCAGTACCATCTCGTCCCTTTGCCCATCGCGCTGAGGAAGTCCGCCCTGAATCCAAAGGGAATACCGAAGAAGAGCCCATGCAGATTGATACAGCTCGCGGTCCTCTATCCGCCAGTGAAAGGGAACATAGACGAAGGAAGGGGCTTTGCCTATATTGTGGTGCAGCTGGTCACCTAATTCGCGCCTGCCCCATTCGTCCAACCAAGCCCTTGGGAAACGCCAGCTCCCGTCCCCAGTAAGAAGGGTGAGGACGGGATATCGTGATATACCTTCTATTTGCTCTTCCAGGGAGGAAGGAACTGCTCTTTTTCTCTTACCAGTTACCCTCCATTTAACTGATGGCCGCGAAGCAAGAACTTTGGCTTTATTGGACTGCGGAGCCAGTGGCCTATATTTAGATGAAACCTGGGCCAAAGAACGACAGATAACACAAATACCCAAAGAAATACCAGAACAGGTACATACCGTTGATGGGTCGCTCTTGGCCTCTGGGCCTGTACAATACACCACCCCTACCTTCTGTTTACAGTTCGGTAAACATCAGGAAATCCTCTCGTTTGACTTAATCTCATCACCACACCATGTCATGATCCTGGGAATTCCATGGCTTACACGGCACAATCCTTACATCAACTGGGAAACAAAAACCATTTCATTATCCTCCCATTTTTGTCAACACCACTGCTATCCGGCCGGGGATTATTGGTCCCCAAAAAGTCTCTCAACAACACCTTCTCAGGTGGGAGGATCCATTAATGTCCTACAGGGAGTTCCCAGACAGTATCAGGTCTATATCGATGTATTCCAGAAGCTAGAAAGACCTGAATTGCCACCCCACAGAGAATACGACTGTGCCATTTCTTTAGAGCCAGACACTGTAGTTCCTTTTGGGCGGATGTACTCCCTCACCGAACCAGAGAAACAAATTTTGAAGGAGTACCTAGATGAGAATCTACAAAGTGGGTTAATAACTCCCTCCTCTTCACCCGCTGGGGCTCCTCTTTTCTTTGTACCAAAGAAAACCAAAGATCTGCGTCCCTGTATCGATTTCAGAGGGTTAAACAGGATCACTATCAAAGACCGGTATCCGTTACCCCTCATCAAAGACATCTTAGAAGCAGTCAGAGGAGCCAAGAGATTCACTAAGCTGGATCTCCGAGGAGCCTACCATCTACTAAGAGTCAGAGAAGGTGATGAGTGGAAGACCGCCTTTAGAACACCTTTTGGCCACTATGAATATAGAGTAATGCCCTTCGGGCTCACTAATGCCCCATCCATCTTTCAAAGATTCATGGATTCTATCTTTTCTGATCTTTTGCAACAAACAGTGGTAGTGTATCTTGACGATATCCTAATTTATTCGGTTCATCCAGAGGAACATTCAAAGCACGTTCGCCAAGTCTTAGAGAGACTCCGACAACATCATTTGTTCTGTAAGCCTGAAAAATGCGAGTTTGATCAGATAGAAGTAAAATACTTGGGGTACTGTATAGACCAAACCGGAGTTGCCATGGACCCAGACAAAGTACAGGCTATATTGAATTGGCCATCTCCTTCTTCCATCAAGGAGACTCAATGTTTTCTGGGACTAGCCAACTTCTACCGACAATTCATAGCAGACTTTGCCCAGAGAACCAGCTTCATTACTCAGACCCTCAAAAAGGAACATCTAAAGAAAGGTTTTTGTTGGACACCAGGCGCTGAGTCAGCTTTTCAGGACTTAAAGAAAGCCTTTATTCAAGCCCCTATTCTTCGACATCCAGACACCAGCAAACAATTCATTGTTGTCACAGACGCCTCAGAAAGAGCCATTGGGGCTGCCTTGTTACAAAAACAAGACGATGATGACCTAGAACACCCTGTATTTTATCTTTCACATATTCTATCTGAGTCTGAGCGAAACTATTCCGTGCTAGAACGCGAATTACTCGCCTTAAAGGTCGCGTGCACCGAATGGAGACACTTTTTGATGGGATCCAAGGAGCCTTTTGAAGCTCGGACCGATCACCGAAATCTACAGTGCTTAAGAAATTTCCAGTGCCAAAATAGCCGGCAGGCTCGATGGGCTTTCTTCTTCAGCCAATATGATTTCTATATCACCTACATCCCAGGTTCTCAGAACATCCTGGCGGATGCCCTGTCCCGACGTTATCCTGGGTGCGGTGATTCCGCGGTTCAAAACTTATTTGACAACAATAAAATCATAGGGGTAGCACAGACTTTTTTAGATCAAGTCAAGTCCGAATATGCCCGTCTACACGAAACAGAACTAAAAAAGTTACGTCCACAGCTGCACATAGATCATGACTACTATTATCGTGATAAGGCCCTGTTTTTACCCACTAAAACAGTGCAAATCGAAGCTTTACGCATGTGCCATGATTCCCCTATTGCAGGTCATCGAGGGATGAAAACGACTCAAGATCTTTTGCTTCGCTCTTTCTGGTGGCCAACTCTCAAGGCTGACACTGAGGCATATGTATTATCCTGTCCCACATGTGCTCAAGCCAAGACACCCCGAACCAGACCTGTGGGGTTACTCCGCCCATTACCTGTTCCCCCAGGCCCATGGCATACCATCTCCACCGATTTTATGTGCGCATTGCCTTCCTAATGGGAAACCACGTCATAATGGTAACCGTGGACTCCTTCACTAAGATGGCCCACTTCACGGCCTTGAGAAAGTTACCAATGGCAAAGGAGTTAAGTCAGATCTTTACTCAAGAAATCTTCAGGCTACATGGGTTACCCCAAGTTATTATATCGGACAGGGGTCCTCAATATATCTCCCGTTTCTGGAATCAATTCTGCAAGACCTTGGGGATCCAGGTGGCCTTATCATCCGAGTTCCACCCTCAAACCAATGGACAAACGGAACGACTCAATCAGGGTCTCGAACAGTACTTACGTAGCTTCTGTAACGCTACACAGAGTAATTGGGCTCCCTACTTACCGCTTGCAGAATTCTCCTATAATAACTCTCTACACAGTGCCTCTAAAGTCTCTCCTTTCTATGGCTCTTATGGTTTCCATCCCAGGGCCTTCCCAACTCCCCTGAGAGACAACTCCAATCTTCCCGCTGTCTCCTCCTTCGTTCGACAGCTACGGGGTATACAACGAATTATCCATTCCAACCTCGTGTCCACCAAATCCCGCATGAAGAAGATAGCAGATAGAAGACGCTGTGCGGCTCCTCTATATCAGGTCCATGATAAAGTCTGGCTCTCCTCTAGATTCCTACCTCTCCGACTTACCCAAAACAAATTCAAACCCCGCTTTTATGGTCCCTTTCTAATTCTCAAGAAGATCAACCCAGTGTCTATGCGTCTTCGCCTACCTCGGACATGGAAGATCCACCCAGTATTCCATGTCTCGCAACTGAAACCTTACCGTCCTGATCTCTTTCATAGGCAGTTGCCCTGTCCCCCTCCTTTGTTGGTTGACAATGTGCCTGAATACGAAGTGCAGGAGGTCTGTGACTCTCGATTTTTCCATGGGCGCCTCCAATACCTTATTCATTGGAAGGGATACCCTTTGAGTGAGTGTTCCTGGGAGGATGCCTCTTCAGTCCATGCTCCTCTTTTAATCCGCCGCTTTTTTCGGCTCTTCCCTCACAAACCCGGGGCCTCGGGGAGGGGGCATACTGTTACACCGCGGCGCTCGCCGTGGCCGCGGGCTCAGGTTGCCGCGGCGCGGCACGTTAATTTTGCCGTGGCCGACGCCCGGGCCGCGGTAGACGCCGCGCCAGACACCCAGGTCGCGGGGGTCGCCGCGGCTCCGGCGAGAGCCATGAAGGCTCCAGGGAGCCGGTCTGGGGATCACGGCGCTCGCCGCTCCCCTTTTTTCAAGTTCTGCCTTAAAGGCAGACGCGGCAGAGCCTGAAACCCCGAGGGGGTTTCAGGCATGGCCGCACACAGCGCATTATGCGCTTAACATTTATTTTTCTTGCATGTATTCACCTGCCCACCACCACTTACCGATGTTCCTAGGACAAACCGAACCCTTACACTGGGGGTTCTTTATACTTGCCTTTTTTCTCTTCCCAGCATGCTTACCACTTCCTCTCTACCCAGCATGCATTGTTTAACACACATACCTAATTCATTACTGTTTTCTTTTCCCCAATCCAAGATGGCGGTGTTCTACTTCCTGTTTCCTGTCCAGGGGTATTTAAGGGGATTCCAACTGCCTGTTCATTGCGTTGCAACACTCCTTGGTGATAGTCACGCTCCTATTTGATATCCTTCTGCGAATCCTGTCTGTTCCTGATCTGCCTTGTTTTCCTACCTTCCTGATCTACGGTCCTAATACCCTGGTGTCCTCCTTTTCGTTTCAGGGAGTTCCTGTGGAGGTTTTTTACCCTACTGGGGTTTTTCCTCTGGGACTCCTTCTGGAGGGCACGGACTGTAGTGGTTCACTCATAGCAAACAGCACCGTGGCTACCGGAAGGGGTCGCCCCTACCTCGGCCAGAGCAGAACCCGTCGGAACAAGGACCGTTCCCCTACACCTCTCAGCTGCAGGGGTAAGACCATTGAAAATCCCGACAAGCCTGGTCTTTTTGGAAAAGCTGGTGTTTGGGAAAACACATTGATCCCGTTTCAACGGATGTGACTTTTATAGTAAATGATTTAGCGGCAGAAGCCAGCAAAGGTAAGGCTTTCCGTACTATCAATTTATACAGATCAGCTATTTCTTCCAATCATTCTTTAGTTAATGGGAAACCAGTTGGAGAGCACCCTCTAATTTGCTGCCTACTAAAGGGAGTAAAGTTTTCCAATCCTCCTTTGCCTAAATATACTCAGCTATGGGATGTTAATATTGTTTTGAAATTTCTATTGTCATGGCCTGATAATCTCATGCTTTCTCTAAAAATGTTATCTGCGAAATTTACCATGTTGTTGTGCCTTGTTTCTATCAAACGTCTTTCAGATGTCAAAGAGCTGGATATTTCTAACCGTCAATTTACACCATCTGGAGTTTTGTTTACTGTGGTTCTGCGAACCAAAACCAATTTATCCTCAGTTTTCTACCCATATTTTCCTGATCATCCAAAATTATGTGTTGGACAATGTTTAAAGATGTACGAACTAAAGACTGCAGAATTGAGAACCCCCTCTCATTCTCAATTACTAATTTCATTTAGGAAACCCCACAATCCTGTTTCGGCCGCCACTCTGGCCCGGTGGGTTAAATGGCTAATGTCTTTGGCGGGTATAGATACTTCCATGTTTGGAGCTCACTCTTCTAGAGGGGCCATGGCTTCCAAAGCTTTCTGGGCAGGTTCCCGTTTAGAGGATATTCTCAAGTCTGCAGATTGGTCTAACGACAACGTATTTAAAGTTTTTTATTGTGAACCTGTCGATAATGTTTCATTGAATATAATTAATATGCTGTAAATTCGCATAATAGGAGCCTCCGGTCTTGTCATAAAATGTAGGTTTTCCTAGTCCCATGATGGAAAGTCTTAATTTTACTAAAGACACGGAGGCGAGTATTATCCCTCCACTTGTCTTACCTTTGTTCATTTTTCCCCCCCTTTTTAGCGCCATTGGCCATCACTCAAGGACACCGCTCATCGCTGGACTTTCTGCTGAACTTACTCACCAGGATCTTTCGTGGTTATCTCGGATTTTGAACTTTTGTTCTGATGTTTTATCTTTCCGCTTGGCAATTCTTATTTTACTTACTATTTTTCCATTGTTTAATGCCAACTGACTCTCTTGCAAGAAAAGAGGGCTGTTCGCAGTCAAGTGATGTCATAATACCCATGTATGCAAGGTGATTGGTGTACACTGTTCTGACTACGTTTTTATTCCCATTGGCTCTTGTTCTCTTCCCTTCTGGGAATTGTAGTACGTTTCTTGACTGCTGCTGTTTATTAAAGTGAGAAAAGAAATGCATAATACTCGCCTCCGTGTCTTTAATAAACTTAAGACTTTCAGTCATGGGACTACCAAAATCTACATTACAAAATCTGAAGAGTTACTAATGAGATTGATTGCTAATGAGATTAACGGAGATGATTATTAGATTGTAACCAATAGGGAATAAATATCCTAACACTTAACTAGTTTTGTGTGGTTATTCCTGACTGAAAGGTCATGGTGTATTCACTTCATGATCCTTAATCAATGTTATTGATTAACTTGTTGATTAGTTACTAAGAATATTGATAGGGTTATTGATATATTGATTTTGTGATGCCAAAAAGATATCTCGTACTGGGAAGTTTCAGAACGTGGTCAAAAGGTTCATCGGCCTAGGCGTGTCTCCTTGTAATTTTACTTATCAAGGTTCTGATGCGCTATCAGCAGTCAAGCATGAATAGGTTGACAATCTTGTGCAATACACATGTGGAATCCAAAAGACTTCACAAATCATCACTCCAGATAAATAAATGTGACTACAAGACATCCACACACCCCCACAGGCACACACACCCACACACACACATACACACACACACACATGCACACACAAACATACACACACACAGACACACACAGAAAACATACTATAGTCACCATTCATGCCAGTCCAAGGCCTGATAAAGAACAAGGCCCACAGTTTAGGGGGACTGCAAAAATATTTGTATGGGCAAACTGGTATGCTGCCTCCTCTGCATCAGTTCAGGTAAAAACACATGTGACCCTGATTAGAAACACGTTGCCATCACAGTCAGTGTTTATCCAGCCTGGGTACAGTGGGATGTAATCACTCATTAAAGGCACACTTTACATGCCTTCTGACCTCAGAGCCCAGCTCTAATGTTTCAAAATGGTTAAACAGGGAGGTTGAAGGTGGTCTCAGGTGATTGTCAAGATCAGTGGAGGGAAAAAACAGGTATGATTTGACAGTGTACAAGGAAAAGCAAGACAGATAATGTTTAGCACGGTACACATCACAGTGATCACTGAGACTCTCAGGGTCTGGTTTCAAGTCTGGATCTAACACTTGACTGCAATGGATTTCTCACTATCCTAGCAATCCAATCCTACCATGCAGGCGATGGATCTGACCTTCTCATGTCACCACAAAAGCTCTTTCTTCTAACAAACTTACAAACAAGGATATAGCTCAAATTTGATTTTATCCTTGCCCTTCCAGATGCAGTACTGCCAAATTTCCTCCTGAGCAATAAGTAGTTACAGATAACTGATTAGTGAAGCAAACAATTGATCTGTTTTCCAATACTACCTATTAATTTACAATATTTAAATTCCAAAATCAATTTTAGCCTCCATTGCAGTCCATTCTTTGCCCTTTTTAGGTCGAGCCTAGGCAGTGAGCATGCACTGTCTCTCGACATGCTGTAATCTATTCTGTGGGCTTTCACCATGCCCATCACAAGCCCATCTCTTTGATTGGTTCTTTGGCCTGCCTTTCAAAATTCCTTTGGTTTGTTAGGTAAATGCTTTAGGTTGGCCCTGCCTTGAGGCTGTTTTGTTACCTTCTTAGAGACTGACCCTGTTACATGGATTATTGCACGATCAGGTATATATCATAATGTTGGCGTACTACTTTTTTCTTTTGCCTCTCTTCTTCGCGCTTGTGGTATGTTGTTTCTTCCTCTGGCATCTCACTGTCTCTTTGTGTGTCTGCACCTGACAAAGGCTACAAGCTGGAGGGGGATTCTTTTTTATTTTTTTATATAGCACAAACTCGAGCTCTTATTATGAGCACCTGTTAAATTTGCACCCCAATTCCTAAATTCTTCCCAAGTTTTGAAGTTGAAAAACATACAAACTGGTACCTCTTAAATAAAAAAAACACATGTGGCTCTCCTGGGCACAGCAATTGGGAAACTCACTCTCATAATACTTTTGAGGGCATTCCTTTTCCAACACATTTTTGCCCATAACTCAGCCTGTGGGGGTCCTAGGACAGTGGGACCACCACCAAAACGTTCAGCATGACATGCTATTTCTGTCCAGTTCATCTTCTGGGTCTTCACACTACGCTATGGGGGACTCCAAAATCATAACCTCTCCCACTATTCAATGTCTTTATCTCTCTCATGGCTGGAGGTTTTGATTTACAGCCGGGAGTAGTTTGTGTTCTAAGGGCCTGGTTCGTAATAATATTCTAGCAGGCCTGCTAGGCCTAAAAATGCGTAATGCACCATGTCCTCTAGGGGCTGAATATAGGGTTACGCTGCAGTGCTCTCTGCCCTTCTCTTTTCATGTGGTTATGCCCTTTAGGGGCTGATTGTATGATTACATGACCATGTTTCTTCCAAAAGTTACTTTTATTTTGGCGTCCTTTAGGGGATGTTCTTCCCATTACTGTCTAATTCCAATTGGCTAAATACTTATAAGGTCCAAAAGGGGAAATCTAGTGGATCTGCCAATGCTTGTTTAGTTATTTGTTTTTTTTCTTTCTTATCAAAGCAGTAGAATATATTTACAAAAGTCATAAGGGTAAAGAAGATTACATCAGACACACTTACATCCAGGTGAAGTAATATGTCACCCGTTTTGACCATGAAGATGGACATTGTTCAGTTTTAAACAATCTATAACAAAAACCTGAAGCAGCACCAAAAATACAGAGTGAGTAATAGACAAAAACAACCACATTCTAAAACAATCAACATCCAGCGGTACAACTATTATTCAAATAGCAGCAGTCAGATCACTGAAATCATAAAGATGGCCATCCTTTACATAATCAGTAGAAGAAACAAAGCAATTGCCACCCTTGCCTATCCCTAAATGACACCCTGAGTTAAAAAGCCCAAATGTTTAAAAGTAATATTTACAATAATCTTAATTCGCACACGCAATCCGAAAGCAGGCTGCCTAAAGTGACTACAATCTGCCATCCAACAGTGGTGTATCAACCGTGACATGAGCCCCCATTACGAGCAAGGGAAATGGACCCCCTGACTGTTAATTAGGAATTAAAATGTAGCAGTATTTACGGTGCAGGTGACCCCAGAGTCCCCTGGGCCCCGGTGCCACTGCACCTGCTGCACGATTGATAGCTGCGCTCTTGAAACCCAATGTATAGTGAAAAAGAGCATTGTCAGCAAGGACTAAGACTGAACACAAACTAAAACATAAACGCCCCGACTTCTCTATATGACCTTATATGTATAAACCCTTCTGCTTTTCATGCTCAAAACAAATGTGAAAGTGTACCTGGACTACATTTCTTCTTTGTACATTTCCTTTTTTGTACTTTTTTGTCCCAGCAGTCGTCGCAAGAAAAGATCAGCCATAAATATTCACGGCTCTGGCGGTGAGCGAATTTACATTACTCAGACCCTCTGAAATATTTCTAAGAAGAGTTGTATAAACACGTCCTTGAGGTCTAATTGGGCAAGTCTTTGTTTTTTATTAAAAGCCCCGTTTACTGTGTAAATTTGTGCACTAACACTGTAAATTATGTTTCTCATTAGGACTAAACCAGTGCAACATGGTGATTTCGTTTTACATACCTCCTATACATGCTATGTTTCTCTGGTCAGAAATGGCCAGGCGGTTACCCCCTTGCAAGAAATGAATACGCGATCAAAGAAATGTGTCAATTAATCTCGTCCAAGAGCAGTTTCTAGGGGCACATTCCCAACCATTATTTTGCACCCACTATGCCACTCAAGAAAGATACGCGATACATGCAAATCAGTTTTCATCCTGGTCCAATAAGGACAATCCAGCCCAAATATCCAAGGCAGGTCTCCCATAGCGAGGAACACAAGCAACCACTGGTCGGTTTCGTTTTGTCACTTTCACTACAGTGCAATGCAATCCGCATGAAGGGAAATCTGCGCCATGTTATGACATAAACCGGCCTCTGGCATGCCCATATGCAACACAGGCGACCAAGAATTCCCTCTTCCCATCCCCACCCATACTATAGATTTATAAAAATTCCCGCCCCATTTCATTCCCTCTTATCACACCACTCTCTGTAGGCCATATGTGCAAAATATATGGATTGCGATGTCCTAATTGCGATTCTTACTAAATCACAGTCAGGAAAATGCAATTCGTCATCTACTAAAACGTACTAGTGTTTAATAGCAATTCCTAGTGAGATGCAAATCGACCTACATTACAAATATTAATAAGGTAGGTGGAGTTTGTGGCCCATTAAAAACTGCATCCATGAAACGGATTTTGGCGGCTGTGGTCAGCAGACCTTCATGTTTGTGATTGTTTTTTGATAAAGCAATCTTTTTTTTTTAAACGCGGTCAAACGGGATGCTTTTCAAAACACAAAATTAAACTTTTAAGTTTCATGTTTGAAGAGTAGGCAGTGGTCTTAGATCCCTACATGCTCTTAAAAAATATTTGTTTCAACATTCACAAAGTGGAAATCGAAGAAAACATTCGTACAGATTATGGCAATTCTGTATTTGGAAGGGACTCCATAAACACACACCTAGCAAATACCACATTTCTAAACACAAATTGTGATTCCGTAGCATGTTACGGAATCACAATTTGTGCTTTGTACATCTGAAAATGCATTTTTGTGGTCAGAAGAGGTCCGATTAAGTGACTCAGGCCGTTTACAACCACAACATAAATTTGTAGATATGGCCTGTGTTCTTACTCGCTCCTCCTTGGCAACAACTTGTCCCACCACTACCTTCCTCAATATACATACCCTCTGTATCCACTTTCCACTTCTTGCTATGAATCCATACCCTCAACCCTCAGCTGAACGCCTCCCCATTCACAAGAACGGAAGTGCTCAACTCCCACAGCCTGTGGAATTATCACCTAGCGCCCAGTCCAGTGACCCTATCAAGTCGGCCTGGCCATTTACCCCCTTGGCATTTTCCCAGTAGGCTGGAAGACAGGGAGGCTGCTTTTCAAGCTTAATTGGCCGCCATGACACATTTATGGCTCCATTGCCCTATGTTAAACAGAAACTTCTGCAATGAGTGGGCAGGGCTGAATTTACCATTTTTAGGAGTGATTTTGGTTTCCAGGTCAGCGCAGGACCCCATAACAGACTCTAGCGTATCAAGTCTAGTTTTGCATAACTATATTACACACAAGGTAATCCACATTGTTCAGTGTAGCACAGTCACCTTTAAACGTGATTGTGATTTCGTAATAGGGACCCCCGGGTTAGACCACAGCAGCATTTCATCCTTAAGCAATGCAAAGGTGCTCTTAACGTCATGCTAACAATTATTTGTGTAGCACAGTATATTAATTCCATTAGTATGGTGTGAGAGAACAGGGCTGATTGCAGAGGCCCCCTAACTTTTTGCCCCCATTTTTCACTTTTTGCTGCTGTTTTCTTGACTCTGATGATGCCCTGGGTACTGCTAACCAGTCCAAGGGACTGTGCTCTGTGTAAAATCAGTATGCAAATTAGGCTAATTATAATTGCCTAAGTCAACCTACCTATAAGTCCCTACTATATGGTTGGGCATGTAGGTTTAGGGACCCTAGCATAGGTGCACTGATGAGGTGCCCAGTGCCATTTTAAAGGCAGGCCTGCCTTGCTGGCTGCTTTTAAATTTAAGTTACATGCAAATTCGACTTTGGAATTAAAAGTATTCCCAAAATCTTAAAGTACCTTATTTTTACATATAAGTCACCCCTAAGGTGTGCCCTATGTGCCCCTGGGGCTGGGGGTGCCATGTAACTATAAACAGGAACCTTCTAAAAATAGTTTTATAAGCCCTGGTGAGGTAAAACAGCCGAATTCGTTTTTCCCTCATTGTAGTGAATGGCCTCCATAGGCTAGAATGGGGAGACTTTATTTTAATTTTAAAAATCCCCTTAAGTAACAGATACCAGCAGTTTGGTATCAAATTAATTGTTATAATAAACTCCACAATTTCCAGTTGTGGTATTTAATATAACTTGTTCAGGTAAAGAGTTTTAAACTTTACCTGAAAAGTTGCCAACTTCAGTCTTGCAGTGTTTTTGCTCCTGTGCTCTGATTGGCCAGCCTCTGGCAGCCTGGCCAGGCTGCCTTGATGAGGTGTGAAGTGGCCTGGCTCAGCACAAAGAGATGTGCCTGGGGGAGGAGATCGCCCCTCAGCAGATGGGGAAGCAGGAAGGGGGAGGGCTGCCAAACTTGTCTACAAAGGCAGAGAAGGATATTTGGAGCAACCCAGCAACACTCTCACATCCTGTAAACCCAGACAATTAGGTGTCCCCTTGATTAGATTAGGAGAGGGCAGGAGAGGGTTGTGTGTGTGTTTAGGATTTTTAGCCACACCAGTGGGTGGGCTCAGCCAGATGTAACCTCCAAAAATAACTTTCAGCCATGATGGATTTTTGAGGAATGTTGCTCCCTGGGAATGATTTTTGCCACACTTCCCAGGAAGTGGTCATCACAGGGGGAAGGACCCTGCCCCTGATTGGGAAACCAGGACCCCCTGTTTTTCCCCCAGGTGCAAGGATAAAACTGGCAGACCTGCACCCACACCTCAGTTCCCTACCAGATCCATATCAGATTCCAACAAGGAAGAACTACAGAAGAAGAAGGACTGCCCTGCTGGACTCCTGGCCTGTTCCTGGACACTGCACTCTGGAGGACTGCACCAGCTGCACACTTGGGCTTCACCACAAGAAGGACTTTGCCTGGTTCAAGCAGGGACTCCCTGTTTGCTACAGGTGAAAACTTGCTAACCAGAGTCCCCTGCACCATCTCCAGAAGAAACCAACCAGCTGACCACTGTCCAGTGGCCAAAAAGGAGTTTGCGCCAGGTGCATTCTGGGAGTTGTAGTCCACACCCTCAAGGAGCATCTCAGAGCTTCAGGAACCTTGGGGTGAACTGTGGACCTCAAAAGAACCTTAAAAGAACATCTGGAAGAAGATCCAGATGTTTGGAGAAGTTTGGGGAACTTTTGAAAAAAAGCTCCATAGAGGGACCGACCCGCTGCAGCAACTCTAGCCGGTGTGCCTCAACCGCGACCCGGCCTGACTTGCTGGTTCGTCCCGGTGAAGAAAATCTCCAAAAAAGAGAGTAAGTCCGAAAGTAGGAAGTTGACCGGGACCTCCCAGCCAGCGTATCCGAGGAGGGCTCCAAGGACGTCGGATCAAGATTCAGGTTTGCCCTGGCCGAAAAATTTTCACATCGAAAAAACAACTAAGTCCGAAGGGAAAAATCTCCATGAGGGCTCCCGCAACGCGTATCTGAGGAAGAGTTCCAGGAGGTCGGATTGGACTGGCAGGTTCGTCCCGCTGAAGGAAATCTTCAGAAAAACGACTAAGTCCTAAGGTAAACTTTTGAACGAGGCCTCCCACAGGCTGTAGCCGAGCCGGGCTCCATTGCGGTCGGCCTTAAACTTTGACTTTGCACCGGTCGAGGTGCGACCAGATTGACGCTTTTTGTTTCTATGCGCTAGAAAGCAATAATTGTTTAAAAATTCATATCTCCGGTTCCCCTTATACAATTTTATTTGTTTTGGTGTAATTTTAAAGCTAAAAATATTTCCTATTGTTATAAATTGATTTTGGATTTTCAAACTGTTTCCTGTGTTTTATTTAATTACTGTTTTGTGATATTTGAATGCTTTACGCTTTGTCTCCTAAGTTAAGCCTTGTCGCTCATTGCCAAGCTACCAATGGTTGAACTAGATTTATTTACTGAGACCTGACTGGACCTAAGTAGAGGTTAGTGGCCTATTGCTAAGTGTAAGTACCTACCTGG
The DNA here is from genome assembly GCF_031143425.1 of Pleurodeles waltl. NCBI lineage: Eukaryota > Metazoa > Chordata > Amphibia > Caudata > Salamandridae > Pleurodeles > Pleurodeles waltl. The sequence goes on from NC_090450.1 coordinate 252,251,502, forward strand.
CCTTACCAATAACCAATTTTCCTACACATGGCATAGCAGTACTTGAAGGCCTCACCAGGAAAGTGAAACTTTATTTTCTTGTCACTTCTTATTTAGAGTGCAGTTTGGAAAGAGAGGTTGCAGTTTTTTATTTAGTCTCTCTAGGGTTTCTCCTGGTAACTGCGAAAGTGCATCAGACAGCAGAGATAATTTTATTTCAAGACCAGAGGCTCATATTAGGCTCCTCCATGTTTAGTTGCATAGCAGACAGACAGTAAAAGAACATATGGAATGAATCACCATGATCAGGGCTGGCTTTTGGGCGGTGCGAGCGGTGCAGTGGCACTAGGCGCTGACCTCAAGGGGGCACTGTGTTTAGAAATAACTTCAGAAACTTGTGATGTAAAAGCACCTGCTGAAAGGTTCCTTGTGTGTCCAGCCTTCAGGAAACAAAATGTCAAGATACCTCTTGTGATTAATGTCCCTGCTAGGGAGAGAGATGGGAGTTTTTCCTAGCGGCAGCTTTGACTCGACAGAAAATAGCATAGAGGGCTAATATGCCTGCTGCAAAAAACAGAATTATGGGGCATATTTAAGGAAAGTGGCGCTGCACATAGGGTCCTCCTAACGCCGACATGTGTGCGTCATATTTAAAATACGGCGCACCATGGCGGTAGTTAGGGGACTAGCATCAGAATTTTTTACGCTAGTCCGGCGCTTTGCAGAATTAGCATAAAAATGTTTACGTTAATCCTGCAAAGCACCCAGAGGCCCATTGTAGCCAATGGAAGCCTCCTTTTAATGCCTGCTCTGAGCAGGCGTTAAAAGTGCTGGAAAAAAATTACGCAAGAAATCTGACAGATTTCTTTGTGTCATTCTTTTGCCCCCCCCCTTTACAGGTGGGATGCCCTCTTTGCCTACATTATGCCTTGTGCAGGCATGATGTAGCGCAAAGGGTTACAAAGTGGCGCAAGGCATGCATTGCACCACTTTGTAAATATGGGGCAGCATTTTTGGCCTTCTAACGAAACATTACCATAAAAAAATCACACTAATAGTTAGAATGGCACTAGGGTCTCAAAAAAAGTGGCACTGCACATAGTGTTTCCCACTATTCTTGTGCCCCCTAGCGCCCCCCTAACGCCACTGTTAGACTTTTCATCCTTGGCGCGGTCTCCCTTAACTTTTTGCCTCTGTTCCCCAGGTTGTTGATGTGTACTGGAATCTGATTTTACTGTTTTTGTTACTCTGGGCACTTTACCACTGCTAACCAGTGCTAAAGTGCAAGTGTTCCTTTACAAAATGTGTATGTGATTGGTTTATCCATGATTGGCATATTTGATTTATTAGTAATTCCCTAGTACAGTGCACTAGAGGTGCCCAGGGCCTGTAAATCAAATGCTACTAGTGGGCCTGCAGCACTGGTTGTGCCACCCACATAAGTAGCTCTGTAATCATATCTCAGACCTGCCACTGTAGTGTCTGTGTGTGCAATTTTAACTGTAAATTCGACTTGGCAAGTGTACCCACTTGCCAGGCCTAAACCTTCCCTTTTCGTACATGTAAGACACCCCTAAGGTAGGCCCTAGGTAGCCCCAAGGGCAGGGTGCAGTGTATGGTTAAGGTAGGACATATAGTAATGTGTTTTATATGTCCTGACAGTGAAATATTGCTAAATTCGTTTTTCACTGTTGCAAGGACTGTCCCTCTCATAGGTTAACATGGGGGCTACCTTTAAATCTGATTAAAGTGTAGATTCCCTTTAGGAGCGGATGGACATGTGGAGTTTGGGGTCTCTGAGCTCACAATTTAAAAATACATCTTTTAGTAAAGTTGATTTTAAGATTGTGTGGTTGAAACTGCCACTTTTAGAAAGTGAGCATTTTCTTGCTTATACCATTTCTGTGACTCTGCCTGTTTGTGGATTCCCTGTCTGGGTCAGTTTGACAGTTGGGCTGGTTGCACCTCACACTAGACAGTGACACAAAGGGAGCTGGGGAGTAGCCTGCATATCCTGATGAGCCATCTGTGCTAGGAGGGAGGGGAGGAGTGGTCATTCATACCTGAAAGGGCTGTGCCTGCCCTCACACAATGCAGTCTCCAACCCCCTGGTGAGTGTCGGGGCCTGGCCTGGGCAAGACAGGATTTCACATTCCAAAGAGACTTTACTTTGAAGTAGGCCTACTTCAAAGGAGAAATTGGGTATAAGAAGGGCACCCAAAACCACAGACTTTAGAAACACTTCTGGAACCAAGAGGAACCTCTGCCTGGAGAAGAGCTGAATAGCTGAGGAAGAAGAGCTGCCCTGCCTGTGACTGTGCTTTGTGGAGCTACCCTGCAGTTGCCGGTTCTGCCAGAGTAAGAGGGCAAAGACTGGACTTTGTGTGCCTTCCAGCTTGAGAAGAAATCTCCAAGGGCTTGATCTAGAGCTTGCCTCCTGTTGTTTGAAGTCTCAGGGATAGCCAAGACTTCTCTCTGCCAGCACCTGGAGTCTCTGGAGAGACTCCTACTCTGCCCCGTGTGCTCATCCAGTTCCTAGGACCCTGGAAGGAGAAGCTGGCAGCCTAAAGACAAGAAAATCCACGCACAGAGCGCAGTGCGGGGAAAAGATTGACGCGAATCCGATCTGCGGCTGAGAAAAACGCCGCGCCGCCGGCTCCGCAGCTGAGAAACGACGCTCGCAGGAAACGCGACCGAAGAATCGATGCACGGAGCAGGAGAAACGACACGCAGCATCGCTGACGGAGGCTGGGAGATCACACCCTGCGCTGCGGGATTTTCGGAGCATCGTGCGGCTGGATTTTCGACTCGCGTACCGCCGTGCGGAGTTATTTTTGATGCACACCCGCCTGTGCGGGGTTATTTTTGACGCGCACCAGGTACATTTTCACTCTAGCAGCGCCAGTGTGTATTTAAAACTACTTAAAGACTCTTTTTGATTTTTAATTGATAACTTGACTTGTGTATGGTGAATTTTTGTCCTTTTGGTCTTATTTTGTTTAGATAAATATTTCCTATTTTTCTAAACCTGTGTTGTGTCATTTTGTAGTGTTTTCATTAAGTTACTGTGTGTGTTGGTACAAATACTTTACACCTAGCACTCTGAAGTTAAGCCTACTGCTCTGCCAAGCTACCAAGGAGGTAAGCAGGGGTTAGCTGAGGATGATTCTCATTTACCCTGACTAGAGTGAGGGTCCTTGCTTGAACAGGGGGTAACCTGACCGTCAACCAAAGACCCAATTTCTAACATTGGTGATCAGCGGTTGGGATTTGGACTTGTATTTCTACTTGACATACAGTGATTAAGTGTACACTACTGTTGCGTTCAGACCACTACGTGACCACATACTACTTGTTTGGTGATCTTTAGATTTTTTCTCTTTGGGACTGTTTTTGTTCTACTTCCATTTTTTGTTCGCTGATTCCTTGATTGACTTTCTTTGGAACTTCATTTGGGAACTTGTTTTTCTGCCTTTGGAACTTTGCACTTGTTTTTGAATCTTCATCATGTCCCATGCTGGAGATGCATCAGTTAGGGCTGACTTTGACCTTGAGAAATTGGAGTTATACCAAAGCTCAGTTGAAGCAGTTCTGTAAAAGTTTTGACTGTCCCATTAAGAGCTCATCCAGGAAGGAGGAGCTGCAAAAGGCGCTGAGGGCCTGGGTGACAGCCAAGAACACTGAAGGGCACACATAGGATGAGGGAGATGAGGAGGATGAGGAAGAGTGTTCAGTACACAATGGTATTGTGGGTGGGCCTGTTATGTCCAGGGGGAAGGTCTCCAGGGCAGGTAGCAGTGACTCATCCAAGTGTCTGACACCTGAAGAGTTGCAGGACAGACAGACAGAAAGGGAGTACCAATTGGAGCAGAGAAGGCTAGCTCTTGAGGAGAGGAAGCTACAGATGGCTCATGAGCTTAGCTTGAAAGAGATGGATCAAAGAAGCCAGTCCAGTAGAGATAGTGGTAGCAACCCTACAGTGCAGCCTGAGAGGAGGGTGCACATTCCTAAAGACCTTGTGAAGGATTACAAGAGGGAGGATGACATATACTTGTGGTTCAAGGGGTATGAGTCTGCTCCCCACATGAATCTGGTCCCTGAAGCTCATTGGGGGCGGCTCTGTGGAAGCACTTTGAGGCAGAGGGGAGGGATACACTGACAGCCTTAGGGGATGCTCAGAATCTCACCTACTCCAAAATGAAGGATGCCTTGCTTAAAAGGTATGGTCTTACCCCTGAGCAGTACAACGATAAGTTTAGGTCCTACAAGAAGAAGGAATCCCAAACATGGTTGGAATGTGTTGATTCTTATTGCAGGTCACTGGATGGTTGGGTGAAGGGCAGTAAGATATCTACGTATGAGGGGGTTTACAATGTGATTGCTTGGGAGCACTTGTACAGTTTATGTTCTCCAGAGCTGCGCCAGCACCTGATTGACAGCAAGCTGACTGACCCCAGGAAGCTTGCGCAGGAAGCGGACCGCTGGGAGAGCACCAGGGTCCAAAAGAGGTATGGGGGAGACCACGCCAAGGGTGGGCAGGGTCCCTCTCAGAAGAAAGGAGGGGTAAGGGTAAACAGGGGGAGTTCTCTACAGGGCCCCAAACTGATTACCAGGGTAAGGATTCCCAACCCCCCAGTGAAAAGAAGCCATGGTTCTCCAAAGGGAAGCCAGTGGCAGGTGGTCCCCCACATAAGTGCTATGCATGTGACCAGGTGGGTCATGTGAGGGGGGACCCCAAATGCCCCAGAAGTACACCGGCACCCACTGGTGCGACGTCCCAGGGTTTGGCCAGTGTATCGCTTGGGGAGGAGTTGGTTTCAAGTGGGTGGGAACCAGCTGAGATGACCCTTGTCTCACTAGGGGACAGTGAGATGGTCCAGAGAACCCTAGTGCCTGAAAACACTAAGAAGTACAGGCAGTGGGTGACCATTAATGGACAGAGGGTGGAGGCTTTGAGAGACACAGGAGCCAGTGTGACTACAGTGAGGAGTCAGCTGGAGTCTGAAGAGCAGATTGATCCCCGGGTACTTCACCAAGTAGTTGCAGTGGACAACTCAGAGCGCCTGTGCATCAGTGGCACAGGTTCCCTTTGAATGGGGGGGGGGAAATCTCCAAGGGCTTGATCTAGAGCTTGCCTCCTGTTGTTTGAAGTCTCAGGGACAGCAAAGACTTCTCTCTGCCAGCACCTGGAGTCTCTGGAGAGACTCCTGCTCTGCCATGGGTGCTCATCCAGTTCCTGGGACCCTGGAAGGAGAAGCTGACAGCCCAAAGACAAGAAAATCCACGCACAGAGCGCTGTGCGGGGAAAAGATTGACGCAAATCCGATCTGCGGCTGAGAAAAACGCTGTGCCGCCGGCTCCGCAGCTGAGAAACGACGCTCGCTGGAAACGCGACTGAAGAATCGACGCACGGATCAGGAGAAACGACGCGCAGCATTGCTGACGGAGGCTGGGAGATCACAACCTGCGCTGTGGGATTTTCGGATCATCGTGCGGCTGGATTTTCGACTCGCGTATCGCCGTGCGGAGTTATTTTTGACGCACACCCGCCCGTGCGGGGTTATTTTTGACGCGCACCAGGTACATTTTCACTCTAGCAGCGCTAGTGTGTATTTAAAACTACTTAAAGACTCTTTTTTGATTTTTAATTGATAACTTGACTTGTGTATGGTGGATTTTTGTCCTTTTGGTCTTATTTTGTTTAGATAAATATTTCCTATTTTTCTAAACCTGTGTTGTGTCATTTTGTAGTGTTTTCATTAAGTTACTGTGTGTGTTGGTACAGAAACTTTACACCTAGCACTCTGAAGTTAAGCCTACTGCTCTGCCAGGCTACCAAGGGAGTAAACAGGGGTTAGCTGAGGGTGATTCTCTTTTACCCTGACTAGAGTGAGGGTCCTTGCTTGAACAGGGGGTAACCTGACTGTCAACCAAAGACCCCATTTCTAACAGTCACCATGTGTGCGCTGTATTTAAAATACGGCACACCATGGTGGTAGTTATGGGACTAGCATCAGAATTTTTGATGCAAGTGAGGTGCTTTGCAGGATTAGCGTAAAAAATGTTGATGCTAATCCTGCAAATCACCCAGAGGCTCAATGAAACCAATGGAAGCCTCCTTTTAACGCCTACTCTGAGCAGGCATTAAAAGTGCCCTAACAAATGACGCAAAGAAATCTGTCAAATTTCTTTGCACCATTTGTTTGCCCCCCCCACACCTAACGGGGGGAATGCCACCTTTACATACATTATTCCTGGCGCAGGCATAATGTAGCTCAAAGGGTTCCAAAGTGGCGCAATGCATGGATTGTGCCACTTTGTGAATATAGCACAGCGTTTTTGGCCTTCTAACGCTACATTAGTGTTAAAAACAATGGCCCATATTTATACTTTTTGACGCTAAACTGCGCTAACGCAGTTTAGCGTCAAAAAATTTTGCGCCGTCTAACGCCATTCTGAAGCGCCATGCGGGCGCCGTATTTATGGAATGGCGTTAGACGGCGCAATCAGACCGGCGCTGCCTGGTGTGGTGGAAAAAAACCACGTAGACCAGGCAGCGCCGGCGTTGGGAAAAAATGACGTTAGGGCGTCTTAAAATGGCGCAAGTCAGGTTGACGCTAAAAAATCGTCTTAACCCGATTTGCGCCATTTTTTCGACGCCCAGACGCCATTTCATGACTCCTGTCTTAGTAAAGACAGGAGTCATGCCCCCTTGCCCAATGGCCATGCCCAGGGGACTTGTGTCCCCTGGGCATGGTCATTGGGCATAGTGGCATGTAGCGGGGCACAAATAAGGCCCCCCTATGCCACAAAAAAAATAAAATAAAAAAAAAAAATTATACTTACCTGAACTTACCTGTACTTCACTGGGATGGGTCTCTCCATCCTTGGGTGTCCTCCTGGGGTGGGCAGGGGTGGCAGGGGATGTCCCTGGGGGCGGGGGAGGGCACCTGTGGGCTCATTCTGAGCCCACAGATCCCTTAACGCCTACCCTGACCCAGGCGTTAAATTCAGGCGCAAATGCGGGTTTTTTTGACCCGCCACCTCCCGGGCGTGATTTTTGCCCGGGAGTATAAATACGACGCATTTGCGTCGCCGTCATTTTTTTAGACGTAACGCCTTCCTTGCATCTCATTAACGCAAGGAAGGCGTTCACGCAAAAAAATGACGCTCTTTCTTCATACTTTGGCGCTAGACGCGTCTAACGCCAAAGTATAAATATGGCGTTAGTTTTGCGCCGAATTTGCGTCGAAAAAAACGACGCAAATTCGGCGCAAACGGAGTATAAATACGGGCCAATGACTCTAATGTAGCGTTAGAATGGCGCTAGGACTTTTAAATATGCCCCTATATTTTATGTGGATAGCTGAGTGGACCAGCAAAGCCAGCCTTTACAAGTGCTTTAAAACACATGAATGTATGTGAAAGGAGAGCGATGGAGAGATGAGGGGCACATTTGCCGGGTGGTAGTGAGTGAAACCGAGGAGGAGGTCATGGGGTGGGGTCGCCAAAATAAACTGTTGCACAGGGCGCCACCAGTCCCAAAGCCGGCCCTGACGATAATACCCAGCACACCCTGTGCAGATAACACAGGTGCTTCATTATAAGGTTATATATAGACCCTCTCTAAGCCCTCCGTGTCCTCTTCTTTGCTCCTATCTCTTAAGTAAGTTTTGTTAATTTACTTGTCTTGAAATTTAGAGCCTTTCATTGTGCCAGTGAAGTTTATAATGTTAGGAATAATGCTATAGTTGTTTTATTTCCAAGCGACGTTTCTCCGGGCTGCGAGTAATGCTTTGCTCTCACAACTGTCCCGCTGAGGCTGCTTTAGCAAGCAGAGCTTTCACCTTGTCCCATCGTACGTGTGTCCTCTCAGCTCCTGTCCTCTTGGGGTATGTGATGATTTTCTCAAAGCTGGTTCTTCTATGTCTCCTTCATTCTTGTTCAGGCACAGCGACACCTTTGTTTCAGGAAGAACCCGTGGCCAAGGACCAGTTATGTGGAGACAACTTTATCAGGGAAATCTCAAAGTACGTAAATATGTTATGCTCAATAGATAAAGCACACATTTTCCTCAAAAAAAGTTTTGATCAATGTGTTTGTGCACTGAGCATCAGAAAAGGTGGGCGGCCACTCTGATGCACTGTACCGATCTAAGCACAACAGAGATCGGGTCTGGTACCAGTACAATAGGTCTACCTTTCATCCCCAAAGAAAAAGGGACAGCAAAAACGTATTTAGAGGTCAGAGCTAACATTGCCAATGGTAAGTATAAAACCAGTTCTAATGGCACTCAGGGGTCGAATTGAAATGTTTATTTTCATGGTTCTAACTGTGAACAGATCCCTGGATTCTACAGCGACTATTGGGCTATCACACAGAGTTTTATGACAATGGAGTACAGGTTTTCTCTCCTCACTCCATTAATTTATCTCATAGTGACTCCTAGCTATTTTCAAAAGAAATAAGAGAGAGTTTATGGGCATTAATTATAGAAAGGACATATTATGATTTAACAGGTTTCTTATGCAATATATTTCTGGTGAAAAGGAAAAACAAAAAACTGAGAACTGCAATCAACAATGACAATGCAACCTTTTTGTAGTATACAGATACTTTGATACAGAAACAATTCTCCACCTCAGAGATTGTCTCCAGTTTGCACATTGGAAGGTGTGTTTACATTTAAAGGACTCTTATCTTTCAGGACCAATTTATCCAACCCATCACACATGTCTTTTGTTCTTATAGGAGGATGGTTGTTACCAGTTCACAGGCTTCTTATGGGGGCTTTCTTTAGTCCCTTGGTGTTTTACCAATATTTTAAAGCTAGCTATTACCCACATGTGAGCTCGAGCATTGTGTTTGATTAGTTAGCTAAACAACATTCCTATCCTGTCTCAAGACAAGACTGCTCTTTTACATCAGTTAGAAACTACCATCTCTTTCCTGGAACATTTCAGGCTTGTCATGAACCAACCAAAATCATTGCTTTCACTAATCCAGTTCATTGAATCTCTGGGGTTTCTAGTGAACCTATGAAGAGTACAATGGTAAATGTGCCGACTTTAAAGGGTACTGTGCTACCACACCATGCTTTAGTAGTACCACACCATGCTTTAGTAGTAGCTTTGAGAATATATATATGTGACATACTACAGCCTGAATGGGAGTGGCTCATTTGCGCCACTTGTTCTCTGATGATGCTTGGAATTTTCAGAATCCTCATGAGTTCAATGATGTAACATTAGTGGGAGATTCCCCCCTCTAAACATTATTCCAGCACCACTGATATCTCTCTGTCATCTGACACTCATAGTGGGTGCTGTTAGCTTCCTCAATCTAAGCTCTATTCCCAGGTTCATCCAGGCCCACATTATCCTGCACTGCAAAGATTAAAAATTTGTCACTTGACAATAGTACTAAGTTATTAAAATCCCATTCCTTGAGACCAAAAACGATGGCAGAGACAATTTAATGGTTTGAACACTTGCAAGCTTAGAATTCGATGCAATTTCATCAAAATGGGGAGCTCCTTGAGGCATGTTCTAGGCTGGTTGCTCATAGTCACAGGAGGAGTCCTCTATGCACATAAACTATTTAGTCTTTCTGGCAGGCTACTTTGCAATCAAAGCCTTTACAAGCAATCAAGCCTGGCGTTCAAACCTCCTCAGAATGGACTATTTTACTGTGATGAGGTATATAAATTAACTCAGAGGTACTCGTACTACAATATTAGCAAATCTAGAGAAACAGTTTTATGTGTACTGTCTCCCACTTTATATCTATAAGATCATCTGAACATAGTGAGGTATAGTTGTTCCTTACATCTGAGGACTTACAGCAGCTGCAAGATCCATGTTAAAATCTTCAAATGAATTCAAACAATCGGGAGTCCTTTAATAACAAATGTTTTTGAGTTCCACCTTAACAACCAAAATCCCCAACTTTGCATTTGAAAACATGTATCTGATGGTGTTAGGATTGCCTATATGTGTTCCCCACTTTCCTGATTGCCGGAAATATGCCTTTTCTGTATGATTATCCTAGATTTCTCCACTTTGGCTGGACCCTATTTTGCTGGTTTAACACTTCTGTGCACTTTACCCTTGCTAACCAGAAGTAAAGTACCCATGCTTCCCCTTTAACCTCATAGCTAAATTGGCCTATTCCTAATTGGTATATTTAACTTGTCTATAAATCCCAAATATAAGGTGTACAAAGTGTACCCAGAACTGAGAAAGTACGTGTCAATAGTGGACTGCAGTACCTTGTGTGCCATCTACTGCAGTGGAAAAGCAAACATGGGTTCTTGGCAACCATATGCAGGCCAACTGCTGCAGTGGTAACGCAGCAGTGTGACATATCAAAAGATACCTTTCAGACAAGCATTAGTAAATCACTCCTATGTAAAGCTTGTAACTCACAAGATGTGGTGCAGGATAATTAAAAGTGGGACTTATTGAAAATAACATTTCCATGTTTTTGTAGTGACAAGGCCTGAAAGCTATTTGCACTATGGCAGGTCTAGCTGTCATATGTAAAAAACACCAGAGTGCAGATTAAAGTACTATTACGTCTCAGGAATTAGCTAGAAAAATAATTAAACACTTTTAAAAATGTTTTTAAAAAATACAATTCAAGGGTGAAGTAGGAAGTTTAAAAAAAGTAGCCCACCACATCCCAATCCATCGTTATTTTGCACACTGAGCCATGTCAGTTTGGACCCAGCTATATGCAAATCAGTCTTGACCATGCTCCAATAGGAAAGGTCTAGCCGGAATTTGCAAGCCAAATCCTCCCTGAACAGGAATTCCAGCAGCTAGGACTGGTTTTGCCCTGGTTATGGGCTCATCAGCCTGGCACAGTTTGGTTCCAATGACACAGTGAACACATCTAGGCATACCCGTACTGAAGTCAAGACTGATTTGAATTGCGCTGGGTCCTAAATGAAGTGATACGCTGTGCAAAATAATAACGTATTGGGAAGGGGGCCCAAGTGATTACCAGTGGCTGAGATTTATTCAAGCATTCCATCCATCACTATTTTGCATACTTATTGTGTCACCTTAAGTGGGACTGGCATGCCCCTATGTGGGTCCTGTGGACACTGTGTGACTGGAACCAAGCTGCACCTGGATGTAAGCTCATAACTAGGGCAAAACTGGTCTTAGGTTACTTGTGCTGTGGTTCAGGGATGACCTGGTTTAGGAGTTTGGGCTGGACTGTTTATATTGGAGCAGGGTCACGGCTGATTTCCATATATCTGGGTCCAAACTGAGGTGTCACTGTATGAAAAATGAAGAATGATTGGGATGCGGCCCAAGTGATTACCAGAGGCTGAGATTAATTCAAGCCAGTGCTTAATTTGAGCTGGTTGTTTCCGGTGCTGAGCACTGGCACCTATTTGTGAGGGCCGGGGCTTATTCTTATGCCTCAAGCATTTGCTGCGAGCAAAAGACACACATGTGAAAGACGGAAGAAGGAAAAACTAAGGTTGCAGGATGAGCTGAAGGGGCGGGGTGGCGGTAAATGGATTGAAGAGGCCCGAGATGGCTTCAGGATTTCGCTGCCTCAGTATTCAGTGCTGACAGATTTAATTACAGCAGCCTCGTGTTTAAGAGAAGGGCTTTGAGCACCAGCACCCCCTAATTTACAAATTAAGCACTGATTCAAGCATTCCATCTATCAAAATTTTGTATACTGAATAGCATTTCGTATCAAAGCTTTAGGTGCCAATACCAGCACTGATGGCAGCAGTTGTGGCAAAAAACCTATTTGTGCACTTACCAGACAACAATAAAGAGTTTCTTTCTATGTGAGCCAAACACTTTCAGATGCATCTGAAACTGCATGAGATAAATGCTAGAAATGAATAATCTTACGGCGGATGTGAAGGTATTATCATATTTGAGGATAAATGCTTTAGTAATCTGAGAGGCCCTGAGTTGATCATATTTCACCACGACTGCAGCAAGCAAGTGAAGGGGCAGGTGCAAAGGAACCTTGTCACCTCGTATGGGGAATCTGAAGACACAACAGTTGACCTAAACCAGGACAACTGGGCAAAATGCAGAGTTCATGATTGTCACGTGATAGGCTTTAGAGACAGTGCTGCTTTCTACTGAAAACAGATACAGTGTTATGACGGGTAATATATTCCAATTATTTCCCTTGGACCGTAATTGAGTTAATTTAAATCCTCGAGCGAATACGTTTTTGTAGCTCATGATAATGACATAGTTAAATTGTAATTACATACGCAGATGACTTGCTAGTTTTTATTACATGTGCATTTTGTAAATAATTTGGTTTAGAAATTCCAAATCCTTTCTTACGAGTTTTCTTTGAGTACGATCTTTCAGGAAAAAGCAGAATGTACTTGCTTTTGAAAAAAATGACACGTTTCTCAATTGTGCCACTATTTGTTCCCCTCGTGCGGGCGAAGAGGCCCATCTTTGTTGAATGGAACGGCTGGATGTCATGGAGGTGCGCACTCATCGATATTTATGGGTAGCAAGAAGATTGGCACATGGGTTCTAATATATAGCACAACGAGTCTGCATTATATGCAGAGTTATAAAATGCAGATTTGAAAATGAAGAACTTGCCGACTGAGTTTGTGGTTACTTTAAGCTTTAAGTCTGAAGATTCGCCACACAGAGATACACATGATAGATGTGTTTGCTTGACCTTCGTACGGGTTCTCTCTACCCATCCTACAGGGCACTCTCAGTACACATTATCTGCCAAAATGTACAAAAGGATATAGCTGTCACATACGGCGAACTGGGCCGTTCTCGACAGCAAAATAGCATTTTTGTATGTACCAACTATATTTTGTGATTTGGTAACCTATTACCAACATGCAAAATAGGTTTGTGAATTGCTTTTAGGAAGGGGCGTGTAAAGATGGTCCTTCCTAATAGTGAGTCGCAGGGCCATGTTTGAATGTTTTGCAACCGGAGTGCGGTAGCAAAACATTCATACTTTACCGACTCTCAGTAGGAGGTGGTAACCAACTGGCAAACGGGAAGGGGTGCCAAAGGAACCCCTTTCCCTTGGAGAATGGGGGCTCCAACATATTTTAAGAGCAACCAGTGGTCCCACAGACCACTGCCCACTCTTAAAAAATGAAAAGAAAACGTAATTTTAGTTTTGAAGTGCATCCCGTTTACCTTTAAGTAAAATGGGCGGTATTACAAAAAAACTGCTTTATTTAAAAAGCTCTCACAGACATGGTGGTCTGCTAACCACAGCAGGCCACCATCCCTGTGAGTGCAAGCCATTCCCAATGGGTGGCAAATTGGTACCTGCCTCATGAACATTAATGAGGCAGGTCCCTTGTGACCCATTTGGGAATTGCAAACAGTGTGAAACACAATGTAGTACATCACAGTTTGTGATTTCCTAAGAGCGAATCACAAAAATTCACCATTAGGAAGTCACAAACCACTTTTTTCGTACATCTGGCCCGATGTCCATTATGAAACAACCAAACACTGAGGGGCAGATTTAAGAGCCCCTAACGCCTCCTTCCGCCACATTAGCATCATTATTGTCAACACTAATGTGGCCCAACAAGGTAAAAATCGCAGTGCCAAATTTACAAAGTGGCGCAATGCTTGCATTGCGCCACTTTGTAACCTCTTGTGCCACATAATGCCTGCAACAGGCATAACGTATGCAAAGAGGGCTTTCCCCCATTAGAGATTAAATGATGTAGTTCGAGTCGGTACAAAGCCATTCTGATGTCTATGGACAGGCTGGGCATCAGTGGCACCAGGCAATTGGCTATAATCTTAGCTAATATATTGTAATAATGACTGAGGAGTGCCAGTGGTCTATATGATTTACTCTGTGTGGTGTCTTTGTACGGTTTTAGGAGGGTAATTAAGAAGGCATCTCAAAGTGTGTTGGGTAGTCTTGCCAACTTCAGTGCCTCCTCATACAGAAGGAGAAGGAGGGGTGCGAGTTGTGAGGCATACGCTTTATAGAACTTTGAGTGCAGTCCGTCTGGACCAGGAGTTTTGTTAGTAGGCAGGGCTCTAACAACATTTAGAATTTCTGATAATGAAATAGGTTCATTCAATTTGATTCTTTGTCCTGGAGTCTCCTGTGGTAGTTGAAGACCCGACAAGAGAGAGTCAATTTCATGGATGGGCAGTATCAGAAGTACAATATAGTGTGATGAAATGTTGGGTCATCTCCATATGTATTTTATGTTGTGTGTATAGCAGTGAGTCTGTGGAGCTACGTAATGTTGCAATGTGGCAATGAGGGACCAGGTCCTATCTGTTGTGGCATGTGTTTTGGCTGTGTGTGCTGCAAAATTTAAGCATTGCAACTTTTCAAAAAGAGTGAAACGCTCCTTTCAAGCCACAATAGGTGGTGGATGGGTCTCCCTATTTTGTATTACCTCATTTTCTAAGTACATCAGAACATGATTTTTGTGTTTTCAACTTGTATCTCAGGTAGTGCTCTGGTTTCCCATAACACTGCATCTCTGTCCCAAAAGTGCAAGAAGCAGATCACCAGAGGTCTGAGGTAGGCCCCCGCCGGAGGTCTACGTGCCAGTATCTATGGGCTCTCTTGATGGAAAAAAAACTTGACAAACAGTCTGCAGGGAGAAAATCATGCAACCAATCATCTGTATAGTCTACCTCATCACGACCCTCAATGGCCTCAGGGAGCCCCACTACACAGATATTGTTTCTACGGGACCACCCTTTGGCATCTTCCATTTGCGTTTCCAGTACCATTACTTAGTCAGTAAGTGCCTGAATCGATGTGTTCATGGCACGGACTTGTGGTTGCATTGAGTCCATAGCTTGTTCTGCCGTATTTACCTTGTTGGCAAGTTCCCGATGATCTAGGTGCAGAAGGCTAAGATCAGAGGCTACAGTATCTATTTTGGACTCCGACGAGGTCCTAGTCTGCTTTATGGCCATTAGCAACACATCTAGTTTCACCTCCAAAGAGGCCTGGTGCACCTCCCTGTCTTGTGATGCCTGCTGCGCTGGTAAGGGGGTTGCTTGTCTACGTGAGGACGCGTGCTGATTCGCTGTCTGAGTTTTCCCCATCTTGGGTGGCTGCCCTGTTCTCCCAGGTCCAGTGACTCTGCAATGCCGTGTCTGCAGTGTCACCACTGTTGCAGTTCAATTCTATATAGCGGTGACCTCACACAGCACCAAGAGCCTCAGCTGTTGCAAGCGGTACAAGGAGGTCCTCGCCACAGGAGGCAGCTAGTCCACGAATACACCCAAGTGTTCCAGGCCCCGGCTACAATGTCCACTCCAGTGCTGGTAAGGTTTCCATTGGTGGAGGAATTGCCTCGTCAGGTTTGTTCGACAGAATTAACAGCTCAAAATAGTCATGGATCGGCCTTCGCCACTCATGCTCAGACCTCCGGGCATTGAGTGCAGTTTAGCATTCCCTCGATCTGTTCCTCCTTTCTAAGTCCAATTTTCAGGCTGCTCCTTCATGCCTCTTCAACGGCCCCACAATACGTGTGGTTGGCATTACTCTGGCTCAGTGTTCTTCCTCCCTGCTCGTGGTTGGTCGTAGGCAGCCCCCCGGCATCGCACCCCAGCGCCACTGGCTCGCCACCATCTCCTTGCTCCAGCTCACCTCAGGCCAGCGCGCTCGCTACTCTCCCAGTTTCTGGCAGGCAGATGAGCTTCTGACGCTTTGGGTCTCTCCAGCCACGGTTGCTCCCACCAGTCTCCTTGAGCTTTTTCCACCCGGGCAGGCTAGACTGCTCCCATACAGGGGAGCCCTCAGCAGGGTCCACATGTGTTGTCTTTGCGGCTTTGCTCTAGCCGTTTGTAGGACGCTAATGGCTGCTGCCAGCGGACATGGTCATTACTGTCATTTGGATCGTCGAGCAGCATCCAGGTGCCTCAGGGCAGGGGGGGGGAATTCATTTTCCCCCGTCAGGCTGCTTCCATGTCATTTAATTTTGTCAGATAATGGGGAGGCGAAGCAGAGCTGTTTTACTTCGTGTCGGCCATGTTGCTCACGGGCCACACCCACCATTCACAGATTATTAATTTAGGGTTGAAACTTATTTTCTTCCTCAACAAGATTTGGGGATCATGCTATATCAGAGTTATGAGTTAAAAGGAAGAGCTATTGACTCAACCCATGATCGTAATGACCATCCAGGAAATATGCCCTTTATTTATTGACTTCCTGAAAAATGAACTACTGGAGACAATGAGGCACTGTAATGGAGAAACATGGTGACACTCTGGGGGCTCCCATGGAACTTCTCTCTGTGTACTTGAATGACTTGAGGACTTTGCCATTGAAATTAAATTTTCACTACTGGAAGGTAAAAAGGAGGGTTAATGTGTTTGATTATTGACACTTGATGGACATAGTAGGCATCCGTTCATAGCTTGCTATAGATTCACATTTGCCAACATCCTACCCGGAAGCGTGTGGCTGTACTTGCAGATCACTTTCTTACTAACTAACTTTCTTTCACAATACATATGCACCATACTGCATCCGCTTATCACCCTGCCGCTGCAGCTCCACCAGCCCAGGCTCCTGACACCTCCCAGCAAGACCTGCTAAAAACAGTAAGTACTCCCCCCGCCCAGCCCCTCGCCCAGCCCCGCGCTACTCACCTCTCTTCTCCTGTACCTCTGTCTTCCACCTTCCGCTCCCTCCTCCAACCTCTCTCCGCACCTCTGCTGTCCTTCTTCCCTTCGCTCTCTGCTCCTCTTCTGCAGCCCTCTTGCTGCGTGTTCTGCTCTTCCTCGGCCCCGCTCCTCTTCCTCACCGCGTTCTCTTCCTGCTTCTTTCTTCATCCTTGGTCTTCATCTGTGCTCTTCATCTGTGTTCTTCATCTGTGTTTCTTCTTTCTCCTCTGCACCCCGACCTGCGTGTTCTCTCTTCTTCTGTGTTCTTCATCTGTGTTTCTTCTTTCTTCTCTGCACCCCGTCCTGCGTGTTCTGCTCCTCCTCTTCTTGACTCTTCTCCCTTCTCTCTTGACTCTTCTCTCCTCTTCTTCTTCACTCTTCTTCTTGACTCTTCTCTCGTCTGTTCTTCACTCTTCTCTCTTCTGTTCTTCACTCTTCTCTCCTCTCCTCTTCTGTTCTTCCTTACTCCCATCCTCTTCTGCTCTTCCATACTCCCCTCCACCTCTGTTCTCCCTTACTCCCCTCCACCTCTGTAAACCCCCCCTATCTTTTCTCCCCTCCCCTCTACCTGACCCCCCCACTCTCCGCTTTCCCGCCGCCACCTCCTTCTCAGCCCCGCCCCCGCTCCCATTCGTCGCCCCCCTCCTGCCCCCACCCCCAGCTGACCCCTCCTCCCCACCTCCTCCCTCTTATGGCGGCTGCTGCGCGACAGAGTTAGCAACCCTTGACCCAAGGGTAGGTCGCTCCCCCTGCCGCTGCAGCTCCACCAGCCCAGGCTCCTGACACCTCCCAGCAAGACCTGCTAAAAACAGTAAGTACTCCCCCCGCCCAGCCCCTCGCCCAGCCCCGCGCCACTCACCTCTCTTCTCCTGTACCTCTGTCTTCCGCCTTCCGCTTCCTCCTCCAACCTCTCTCCGCACCTCTGCTGTCCTTCTTCCCTTCACTCTCTGCTCCTCTTCTGCAGCCCTCTTGCTGCGTGTTCTGCTCTTCCTTGGCCTCGCTCCTCTTCCTCACCGCGTTCTCTTCCTGCTTCTTTCTTCATCCTTGGTCTACATCTGTGCTCTTCATCTGTGTTTTTCATCTGTGTTTCTTCTTTCTCCACTGCACCCCGACCTGCGTGTTCTCTCTTCTTCTGTGTCCTTCTTCTGTGTTCTTCATCTGTGTTCTTCATCTGTGTTTCTTCTTTCTTCTCTGAACCCCGTCCTGCTTGTTCTGCTCCTCCTCTTCTTGACTCCTCTCCCTTCTCTCTTGACTCTTCTCTCCTCTTCTTCTTCACCCTTCTTCTTGACTCTTCTCTCTTCTGTTCTTCACTCTTCTCTCTTCTGTTCTTCACTCTTCTCTCTTCTGTTCTTCACTCTTCTCTCCTCTCCTCTTCTGTCCTTCCTTACTCCCATCCTCTTCTGCTCTTCCATACTCCCCTCCACCTCTGTTCTCCCTTACTCCCCTCCACTTCTGTAACCCCCCTCCCCTATCTTTTCTCCCCTCCCCTCTACCTGACCCCCCCCACCCTCTGCTTTCCCGCCGCCACCTCCTGCTCGGCCCCACCCCCCTGCTCCCATTCGTCGCCCCCCTCCTGCAACCCCCCCCAGCTAACCCCTCCCCCCCTCCCTCTTATGGCGGCCTCTGCGCGACAGAGTTAGCGATCCTTGACCCAAGGGTAGGTCGCTCCCCCTGCCGCTGCAGCTCCACCAGCCCAGGCTCCTGACACCTCCCAGCAAGACCTGCGAAAAACAGTAAGTACTCTCCCCGCCCAGCACCTCGCCCAGCCCCGCGCTACTCACCTCTCTTCTCCTGTACCTCTGTCTTCCGCCTTCCGCCCCCTCCTCCAACCTCTCTCCGCACCTCTGCTGTCCTTCTTCCCTTCGCTCTCTGCTCCTCTTCTGCAGCCCTCTTGCTGCGTGTTCTGCTCTTCCTCGGCCTGCTCCTCTTCCTCACCGCGTTCTCTTCCTGCTTCTTTCTTCATCCTTGGTCTTCATCTGTGCTGTTCATCTGTGTTTTTCATCTGTGTTTCTTCTTTCTCCTCTGCACCCCGACCTGCGTGTTCTCTCTTCTTCTGTGTCCTTCTTCTGTGTTCTTCATCTGTGTTCTTCATCTGTGTTTCTTCTTTCTTCTCTGCACCCCGTCCTGCGTGTTCTGCTCCTCCTCTTCTTGACTCCTCTCCCTTCTCTCTTGACTCTTCTCTCCTCTTCTTCTTCACTCTTCTTCTTGACTCTTCTCTCTTCTGTTCTTCACTCTTCTCTCTTCTGTTCTTCACTCTTCTCTCCTCTCCTCTTCTGTTCTTCCTTACTCCCATCCTCTTCTGCTCTTCCATACTCCCCTCCACCTCTGTTCTCCCTTACTCCACCTCTGTAACCCCCCTTCCCCTATCTTTTCTCCCCTCCCCTCCCCTCTACCTGACCCCCCCACACTCCGCTTTCCCGCCGCCACCTCCTGCTCGGCCCGACCCCCCGCTCCCATTCGTCGCCCTCCTCCCGCTCCCCGCCCCCAACTGACCCCTCCTCCCCCTCTCCTCCCTCTTATGGCGGCCTTTGGCGTGCCAAAGGCGCGCCAAAGGCGCGCCCGTCTGCGCCCGTCCGCACTTGGACCGCGCCCAGCGCCACGACCCCTGGCCTCCAGCACTCCCAAACCCCGCAGCACCGCTACGACCCCAACACCCTCCACGCCCTCAACCCGGGGCGCTCCAGCACCTGCTTCCTAGCCAACCCGAAATGTACCCACGGACCCTTCGCATGCCACACCTGCAAACTCACCTTCCACCGCGAAACCACCCCGGCCGCCAGCCCACGCGACAACAACCACCTCAAATGCATCCTGATCAACGCACGCTCCGTCCACAAGCACACCATTGAACTATGGGACCTCCTGGACTCCACCGCACCGGACGTCGCCTTCATCACTGAGACCTGGATGAACGCCTCTTCGGCCCCCGACATCGCCATAGCCATCCCCGACGGCTACAAGAACTCCAGGAGAGACCGCACCAACCAAGTCGGTGGAGGAATCGCCATCGTCTTCAAGGACTCCATCAACGTCACCACCTCCACAGAAGACACCCCCCTCGCCGCCGAACACCTACACTTCCAGATCCACACAGACCCCAGGACCACCCTCAGAGAAACTCTCATCTACAGACCCCCTGGTCCTCGCGCCCTCTTCAGCGACTCTATCACTGACTTCATCTCCCCGCACGCCCTTGCCTCGCCGGACTACATCCTCCTCGGTGACCTCAACTTCCACCTGGAACAGAACAACGACCCCAACACCACCGCCCTGCTCGACAACCTCGCCAACCTCGGTCTCAAGCAACTGGTGAACACCCCCACCCACATCGCCGGACACACGCTCGACCCCATCTTCTCTGCCAGCAACCACGTATCCTTCAGCCACTCCTCCGTTATACACTGGACCGACCACAGATGTGTCCACTTCACCTTCCGACGTGAGACGCGCCACCTCCGCACACAATCCTTCCCACGCCGACATTGGAACAAAATCCCCGCGGAACAGCTTCTCTCCACTCTCAGCGACAACCAACCTACCTTCTCCACCGACCCCAACAACGCAGCCCGCAGCCTCACGCACTGGATCACCAACTGCGCAGACAACCTCGCTCCCCGCAGACGCCTCCCAAGACAGACCAACACCAAGAAACCTCTCTGGTTCACAGACACCCTCAATGAATCTAAAAAACCCTGCCACACCCTCGAGAAAGCCTGGCGCAAGGACCACACCGCAGATAAAATGTCTGCCCTCAAGAACGCCACCCACGAACACCACCAACTGATCTGCGCCGCCAAAAGAAACTCCTTCACAGACAGACTGGACAAGAACACTCACAACAGCAAAGAACTCTTCAACATTGGCAAAGAGCTCTCCAACCCTAACATCAACGCCAACGCCATCACGCCCTCACAAGACCTCTGCAACTCCCTCGCCACCTTCTTCCATCGTAAGATCACCGACCTACACGACAGCTTCGGACACCAGACCCAGCCAACCACCACAGAACCTACAACCCCAGCCATCACCCTCAACGCCTGGACTCACATTAACACGGAAGAGACCAAAGCCACCATGAACTCCATCCACTTTGGTGCCCCCTCGGACCCCTGCCCACACTTCATCTTCAACAAAGCCGACGACATCATCGCCCCGCATCTCCAGACCATCATCAACAGCTCGTTTGCTTCTGCCACCTTCCCGAGAGCTGGAAACACGCAGAAGTCAACGCCCTACTGAAGAAACCTACGGCGGACCCCAGCGACCTGAAGAACTTCCGCCCCATCTCGCTCCTCCCCTTCCCCGCCAAAGTCATAGAGAAGACCGTCAACAAGCAACTTACCAACTTCCTGAAAGGAAACAACCTACTCGACCCCTCTCAGTCCGGATTCCGAGCCAATCACAGCACAGAAACCGCCCTCATCTCAGTCACAGACGACATCAGAACTCTGATGGACAACGGAGAAACAGTCGCCCTCATCTTCCTCGACCTCTCGGCTGCCTTCGACACCGTCTGCCACCGAACCCTAATATCCCGCCTCCGCTCCACTGGGATCCAAGGTCAGGCCCTGGAATGGATCACCTCCTTCCTCTCCAACCGCTCCCAAAGAGTCTACCTCCCACCTTTCCGCTCAGACCCCATCCGAGATCATCTGCGGCGTCCCACAAGGCTCCTCGCTCAGCCCGACTCTCTTCAATGTCTACATGAGCCCCCTCGCCGACATCGTATGGAAAAACACAACATCAACATCAGCTCCTACGCCGACGACACCCAGCTGATACTTTCCCTCACCAAGGACCCCACCAGCGCCAAGACCAACCTGCAAGATGGAATGAGAGACGTCGCAGAATGGATGAAACTCAGCCGTCTGAAACTGAACTCAGACAAAACGGATGTTCTCATCCTCGGAAACACCCCGTCCGCCTGGGACGACTCCTGGTGGCCCACGGCCCTTGGCACCGCACCTACCCCCTCAGACCACGCACGCTACCTCGGATTCATCCTGGACCCTCTTCTCACCATGACCAAACAAGTCAACGCTGTATCATCCTCCTGCTTCCTCACCCTCTGCATGCTCCGAAAGATCTTCTGTTGGATCCCCGCCGACACCAGAAAGACCGTGACCCACGCCCTCGTCACGAGCCGCCTGGACTACGGCAACACCCTATACGCAGGAACCATGACTAAACTCCAGAAACGCCTGCAGCGAATTCAAAACGCCTCCGCCCGCCTCGTCCTCGACATACCCCGCAACAGCCATATCTCCGCCCACCTGAGACACCTGCACTGGCTTCCCGTCAACAAAAGGATCTCCTTCCGGCTCCTCACCCACGCACACAAAGCCCTCACCAACAAGGGACCCGAATACCTCAACTGTCGCCTAAGTTTCTACACGCCCACCCGTCAGCTTCGCTCCGCCAACCTCGCACTCGCCGCCGTCCCTCGCATCCGCCGCACCACTGCAGGTGGGAAATCCTCCTCCTACCTGGCGGCCAAGACATGGAATTCCCTCCCCATCAACCTCAGGACCACCCAGGACCACCTCGCATTCCGGAGGCAACTCAAGACCTGGCTCTTCGAGCAGCAGTAACCCCTCCCCCCTAGCGCCTTGAGACCCTCACGGGTGAGTAGCGCGCTTTATAAATGTTTTTGATTTGATTTGATTTGATCACTCCATACTACACTCACCCAGATGCAGCTGCTGCTAAAATACCTCTTACAACCTGTGCCCAGTCGAGCTGCTGCTCCTCAGTCATTCAACATGCCCATGACTAGTGCATCAGGAATGGGGAATTGTTGGCATGGAAAAGACCTCTCCATGGTGATGGACGTGTACCCTTGCCCTGAGTTCCCAGATGTACTGATGTTTGGATCCTTAATGCAGATTTTTGTTTGCATAGGCAAGCATGGATAATGTGTGTGTGTGCAATGACATAAGCCTGTCTCATGGATTGTGGTCTTGTTGGACCATGAGATGTGCCCAAAACGGTACCCTCATACTTGTGGAAGGTTACTGCTTTCACCAGGAATTAAGTAGCATGAGAGAGGTGGCGGCAGCATACCATGTACTGGTCAGTAGGAGTGAACAGGTCCTTTTTGATGTGTGTCACTAAAGTGAGGCCTACAAGCTCATTCACCTTTTTAAAGTTCTTCTGCTGTGTGCTAAACCTACCCTTGGCCTACATCAGTTAGTTGTGAAGTGCTGTGCAGTGCAGGAGAGTGAGAGAGAGAGAGAGAGAGAGAGAGAGAGAGAGAGAGAGCGAGAGAGAGAGAGAGAGATAGAGAGACTCTCCCTTCATACTTCAGCAGTTCAACAGGTGCTCTTTGATTTAGTGAGATATCACAAGGAGGGGGTCTGAACACACCCCTGGAAGGAGATGGGGCTAATAAGAGAAGCATAAAGAGTAGGGCTGGGAGCCCAGGATCAACTTTTTGATGTACATGTAACTGTGGCTGACATCCAAGTGGGAACTCTATTCACTCACTTGGTCTGTGTTGTGGGACTATCAGTCTCGGAGTCTCCCCTGCTATGACAGATGGTCTTTTAAGAGGAAGAGGGAGAAATATTAACTTCAAAAGAAGCAAAAGCCCAGCATAAAACTTCAAATACCCAGACCCCAAATCAAATTTGGTGTCTGAAAATGGACTATAAGAATGGAGGTTCAGACCCTGTAATTTGCCATCTGCCAAGCAGCCAGAGGGGCAGTGTGAGGAGGGGAAGCTCTGTAAGACTTCTGCCTGTGATCGGGGGGCCAAGGCCTGCTAGTATCACTGCTGGGTGTAGGGACATCACCCGGGGAAACTAAGACTACCTTCTCTAAAGCCTAGCGCACTAGTGACTAGATGCTTGCCAAGGCTAGTGTGTCCTGTGAGGAAGAGGAAAGCAATGGAGGAAGTGAGGTTTAGTGCAGGAGATGGCTGCTGCACTGATTGGGTTTTTGCCCTTGTGCAAATTCAAGTCGGTGACCCCCGTATGCCAGGAGTGGCCGTCTGTGAAGATAGCTGTGGAAAGTGTGCCCTGCAGTGAGAGCAAAGCTAGTGCAGCACTGTTGCAGTGACCCTGTATGCCAGGAGGGGCCACTGTGGAAGTTACAGTCTAATAAAGACGACCTAAGGCCTGTGCAGGATCGTAGTGGCAACAACATGTGCCAGGAGGGGCTGCCATGGTACAGACTGTGCGGTGAGGGCCAGCACCTGGGAGGCAGTAGTGCTGCATCCTCGTATGTTGGAATGGCTGCTGGAAATAAGCATGCTGTGAAAATTGAGCAGAAGTGAGGGAACTGTGAAGCCGTGATGACGAAGACTTTAATCTTCATAATCACGGCTTCACAAGGAGCATCAAGGAATAGACCTGACCTGACCTCAAGGGCTGAGTGAGAACCCCGTGGACACATTGCCACATCACTGGGGCCCAGATCAGGAGCATCGGAATCAACCCTCCAAGCTGTTGGGGAGCGCACAACTGACTATGCAGGAGGAGTGGAGGAACTCCTCCGATCGCTGCAGAAGGTGACTGCACAGGTGCAGAATAGAGTCTGCGCTTGCTGAAAGCTGCTGTGCCATTGCACGTGCAGCTGACTCACCAAGCAGGACTGGAGCCTTGTGAGTCCCTGTGGACAGGGCACCCACTGAGGAACTGCATGTTTTTTATCTGCGGGAGCTGGTAAGTCTGATAATGGCCCTTCCCAGCCTCTGGGAACTCACTACTAAGATCGCTGCGGCTCCAAGACACTTTTGACTACTTTCTAAGATTCGGAATGGACTCGAGTTAAGGGTTACTAGTAAGCAGTCCCTGGATGTGGCCACCATTGAATGGGGAATAATTCCCCAAAACATTGCAAGGAGTTGGTGTGACGGGGGTTTGACAGAAAAACACGAGCGCCATGACCTCAAGGGGGAAATATGTTGTTGTCTGTAAATGTTGTAAACTGCCTTTGAAGGTGTAGAGTTAGAATAAAATACTAATTTTTATTATAAAAAATATGTATTTAACTGGACATCGATTTATTGATTCTGCTGTGTGTTCTTTGAGTTATGAGTCATGTTCACTAACATGTGTACACACTTCCCCCCAAGGGAGCCTTTTACTGCTCATCCCACAGCTACAGAGTAGGTCAGGACCGGGACATCAGGAGTAAAAGGCCACAGTCACCGGGTTTGGTTCCAACAACCTTGCTTGCCTAGGACCCTCTGTAATAGGTTCTAACAGGAATCTTTCCAGTGAAACAGATGAGGGTGATGGGCAAAAACATTTAGAGCAGGTAGAGAGTTTTTGTGCGACAACTTGCCATCTACAGCTGAATTAACTGTCCAGCTTCCTCTAAATAATTGTAATCCTGTTTTAAGTGCAAAAGGAAATTTCCCCCTGAAACAGTATGAACCCCTTAGTTGCTAACATGATCTAAGAGAATTATATCCTTGCATCTAAACTGTGAGCTCTGGTAACCTCAAAATGATACCAGCGTCCAGGGACATATATAGGGGGTCATTCCGAAAGCGGTACCCGCCAATTGGCCGCTCCGCGGTCAGAAGACCGTGGGGGCCATTCTGACTTTCCTGCTGGGCTGGCGGGTGCCCGCCAAGGGAGCGCCCGCCGGCCCAGCGGGAAAGGGCCTGCAACACTGAAGCCGGCTCCGAATGGAGCCGGCGGTGTTGCAGGTGTGCGACGGGTGCAGTTGCACCCGTCGCGCTTTTCACTGTCTGCTAGGCAGACAGTGAAAAGCATACTGGGCCCTGTTAGGGGGCCCCTGCACTGCCCATGCCAGTGGCATGGGCAGTGCAGGGGCCCCCAGGGGCCCCAGGACACCCGTTTCCGCCATCCTGTTTCTGGCGGTGAAAACCGGCAGAAACAGGCTGGCGGGAAGGGGGTCGGAATCCCCATCCGCCATGGAGGATTCGCCCAGCCGGGGCTAATCCGGCGGGAAACCGCCGGACCCGGTTTTCCGACCGCGGCTTTACAGCCGCGGTCGGAATGGGCAATGAAGCACCGCCAGCCTGTTGGCGGTGCTTCAGTCGTTCGTGGCCCTGGCGGTCGGAGACCGCCAGGGTCAGAATGACCCCCATAGTCTGCTGGCTTACTCAAGTTAGATTCCCAATATAATGTATATCCACACAAGATGTAACAGGGGAAATATGGATAACAGTACCTTACAAAAATGTAACAGGGTCACTTAGACCCTGACAGAGTATCTATCAGTCCAGCACTGAGGCAGAGACCCCTCAGTCTGTTTTTGATTCCCTTCCACCTGAAATAAAACAGCCTCATCTGGCTTCTCTACTAGCTGTGGCTTTTTTGAACCTATGCCAACTCATATCATGAAGGATACTATATCCAAGATCAAATTGGGTTCTTGGCTGGGCTATCCCCCCCCTATATTTTTTTTCAACATGCTTCTCTACTTGACTCCCATTTAAATGCATCTCAGGACGGCAGAGTATCCTTACGACTGGAAATCTGCTCTGGTTTTCCCATTGTTAAGAATTTTGGGGGCAGATCCAATATGTACATCGAGTTATCAGTCTTTTTCGCTACTTTGCTATCCAGCCTAAGTGATTGAGAGGTCAATAAACTTACAGAGTCTTCTTTATTTGGAGGAAGATCATCTGCTGGATGTCTCCCAGACAGATTTCAGAGCCAATCATACTATGCAAACTAGTCTGTTGGCTATGATTGCCAACATTGGGTTAACGTGTATAAGGGCAAGTCTGCTGTCCTCATCCTCCTTGACCTCTCTGCAGCCTTTTATACCGTGCCCCATATTATCCTTAAAAATGGTGCATGAGATCGGCCTACACTTGACCACCCTAGATGGTTTCTATCTTTCCTATCCGGAAGATCGCACACTATTCACCTCCCACCCTTCAGATCCGATTCAGTGTGTGTTACACATAGCATTCCCTGTGCTCATCCCTGAACCTCACACTCTATAATATCTATATGCCCCCACTAGCATAAATCACAGGAACATGGGGTTTCAACATAATATGATATGTAGATAAATGAAAATTAATTTTATCAAAAGCAAAAAATGCAGAAATAACAAGATATAAATCTGATGGAGTGTTTGAATTCAATTGCCACGTGGTTGCCGGACCACTGCCTGAAACTGAACGTTGATAAGACTGGAGTGATTTTGTTCGGAGAAAAAACACTACATTTTGAAAGATTCCTTGTGGCCCTGTACACTTGGCCCAGCTCCCACACTGAAAAATAGTGGAGAGAATCTAGAGACCCTAGCAGGAACATCTTAAGGATTTTCAAGGCCCCAGGCCAAACATAATTGGGGGCGCTGGCTCAGGCTCAGAAGTCGTCAGAATGTATTATCCACTTTCAGCTCATTAATGAATTCAACACCTTTGATTGTATCATTGACATCCTTCTTCTTTGACCAGCTTACATATGGGCCCCATATTAGAGCAAACAGTTTCTCTCTGGCTTGCCAGCACCAGAGAAACGAAATGATTATCAGTCTAAGCCAGCCTGTTGCATGTGGTTCTGTTGGCTGCTTTCTCACATTTTGGGACGGTATATGCGGTGTTTTTTGTTTTGTTTACTGCGCTCCTGTTCCTGCTATGTGAGGAACAGGGTCTCTGTGTCAGGTGGCACTGGGCTGTGATCGCACTGGCCCAGTGGCGGCTCTATGTTTATGGTGCAATCATAGAGGGATCATATAATGCCGCACTGTTCATTGACACATGGCTTATGTGCCACAAAAGCCGAAAGGCTGGTGGTCCGACCAAGCCTTCTACCCCCAACCTACGTTGTTACCCTATAACTAGTCTGTCAGAGCCTTTCCAGTTTGTCATAGCCATTCGGGTACACACTGCTGACAGGTGCTTTTGTCACTATACTGCCTATTCTGTGATCGAAAGCTATTCAGAGCCAGGAAACAGCAAGCAGTGATTGCACCAAATGGATGATCGCACCACATCAGACTAGAATAAAATAGGTTTTTTCTCACTTTCTCTCAGTCATGTGCCGATATGGTCGGAGAGCCTAGGCTGGCTAGAAAAAACAAAAGTAATTAAACTGTTTATTTTTTTTTACCTCTAGGCAGTGTGGGAGCTGTCCTGAAATGTTAATGAGGAGGCCCTTTTAAAGCTGGGGGCCTTGGCCAGAGTTCACTTTGTACATGCCTTTAAACGTCCCTGGACTGTAGTTGATGATACGTTATCTATGAAAGATCAGGGAGACAGATTTAAGAGCCCCTAGCACCTCCTTGTGCCACATTAGTGTCATTGTTTTTTACGCTAATGTGGCCCAACCAGGCCCAAAACGCTGCACCAAATTAAAAAAGTGGCGCAATGCATGCATTGCACCAATTTGTAACCCTTTTGAGCTACAGGCATAATTTATGCAAAGGGGGCATTCCCCTGTTGGGGTGGAGGGGCGAAAAAATAGTGCAAAGAAACTTAAGAGATTTCTTTGCATCATTTTTCTAGGCACTTTCAATGCCTGCTCAGAGCAGGCATTAAAAGGAGGCACACCAATGTTTACAATGGGCCCCTCTCAATGGGCTTTGCAGGATTAGCATCAACATTCTTGACGCTAATCCTGCAAAGCGCCAAACTAGCATCAAAAATGATGATGCTAGTCCCTCAGATTACTTATTTTCATGCTTGCAATTCATTCAGAACACGGCTGGCCGCATGTTCTGCAATCGAGCCAGTAGATGGGTTATGTCTTCTACTCTAAAATATTTTCATTGATTACCGGTTCTTAAGTGCACAATTTTCAAACTGCCCTGCCATGTCCCATTGAACCTATACTCTATTGGTCTGCACTATTTGTAGAAAAGAGTATCTTTGTACAACAAACACATACAATGTGATGGGAGAAATGCTTGCAATTTATCTAACCACTGATAATCGCTCATGGTAGAATTCCTTCATTATTTTACCCACCACGCCATCTCAGTTTGTACATAACCATATGCAAATCAGTCTCAATCCTGCTTCAATTGGAACAATCTATCCCCAACTGCCAGGGCAGGTCTCCCTGAACCGGGACATAAACAGCAGGGCAAGCTCCAAAGAGCATACAGGAGTAGGATTATGGTACAAAATTCACTTTTACTGTCAGTACACACCTCATTGCAGCTTGTCATCATTTTTAGACATCATTTGCCAAAGAGCTACAGTTAAATAAAATCGCTCCCACCAAGTGTGAATTATTGCATGTGCACTAGGCTTGTCTCATGTTAGGTGCAGGTCTTATGGGGATGAGTGAACCAATCTCAGAAATCTCATGGGGATGGGTGAACCTGTCTCCGCAATAACGAGAAGGCTGAGTCCTCTGTTGAGTTAGTTCAAGTGTCCCTAACGCACAATGCTTAAAGGGGTCCATCATACAAAATATAACTGCCGAAAATGCTCAAAAACATAATACGGTGGACCAGCTTGATGAATCCATGGGCTGTATGTTATATTTACGGCGTGAAAAAGTGAGAAGGACTCATAATGCAGGCGTTTCTAATTCTGGTGATATAGCGCCAAGTCATATTTGCGTTTTTAAGGAGCATTATGCAGTATGTGCACTTGATGTCTCTATGAAAGGAACTACATGGCATACATAACTGTATTGTGCCCTAATATTTTAAGCTTCGACCATGTTGGAAGTCTTTGCTCGATCATTTTAATAAAAGAGCTTGTTATTGCAGTTATTCAGTTACCTAGCATGGAAGTGTCATGTTAAGATGATCTGATTCTTGACATAAGTAAGGTATTTTGGGGCATATGTAAGAGCCCCATCGCAGCTCCTCAGTGATGCATTAGCATGATTTTTTTTATGCTAAGGCAGCGCTATGGTGGCCTTTTCTCCACGCTGTATTTGCAAAGTGGCGCAATGCATGCATTGCGCCACTTTGTAACCCCTTGAGGCACATTATGCCTATGCAAGCGGGGCGTTCTGGTGCTTGGAGGCCCAGAAAAATGGTGCAGTGAAATTTAACAGATTTCACTGCATCATTTTTGGCGTCATTTTAATGCCTGCTCAGAGAAGGTGTTGAAATGACGCACCCATAGAAACCCAAGGCCCTCCCTGCATTTTGCTACACTAGCGTCAACATTTCTGACACTAGTGTAGCAAAGCATCACAATAGCATCAAATGTTGACGCTATTGTGCTAACAACCGCCAAGGTGCACCGTATCATAAATACAGAGCAACCATGGTGTCGTTAGGTGCTGGTAGGGGGGTGCAAAAAAAAAAGGGACGCATCAGCTCTGATGTGCCACTTTTTCATAAATATGGGCCTTTGTTTTATACAGTTACCCATAGTGGAGGATGTCTTTAGGTAGTATAGAACACAGTTCTGTCCAACATAAAAAATACATTAATATTGCTGTCTTCCAAATAGGACATAACAAATGGATAGGTGTGGTTCATATCGTCCAGTACCCTTAATAAATGCTAATGCAAACATATATTCTAATGTACTGTCATAAGGCTTGCCCAACAGTTCACAATTTAGGGCCATCTTTAGATATTGGCAGATAAGTTACTCCATCACAACTGTGATGGATATCCTGTCCACTGAAATCTTAATCCCATTATCTCCTATGGATTTAGATTTCAGCGGACGTGATGTTTGTCACCATTGTGACTGAGTAACTCATCTGCCAATATCTAAATCAGGACCTTAATTCTGTTTGCCAGCATAACTTCAATTCAGATTGAGACACAACTGCACACAGTAATTTGACAGTAATGCCCTTTGCCCTTCAACTTAGGTGAGATCCAGCCTCAAGACATTTCCATGAATCTGAAAGGCTTTTGACATGGTGCCTAATTTTGGGGTGTCAGACAAATAGTGAAAAGCGTATTGTGCAATGTTCCAGTATCCTGCATCTTTCTTTGGGGAAACTGTCACACAGTAGCTAGATACAGCTGGCATTTGTAAGGAACGACCACTACCTCCACCACTGCCTGTCATACATTTTGCATTCAACAGTGTAACAATCCTACTATTCCATCACTAATTCTTGGAGAGCTTCCAGTAAAACCGATGGCCTATGCCATTGATGTAACCCTTCATACAGAGATTCACTGTATGGCTTGATGTATATTTCCATGTAAAAAGAACGGATGATGGAGGGAATGCTGAATAATGCAAACATTCACCCCTAATCACATAGATCTGGGTTTAATCCATTGTTTTTTTTGCCCACCACGGCACCCCAGTTTGCGCCCAGCCATATGGAAATCAGTCTTGACCCTGTTCCCCATGGGAAAAGACCAACCTGAACTGCCAAGCCGGGTCCTCCCTGGCCCGAAAACAAGCATCCTGGACCAGTTTCAGGGTATCACCCTTCATCAGCCAAGCTAGCTTGAATCCAGTGGTGCAGTGAGCACAGGACCCACCTCAGGACATACCCTTCTCACTTAGGGCGGCAAAAGCAAAAAGAACAGATGATAGACAGAATGCTGAACAATGCAAACATTCACCCCTAATCACAAAGATCTGGGTTTAGTCCATTGTTTTTTTGCCCACCACGCCACCCCAGTTTAATCCGGAACCCTCTTAACCCTACTTTACAGACAATAAGTGCTGCATGCCCACTGGTAGAATTTAGTTTACAGGCCCTGGGCATATGGTATACCACAATACAAGGGACTTATAAGTAAATTAAATATGCCAGTGACGTATATGCCAATCAAACCATGCTTAGGGGAGTGAGCACAGGCACTTTAGGACTGACTAGTCATGATAAGATGCACAGAGTCCTAACGTTAAAAAAAAACAATTTTCAGCAAAAACTGGAGGTAATTTGGCAAACAGAAGATGGACCTAAGACTGAAAGGTCTAACAGTAACCCATATATGTGGAAGCCATATACTACGATGGATGCACAACTGCATCTCCAAATGAAGTACTCTTCATATCTGAGCACCTAGTTATGAGGTAAAGTTGAGGGTGTATAAACTGTGTGACACAGACCACTTCACAGATGGATGACCACACCTCTTCTGAACCATTCCCCTACAACTATGTGTGTAGCAACATGTTTTAAGCTATGTCAGCCATACATGCACAACATCAAAACACTTTTCGCACACGTGATAACAATGGACTCACAGTTTCCTAACCTTTCATACACTAACGTAATACATGTTCCATCCCTCACGTCTTTTTGCTAGAAGTGAACCCATAGTCACAGTGACAAAACACAGTGAGAGCGCCTTCCGATACTCACTCACAATATCTAGTACTACCTATATAGAGAAAAAGATAGACACATTCTTCCATTTAAAGCCTCCCAAAAAGTAGTTTGCTGCTGTTAGCGCATCTGGCCTTATTTGGTTTCTTATCTTTAATTTATAAGGGGATGCGTTAGAGGATCGATGGACCTTTTGACTGCGCTTAGAGTAAATCCCACCATAGGACTCAGTTTCAATACCAATTAATAAAATTATCAATCAATACAATCAATAATCTTGGGAATCAGTAATTTCCATGCACCATGACCCCTTTGGCCATGAATAACCACACCTTTATGTAAACATTATAATGTTTTTTCCCTATTTTAACAATGGTAATATCACGTAATTTAATTTCAAAATCAGATGATATATATACAGAAACAACACTGGTTGACCAAATCTTCTAAAGAGTCTCAATTTAATTAAAGCATGTATGGTAATGCATTCTAGGATTACAATACAACTCAATAGCAAGAATAACTGCGCAAAAGAAATGGCATACATTTCGATTCAGCAAAGAAAGGACTTCAGCTGTTGCTAATAATTAGCAAACATCTTCTGTGAGTCTCCTAACTAACTTTCTGATTAGAATAACATGTTTGGACTTCATGCAAAACAATTTAGTCAACCCAAATTTGGAAAAACATTTAGCTATGGCTCTATCAAAATTAGTGGTTGATATCTAGAAACAAAATACAAATTACATCAGCAATAACATTGAGCTAGAACCTCTCCTCGGTATGGATCAATTGGACATCTGTTCGGTCAGCATCATCACCAGACCATGAAGGGGAATGGTTCAGAACGGGGGACTCTAAGCAATCTGAATCATTTGTAAAGCATGGTGTAAGGGTCAGTATTCAGCTCCAAAGAGTAAATGATAAAGTTAAGGATAAAATTGAAAGTTCTCAGGAACTGTTCAGCTTCTCATACATAATAAAAAAGCTCCTTTTAAGAGGATGTCAAAGTGGGAAAAGACTTCTCTCTTCTCAGTGCAGTCGGGCTAAGTTAAAATCATTCAGGACACTTTCCACATTGCTATTGGTCAAAGAATTGTATGTTTGCATTTAGTCCAATGAAACTAGAACTTCAGATCTAAGATATAACTAACTGTCTTTCACATGTCGATGATTGGCTCCTCTTCTCCTGTTCCCATAGTCGGGCTCGTCAGGTAATAATTTTGTAACTCTCTGTCCTCCAGTCAGTGCATCCATTGTTAGCTCCTGGAAACATCGCTTTCACAGACACAAACTTTACAAAGTGTCAATAGCTAATACAGCATATTCTAGCAAGCAGTTTAATAATTTACTAAGGTTTGCTCAACACGGTGGAAAAAATACAAATCTATTTCTCTACGCAGCAATTTTATGTGACTCATTTAAACAGTGCAACTTAACATAAGGCCATGCAACTAGGCCCAATACCTTGCTAACTTAAGGCCTCCGATTAATAAAGCAAACACACAACACAAGCTCATTAATATAACGTACTACTTCATTAATCCAAACATGAACACATCTTATCACATTAATAAGCCGTTAATAAGGACACTTCTTGATTACTGACAGCCACTCAAGTAGGCACATTTTCAACATTGTGTATTATTTTTATATTGTCAGTTTCTTTGCAGATTCATAATTCGGAATACATGAATATTTATTAGTAAGAATTCAGCGTTAACAATCCCTTCTCTGATGACTGAATATGTCATCACGCTTACATCTTACCACACAAATCTTTGCTCTGCTAAAGTTTGTCCTCCCTATCCCTTTTAATTCTTCATTCCCTTTTCAAATTTTTCCTGAACAATTTTTCCATTTTCATTTCTTCCCTCCTCTGATAATTTTTCATTTTCTTCGATTTAATCACAGGATACAATTTATATATTCCTCATGCTCCAATTATGCAAATCACAATAATCAATATCCCCTGTATTATTTTCAATGTTATCCCTTTCCCTAGATTGCCAAGCCAATTTCCCACGGAAGCAGATCCTTTGCCAACTTTTTCCCAAACTCCTGGTTCTTTCAGCTCCTTTAAATCAGCACTATCAGTAGTCAGATTATTAATTAAGCTTCTAATTTCTTTACTATTATCAGGAATAAACGAACAACAATGCTTCAAGTTTAGCATTTTACTAACTCTGTCATCCTTCGCTAAAAGAATGTCTAACTTAAGGTGGTTCTGAAGAGTCATAGACCTTAACGCAGCCTTTTCTGGATCCATTAGGACCATGGCTCCTGAAAAATATGTCAGCATGTTATCCACAATAGTAGACAACTTTTGAATCTTTATAGACTATAGCATAACTCCTACTGAAGGAATTATTGCTCCAAATATATCTCCAACCATGCTAGAAGGAGATTCTCTCCTTAACCTAGTATGATGTAACTTAGTCATTTTAGGTAATTTACTCAAGCTCTCCATCTGAAATATCTTTGGGAAAACTATCCCCAAGTAACAAGTGCCATACCATCCTCTTGGAAGAAGGTAATACTCATTTGATCCACAGATGTAATAAACTCCAGGAATTTCCGGATCCTGTCCATTCAACATGAACATCCATCTATCTGAAAAAAAAATCCACATTCACTTGTTCCCACAAAAAATGTATCAGTTCTAGATTTAGGCCTATATACACACAGCTTTCCTACCTGTTGCGCATCTAAGACTAACCTTCCTTGTGTCTTTATTTCACTAAATGCATAATCTTTTTTAAATGTCCTTTTCTCTAAGCCCTTCTCTAATTTCTCCTTTAATGCTTTCCTTCTATCATCTGTCGGATCTAAGAAGCTCTTTTCTATGGGTGTAAGCAAGTACATCAAATTGTTTCTATACGCATATGCGGTGCCAAAGATCGACATAGGCTCAAAGAATCCTCTCACTAGTTCTATAGTGTTCTTCTTGGCTACTCTACTCAAGTACTTAATTATAGGCACAAACGAAAATGCAACATCATAATTGGAATAGAAATACTGAATGTACTCCTGGTTATAGAATATTGTTAGTAACAGACTACAAGGTATCCCATAAGTGAGGGGCAAACTATGATAAGTAACTCCTTCCTCAACTGATGAAGGAATCTGCGTGCAAACATAATCTCTTGCATTCATGGTCTCAACATAATCACTCAATAAGCAAAGAAAGTTCTCCTTGGGCATTATCTAAGTGCAGATATTTATCATCTAACCTAAACTTCTCTGTTTCTGTGAGTGCAGTAGTTGTCTATAAAGCTAAGGTATGGTTGGCTTTACTCTTGTCGAGAACAGTTATACCCACAATCAATACATAGCACAATATCGTGCATACAATCGCCAAACCAATACTCATGTAATTACAACTCCTATTCTTCCTACCCTGCTGGCTAAGGCTACTCATGATCTGAAATCAGAAAGTAAAAGGGAAAACTTATCACCATGCACCAAAATCAAAAACAAAATCTTCAATTTTCTTTAGCAATTATATACAGCTTTCAGTCTTACTTCCAGGATCTTTTCTGTCATAAATCAGTAAGTTTTCAAAATCGGTGTAGCAGCTTGTCAAAATCAGGTTATCAAAAGTCCTTTCTGGTTAATTTCAATAGTCCCTTACTTTGCACCTTCTCGGTTTATAGTTCTCAACAGTTCAGTTCATTGATTTCTTTCAGGTGCCAAAATATTGACCTGGAATATCTCGATCAAAACAAAAAGACAAAAATTCTCTTTGCCATTCACTTGTTGTTGCATACGCCCATTCAGGACTAGCATACCTTCGACTTGCAATTCTCTTTCTTTTCAAACCTTCGAGCTCCTTTTAACTCTCCATCACTCAGGTCTTCTTTCCTTGTCGTGTCTACTTCTTCCTCAATTGTTGTCACAGTAATTGCTTCTTTTCTTTTTGCTTGTGCCTTCAGCCACTTATCTTCTTTCAGTGGACCTTTCGTCAATGCTCTTTTCAGTGTCAGACTTGTAATTTCTCTTTGCTCTGTAGGATTTTCTCTTGACGAACATGCAACTGGTTCAGGAGGAGACATACCACATTGGCTTTGATCTGCCTCAACTCCTTCCCCCTCGGGGTCTATTGTTTGTGCTATTTGTCTTTCAAGACCGTCTGCTTCTGGGATAGTCCTGCTCTGACTAGACTCCCCTGCTGTCTCAGTTGAGGTTTGTTCCCTTTCACTCTCCTGTGGGTCTTCTCCTTCGTCCCTCATGGTAGTGGCTGAACCGCTTCCAGTTTCCTCAGATTCAGTCTCAGTGTCTCCTTCTCCTGTCTCCAGTTCTGGAGTTTGGACATTGTTGGTACTCTGAACAACTCCTCTTCATTGTCCAAAGGACACGTCACTTTCCTCGTATGGCATGCGTGGATCCAGTTTAGAACTCCAGCACACTTCACAACTGTGGTAGTGATTAGCACTACCCGGTAAGGGCCTTTCCACGAGGCTCCAAACACATCTTCCTAACGTGCTTTCTAATCATAACCCAGTCACCTGCTCTCAGGTTATGTCATTGATCTTGAGATGGTTGCATTGTGGTAGCTTCCACCTGATGAGAGAAAGAGCGAAACACATCAGCCAGGCCTTTGCAGTAGTCCAAAACCATATAAACTGTGATGTTCACAAGAGCATTTGCAGGAACCACTGGCAACCTCATTGCTCTGCCCATGAGGATCTCATGCAGTAACAGTCCTGTCTTCCTGTCATGTGTCTTTCTCTTCGTAATCAGAGCTAATAGTAGTGCGTCGTGCCATGTCAAATTTGTGGAAGCACACATTTTTGCCATTCTTGATTTCAGAGTACAATTCATCTATTCCACAAGTCCTGATGCTTCAGGGAGGTAGCTACAATGCAACTTCTGTTCAATGTTTAAAGCTGAACATAGTAATTTAATTACTTAATTGTTGAAGTGACTTCCTCTATCTGATTCTAAAGAGATCAGAAACCCAAACCGTGGTATCAGTTCCCTGAGCAGTAATTTCGCTACTGTGAGGCTGTCATTTCTTCGTGCAGGGTAAGCTTCAATCCAATGGCTAAAAATGCAAACAGTCACCAACACATATCTCAATCCTTCACAAACAGGCATCTTGATAAAATCCATCTGGATTCTGCTGAATAGACCTCCTGCTCTTCCAATGTGGCTCATATTGACCACTGTCCCTTTACCGGCATTCATTTGTTGACAAATGACGCAACGAAGGCAAACTGCTTAAGCAACTTGGCTTAACTTTGGAGAGGACCAATTTTGCTTAAACACTCAAATCATTGCATCCCTCCCAACGTGTGCTTGACCATGATAATATCTAGCCATTTGTGTCAATAAGCTGTTCAGCAAGGCCAATTGTCTCTCTTCTGAAACCCACAATTCATCTTTACGCTGTCCACATTTCAATTTGACCCATGAACGTTTTCCTCCCTTTCAACGTTATCCTGCATGCTTTCAGTTTTTCCAATGTATCTATAATATGTAATGCATAACTTGGGAAAATCTCATATTCCTCAGGTTACAATTACCATTTATCCTTGAATGATATACAGTTCAATGCTCAAAACATTGCCACTTGATCTTCATATCCATTTCCCAACAACACAAAATCTTGTGATTTCAGGTGTGCACTGCATTTCACGACGGCAATCTTCTCAGGCATTTGAATAGCTTGCAACAATTCATGAATTCTCTCACCGTTTCTGACTGGCAAGGCCAAAAAGGTCATGAAACCTCTGTGTGACAATAACTGGCCAAAGTCATGGACTATTCCAAATCCATACTGGCTGTCCATATAGATGGTAACTTTAAGCTGTGCAGAAACCCAGCATGCTCTAGTAAGGGCTACCAGTTCTGCCACTTGTGCAGAATATACTCCTCGAAGCCAGGAATTATGCATATGGCATATCCTGTTCTCAGTGTTCCTGTGCTGTCTTTTAAACAGGAAACATCGACAAAAATAATTTGGTAATTTTCCTCCAATTAAATATCTCTAATATCAGGTCTCGTTTTGTGCACAGATCAGTTACTTCGAGACAATCATGTTCAACAT
The DNA here is from genome assembly GCF_031143425.1 of Pleurodeles waltl. Classification (NCBI taxonomy): domain Eukaryota; kingdom Metazoa; phylum Chordata; class Amphibia; order Caudata; family Salamandridae; genus Pleurodeles; species Pleurodeles waltl. The sequence goes on from NC_090450.1 coordinate 252,289,343, forward strand.
TTTCTTTCAGGAGTAAGTTTGCCGGGTTTAGCACTGTACACCTTTTCAATTACACATTTGGGGATCCCAGGATGCTCATTTCATAGCGAGTAAGGTACTGCGTTTTGGTTTGTGTAAGTAAAACTTCAATTGACTGAGGGACCATAGTTGTCAGGGGGTGTCCCATCACAATGCTCTCACTCTGAGTGAGGCTCAGTCCAACTGCATCCACTGAATGCAGACAGCCTGGTAAAGCTGCTGCAACTGGGCCCAAAGTAGCTGAAAACATGCTACTGGGCGGTTTATACCACCATGGACTTGAGACAAGACAAACAATGAACAGGCATCATGCTCATGACAGAACAACATGAAGGGTTTAGTGTAGTGAGGCATTCCTTAGCTGGAGCTTTACACAGACTTTCTCTTAACTCAGAAAAAGCTTTTGTACAGGCTTGATCTAACACCAAGGTATCAGCAACTTCTTTGTGAGTCAACTTCTGCAATGGCTTTGAAATGACTGAAAAGTTGGGGATCCACTGGCGACAATAGCTTATCATTACCAAAAACATCCTAACATCTCTCTGTGAGGAATTCATCTGCAATATGGCTATGACCCTTTCTCTGGATAGTTTCCTAATTCCTTTCTCAATTATGTGACCCAAATATTTCAGTTCTTTTTGACAGTATTGTAATTTAGCCAGAGATGCTTTATGCCGATTTGTCCCTAAATGATTTAGTTATGCAATCGTATCACATTTGCATTCTTCTTTTGTTTTAGACAAAATCAACAAATCATCAAAGTACTGTACCAATGTCGATTGGAAGGGCATTTCTAATAACTCCAGGTTCTTTTTCAATATCTAGTTGAAAATGGAAGGTGATTCTGAAAACCCTTGAGGAATTCTACACCAGCAATAAACTTGATCTAAAATTTTGAAACAGAAGCAAAATTGACTAACCTCGTGAACAGGTACAGGAAAGAATGCTTGTGACAGGACTATTACAGTGAACCATTCAGCATCACAAGTGATCAGAAACAAAATCCTTACTGGATTTGGCACTACAGGGCAACATTTAACCACAATGTCATTTATTTTTCTCAAATCCTGGACAATTTGAAATTTCACACAGGGCTTTCGTAATCCCATTATCGGTGAGTTACATGGACTGCTCAACACTTCTTTCAAAACTCCTTGGTTTGCAAATTCTGCAAATCTGGATGCAATTCTTTCAATGATGTCCTGTGTCATGTGATACGGAGAAATCTGGGGAAAAATCGCATTTGGCTTGACGGGAACCTTAACTACTTCAACTCATTTTATTACACCAATGTTGTTTCCTGTAAAATCCCACACCTTCATTTTAACTGTTCCCTGTAAGTCAGAAGGAAGATCTCTCTCTGTGAAAACTAGAAAAAATGAATCAAAGGCTACTCCTCATTTATTGTGTCACAATCTGTTTCTGGGGTCATCTTCATGATCACTGTTTTTCTGAATTTCAGTTCCATCGTTTGAGCAAGTAATCGAGCATCTTGTTTTACACAACAAGTCCCTTCCAAGTAAGGATACTGGGCTTGAGTCACAAACTAAGAATTTGTGTAATCCTTTAAAGTTGCCAATTGTAACCTGAACTGGTTCTGTAATTGGGTTGGTCAAATACTGATTTGTGACTCCCACAATCTGGATAGTTTTCCCTGAAAGGGGAAGGTTTGGAACTTCTGCAGTTCTTACTATAGAGCGTGTAGCTCTTGTGTCGACCAAGAATGAAACTTTGTGACCTATTACTTTTCCCTTTACATATGGACCTTTCTGATCTACTTCTAGGGAAGCTGGAAGCACGCATTCTTCTTCATCTGAACTCTCACTCACCCAATCATAGTTTATTCCATTCTCACTGTGTAACGGGAATTGGTATACTGTGTTATTACTCTGGTTCAATCTTTGACCTGTGACCTGCTGAGGAAGCATCACCTGCTGCTGCTCCATTGGGGCTTGAGATATTTGAATTTACTGTCTAGGTACCATTTGAACTTGCAATTTCATTGACTGCGACTGGGGCATCTACAAACGTGGCATTTGCACCTGTTGCATGGACTGAAAACCTTGCATCGGATTCACATTCTTTTGAAAATTTGGATTATGACCTTTCATTCTTGGTCCTTTAATATTTTTAAAAGAATTTATGTCACTTGTTTGCTGAACAACACCTTCCTGTACTAACATTGAACACTCCCTCTTCCATTGTCCAAGCCCTCTGCAAGTGTGACATGGCAACAATATCTTCATTCCCTGCACATCATTCTGAACCACTACAGTATTCAAATCAGGATTACAATTCCCATTTCCAATTCCTCCAAGACCTCTTCCTCTTGCTTGATTCTGAAACACCACATTTCCCTGCTGCTGTTGCTGCGGAAAATGTCCCCGCATTCCTGTTTGTGCCACTTTAATCTGCATCACCATTGCCTTTTCTTTCACCTTTCTCTGCCTCAACTCAGTCTCAACACTACAGTACTTTGCATACTGCAATACCTCATCAATCGGTTTTGCTTGCCAGTAAATCAATCTACTCTTAATCATCTGGCTAATTTCAGGTCTCAATCCTCAACAAATTTCAACACAAAATGAATCATGTCTTTCAGCTCAATTGTTTCTGTTCCACTATAATGCTTGAGCACCTGCAACAGTCTCCCGTAATAGGCATGTAATGACTTTTGCTTCCTGTGCTGTCCTGTCTATTCTCTGCCAGTCAATATTCTTGAGCGAAATTCTTGTTTTAAAAAATTCAATTACCTTAAAGTAATATTTCATTACATCAGGAGATTGTGCACCTGTTGCTGGATCTCTCTGAGGTTCTCATGTTGGCCAATCTACACTGTTCTTGCAACCAACCCATAAGTCTGCTGGAACTGCTATCTCTAAAAGGGTGTTCAAATCCTCCCACAAGCATTTTGCGAGCTGCACAAACCTACCTGTCTGTCAGCACCATTCTACTGGCTTCTCTCTCAAACTGGGATAATCATTCGTAAAGGACAGAATATAACTTCTGCTCCAAGGGACATTAACAAAATTGGGTCCTGAAATCTCACTCATTGGTAGAATTTTCACTTGGTCCTCAACCTGCTGCACATTTACAATTAAGATTTCTTCTTTTCTTCACCCATCTGCCTTCCCATTTGTCTAATGATCCCGTGTTTGAATGCTTCGTATTAAGTCTCTAACGTGAATTGTCATTCCTAGTATTCTCATATTCTCAAAATCTTTTGAATCAAAATCCAGTCTGTAACTCATATTCAAGTGGTTTGTTTTGTCAACCTCTATGTCATATTTCTCTGCTAAGTCTGCCAACTTCTGATGCACTATTCCTGCTTTGTTAGTGAACAGTTTGCAGAAGTAACACAACTCATTTTCTTTGAATGTGTCAATCCTCTCTAACCCCATGGTTCCCTCAATCAGGTCTTCAACCTCTGGTCTAAGTCTGGTCAAATTCAGGGCACTTCTTCCGCTAGAGTCTCCTTGTGCACTACTCAATTTCTCTAACCATTCAGTTAACTGCTGAGCCTGTAACAAAACGTTGTTGTGACTCACATCTGGCACTTGCTGTACTGTCAGCTTCATGATTTGTCAAGGAGACCAGATCCTCAGGGCTTGCGCATGTTCCCAACATGTCCACCTCTTGGCAGCTCGAAACTCCACTAGTTATATAGCACAGAGTTAAAGAATGGCCAAGTGGGGGAATGGGTTTTGGGTTGGGAACAGCGGGGAAGGAGACCTGTGGAAGCAACAGTTAAACAACACAATTGCAAGATTAATCACAATGACTTTAAATAAGTTTTGTTTCAAATAAACACTTATGCTGAAAACATGAATGGCCCAAGGCTTCACTATAACTAGGCTACAAGAATCTAGGTCCCGGGAAACCAAGAAAGTTTATACAAGGTTTTCTCATGAACATTCCAGAATTAACATATTATATTTTGAACAATGAACTCTCTCCAAAATAGAATAATCTCTACATTGTAGCAAGAATCAAAGAGCACATGTTTTTTTTGCATGAATGAACTGTACAAGTGCCATGAATAACACTTCTGCGTCACTCTCTGATTAAGAGTTTCAAGACTCAAATGTTCAGGGGATATTATGCACTTTAATCAAAACTGCACATCTAAGTTTCAATGACTAGAAATGATTGCGCACTCCGCCAATCTGTATTTCAAAAGTTAAACACCAGGAAAGAATTGCGCACTCTGTTGCTGATTCAAACATTTAAATTCACATGCAATGAAGCGATCGCGCACAACGCCGATCTATGATTCAAGAGTTAAATGCTGGGAAAGAATCGCGCACACTGTTTCCGATTCTGAATTCACGGTACAAATGCCATGAAATGATTGCGCACACTGCCGATCTGAATGCCAAGAAGTAAATGCCTGAAATGAATCGCGCACACTGTTGACGATTCGGAATTCACAATACAAATGCCATGAAATGATCGCGCACACTGCTGATCTGAATGCCAAGAAGTAAATGACTGGAAGGAATCGCGCTCACTGTTGCCGATTCGGAATTCACGATACAAATGCCATGAAATGATCACGCACACTGCCGACCTGAATGCCAAGAAGTAAATGCCTGGCACCTAGCAAATGGTGTCTCCATTCTTTGAAGGCATCACAGATTGCCAGAAGCTCTTTCTCAGCAATAACATAATTTTGTTCTGCTTCGTTCAGCTTTCGAGACATGTAGGCTACAGGATGTAGTTGACCAGTATCTTTACTGCAGTGTGATAACACTGCACCAATGGCTACATCTGAAGCATCTGCTTCCACTATGAATGGATGCTCAATGTCCAGATGAGTCAAGACTGGGGCAGTGGAGAAAGCTTCCCTTAAGGTTGAAAAGGCTCTGTCAGCTTCAGGGGACCACACAAATGGTTCTTTCTTTCTCAACAACTTGGTGATTGGCGCCACTGTCTGAGGTAAATGATCTATGGACCTGCAATAGAAGTTTGCAAAACCTAGGAAGCACTGAACATCTTGAACAGTCTTTGGAGTGGGCCAATCAGCTACTGCTTGTACTTTTCTTTCTGCCATGACCATACCTTGAGGAGTAAGGATGACTACTAAGAACTCAACGGTGGTAACATGGAATTCATATTTGTTTAATTTGCAATACAGGTTATGCTTTCGAAGGGCTGTGAGAATCTTCTTGACATGTTGTACATGTTCGACTTCATTGTCTGAATAGATTAAGATATCGTCGATGTAGACTATTGCAAATAGGTCTAGATACTCTCTAAGGACATCATCAAGAAAGAATTGAAATGCTGCTGGAGCGTTACAAAGTCCAAAGGGCATGACTGTGTATACAAACAGACCATATCAGATTTTAAAGGCAGTCTTCCATTCATCGCCTTCTCTCATTCTGACTAAATGGTAAGCACCTCTCAAGTCTAACTTAGTGTAGATTTTTGCTTTTTTAACTTGATCCAACAAGACAGGAATCAGAGGTAATGGGTACTTGTTCTTGACTCTGATCTTGTTCAAGCCTCTATAGTCTATGCAAGGTTGAAGATTCCCATTAGCCTTGGGGACAAAAAAAAGAGGAGACGTTGCAGGAGACTTGGAAGGACGAATAAAGTCATTAGCTAGAAATTGATCTAAGTATTTTTTTAGGTGTTGATTTTCGTTTTCTGACAAGGCGTACACACGACAACTAGGGAGTATAGCACCAGGAGTTAGATCAATTTGACAGTCATATGGTCTGTGAGGTGGCAAGGTTTCTGCTTCTTTTTCATCAAAAACATCTAGATAGGACGAGTACTGCCAGGGCAGCGTTTCATCTTTTTCAGCAGCTGTTGCTACATGAGCTTTGCAAGGTTTTGTGACTCATGATGTCTGGAGACATTTTTCATTAGACGGGAAGGAGAAGAATACGATTTTCCATTCTGACCAGTTGATTTCAGGGTTATGATAACTTAACCATGGCAGTCCAAGAATGATTCCATACTGACGATCATGGATGACGTCAAAGATGATTTTCTCTTCATGTTTGATATTCTGATCTCCCCCATTACAGGTCACCGACAAGGGAGACAGTCTGCAGAGTCACTGGGCCTCAGTTAAAACTTTTCCATCTAAGGCTTCTACAATTTCTGGGGTTTTCTTCTTGGTGCATGGGATTCCCCATGTTTGAACCAATTGTGCATCCACAAAGTTACCAGTAGCCCCAGAATCCACTAAGGCTTACTTAAGATATTTCTTCTTCTTTACTTGTAATTCAATGTCTAACTTTAGATGCCTTGAAGGGTCCATGGTGACACCCAAGATCACCCCTCCTTTATATCTGTTTGTGCATTTGCTGCAATTTTCTTGATTGGACCTTGTTTGTTCTTCGGTTTTATTGGACACTCTTTGACGAAGTGGCCCTTGTGCCGACAGTAAGGACATTGTCCGTTCTTTCTACATAGGTTTTTTTTGTCTTTTGTCAAAGGCCACTTTATAGTTCCAATTTCCATTGGTTCATGACTACTCTCTTTCGGAGTTCTTGATTCTCTACGTTTGTGAACACGCCAGGAATATTGCTCAGTCTTTTTGCGTGTTCCTTGTTGTTCTGCAAGACGATGGTCTAATCTCAAAACAAGGTTTATCAGATCTTGAAAATCTGTTGGTTGAGGATCGATCTGGGCAAGAATGTCTTTTAGCTCTTCTCTGAGTCCTTGGTATAACAGGGCTGCTTGCTTTTCTTCAGGCCAGGATGTCTCTGCTATCAGCTGATTAAAACTAGCCAAGTAGGAAACAAAATCTTTATTGCCTTGTCGCAATTCTAACAGTTCTCGGTCTGCTGATAGAGTCACTGTTCTTCGATCAAACACTCTTTCAAATTCACAGACAAAGTTTCTCCAATTGTAAAGCAGGGGACTGTCTTTACGCACAAGAGGAATTGCCCAAGTGGCCGCATCTCCAGTCAGGTAAGATAACAGGAAGGCTACTCTGGATTGGGCGTCAGGGAAAGTGTGTGGTCGACAGGAAAATGCAATTCTACTTGAGTCAAAAAGGATTGCGCTTTCAGAGGATCACCTGAAAACTGTTCTGGAGGAGCCGGAGGAATGGCTGAGGGAACGTTGAGAGAAATGTTAGTTGGAGGATTACCTCCTGAACTTTGAGGAGGAGTACCAAACCAACCCGCATCCAGAGGACCTTGTTCCTTCTTTTCTACTCGGTCTTGTAACTGACTCACTCTCTCAGCTAAACTGGTTGTTATGTCTTTGGATGCTACCACATCCGAATGGAGCTGTGTGGCAACTTTAACTAACTCATCCAATGTGGCCATTTTGAGAACCTAGCGCAAAGCAGGAGGATTAAAAATTCGTGGGCTCACTATTCTGTCAAGGAGACCAGATCCTCAGGGCTTACGCATGTTACCAACATGTCCACCTCTTGGCAGCTCCAAACTCCAGTAGTTATATAGCACAGAGTTAAAGAATGGCCAAGTGGGGGAATGAGTTTTGGGTTGGGAACAGCGAGGAAGGAGACCTGTGGAAGCAAGAGTTAAAAAAAACACAATTGCAAGATTAATCACAATGACTTTCAATAAGTTTTGTTTCAAATAAACACTTATGCTGAAAACATGAATGGCCTAAGGCTTCACTATAACTAGGCCTCAAGAATCTAGGTACCTGGAAATCAAGAAAGGTTATGCAAGGTTTTCTCATGAACATTCCAGAATGAACATATTGGCCCTCATCACAACATTGGCGGTAAATGCCGCTTACCACCGTGCAGAAGACCGCCAACACACGGTTGCGGTGGCGGAATTCCGCTACAGCTATTACTACCCACAGGCCGGAATCCGCCAAAATCCAGACACCCACACAAGTCCGCCACACCAAAGATCAGTGATAAACTGGCAATAACAAAACCGACACTGTCACGCCAACAGGAATACTCCCACACTATCACAACCCATGAATCTACTCAGCGGTCTTTCAACTGCGGTATTCTATTGGTGGTACACACCGCCACGCTCAAAATACACACACATTTACAAAACACAACTACATTGGACTATTCAAAATACATACACCTGATACACATACACACACCACTCCCACACACCTAATACAATATAAAACACACACCCACATCACCCACAAACTCCTACGACAAAAATTTAGAAAGAAGCACACAGAGAGACACCACTATCAACAATACTAGCATCCACAGGCACACACCATTATCACTCACACAAAATCCACGCACCTCAGACAACACACACAAACACATCCCCTCACATATCACAACACACACCACCCTACACATCACCCACACCACATCATGGCACTGCAAAGACACCTCATGTTCTCTGAGGAGGAGCTCAGGGTCATGGTGGAGGAAATCGTCCGGGTAGAGACACAGTTATTCGGATCACAGGTGCAGCACACCTCCATAGCTAGGAAGATGGAGCTATGGCGCAGAATCGTAGACAGGGTCAACACAGTGGGACAGCACCCAAGAACACAGAATGACATCAGGAAGAGGTGGAACGACCTACGGGGGAAGGTGCGTTCCGTGGTCTCAAGACACCAGATTGCAGTTCAGAGAACTGGCAGCGGACTCCCACCTCCTCCCCCACAACTAACAACATGGGAGGAGCAGGTCTTGGCTATACTGCATCCTGAGGGCCTCGCAGGAGTAGCAGGAGAAATGGATTCTGGTAAGTCAAATCTTAACTATTACATCCCCATCCTACCTGCATGCTATCACTTACCCCACCCTCACCCTCACCCCCATCACTCCAGCACCTCACATATGCCCCACTATCACAACCCACACATCCCAATACCAAGCCCTGCATGCAACAACAAAGCATGGACACCCATCACCCAACGTCACCGGACAGGAAGTTCCAGACATGTCCACTCCCCCCCACAGAAGAGGCCCACAGTGATGACAGCAGCTCTGTCCAACTGGATTAAGATGACCATCCCGGCCCATCTGGGACCTCGGGACAGTCGGTTCCCCTGACACTGGCACATGCCACCACAGAGCCTCCCCCCTCAGGAAATACCAGCACAGCACCCTCCCAGCGGGCCCATTCCTCTGTCCCCAGGACACGCCAAGCAGCAGTCTGCCCACCACTACGGGGAACCCAGGCAAACCCACCAACCCAAGAAAATCAGGGACCTGGGGGCAGTGGCACTGGGCACACGGTTCAGGGGACAGAGGCACAGGATAACAGGGGAACTGGGAGGACAGCTGTGCGACGGGGGAGGACAGGCCCAGGGAACTCACTCTCCACGAGGCCCTCTCCCACATCATGGGAACGTACCATCATTCCCAGGAGACGATGGCAATGGTACTGGTCAAGTTTCAGAAGAACCAGCGTCTGCAGGAGGAACTGTATCTGGGGATCAGGGAGAAACTTAAGTCCATCAACACCACCCTGGTCACCATTGTAGGGGTGCTGAAGGACCTGTGGACACCGGGAGGGACACTGTGGCACAACAAGGGGACCCTGACACTAGCATGGATGATGAACAGCCCACCACCACCGCCGGCGCTAGTGGACAGGAGGCACCGCCACAGGACCACAACACCAGCACCCCACCCACTGCAGATGGAGAACCACCCTGCAAACGGTCCCTGAGATCCAGGACAAAGACAGAGAACAATGCCAAGACCCCCGCCAGGAAATTAGACCACCCTGAATGTCATCATGCTGTCCCACTTCGTCACCCTGTCCATCCATCAACTGCCCTTGCTCCACTTCCTATGCCACTTTGGACAATGCACCTGTGAAACATAAAGACTGGACTCTGCCATGGACAATCCTCCACCAACACCCCCACCCATTTTACAACCCCTCCACTATTTTGCACTGAAATAAACACCCTGGAATCACAAAACAATCTGGAGTCAGTCTGTGCTTTCACAAATGTGTATTTGCAATAACTAAGGAAAATAGCTATGTCGATTGTATTGTCAACATACCTATGTCCCACAGCTTTAGTCCATGAGGTAATATAGCAGAGGTCACACAGTGGGAACCCACATCTGTGAAATGGAAATGCAAAGTGACAAGACAGGGTCCATACACCGGGTGTAAGTGACAGACTTATGATAGGTCAAACAATTGTATGAGATGTGTGAGCCAGTGACATCTTCTTCCCTGTGTCTCACTGGAAGTATTGCTGGATAACGTTGTTTCTGTTGTCCATATCCTCTTCTTCTGCCTCCTCTTCTTCACTGTCCACATGCTCCACAGCTGCCGCAAGACCTCCTTCTGGACCATCCTCCTGCAGAAAAGGCACCTGTCGACGTAAAGCCAGGTTGTGCAGCATACAGCAGGCCACGATGATCTGGCACACCTTCTTTGGTGAGTAGTAGAGAGAACCACGTGTCATATGGAGGCACCGGAACCTGGCCTTCAGGAGGCCAAAGGACTTTTCTATCACTCTCTTAGTTCGCCCATGTGCCTCATTGTAGCGGTCCTCTGCCCTTGTCCTGGGATTTCTCACTGGGGTCAGTAGCCATGACAGGTTGGGGTAACCAGAGTCACCTGAAAATATTGAGGGACAACTGTTAGACACACACTAACCCTTAGGGACAACCCCAGACAACTATTCACAGGGTATAGGGTCCTGGTCCTCACTTATTAGCCACACACGGTGCCTCTGGAGTTGCCCCATCACATAAGGGATGCTGCTATTCCTCAAAATGTAAGCGTCATGCACTGAGCCTGGAAACTTGGCATTTACATGGGAGATGTACTGGTCGGCCAAACACACCATCTGCACATTCATTAAATGGTAGCTCTTCCGGTTTCTGTACACCTGTTCACTCCTGCTGGGGGGTACCAAGGCCACATGTGTCCCATCAATGGCACCTATGATGTTGGGGATATGTCCCAGGGCATAGAAGTCACCTTTCACTGTGGGCAAATCCTCCACCTGAGGGAAAACAATGTAGCTGCGCATGTGTTTCAGCAGGGCAGACAATACTCTGGAAAACACGTTTGAACAGAGGCTGGGACATCCCTGATGCAATGGCCACTGTAGTTTGAAAAGACCCACTTGCCAGGAAATGGAGTACTGACAGGACCTACACTAGAGGGGGGGATCCCTGTGGGATGGGGATAGCTGACATCAGGTCTGGCTCTAACTGGGTACACATTTCATTGATTGTTGCACGATCAAGTCTGTAGGTGACTATTACGTGTCTCTCTTCCATTGTCGACAGGTCCACCAGCGGTCTGTACACTGGAGGATGCCGCCATCTCCTCACCTGCCTCAGCGGACGTGCCCTATGGATGAGAACAGCGAGCAGACAGTCAGCCAACATTGAGGTATTAAAAAAAATATTTATTGCACACATTTGTCAATCCGCAATGTGCTTGTCACTGTGTTTATGCAAGGCCTAGATAGGTGTGACGCATTTAAAATTAATGCCATGTGGCCCCCTGAAATGGCAGCTGCCTGACCTGTAAGGTGGGACAAGGGGATATAAGGTAACTGCGCTGGCGTTGTACACTGTCGCGGTAGGCGGTCGAAGTCTCCGCGGCTCAATCCTGCATTAGTTAACATTGGACCTTATGGGTCCGAGGAACCAATGACGATGTACGCCAGCGTTGACGGTACGCGCCGCCGTGGACTTGACCGCCATTTTCTGTCTGTTCACTCACTTGATACCTGACCTTCGACAGGAGATGTCCTACACTGCAAGTGCTGCTGTGACCTCAGTCTGGAAGCTACGATGGCGCATGTGTCTGGGGAAAGGGCCCCTGCCTTCACTTCGGTGGAGTTGGAGCAGTTAGTGAATGGGGTCCTCCCCCAGTACACGCTACTCTACGGTCCTCCAGACAAACAGGTAAGTACACTGTGAGCATGCTGTGTCGGCAATGCCTGTTTGGAGTGGTGTGGATGGAAATACGGGGGGACTGAGGCCTGCATGAGCGGACGGTGAGTATATGTGCATCAGGGCACGGGTGGGAACGTGGCTCAATGACTGTGACGGCCCGGACGGTTAACGATTTTCCTTTTTTCCCTGTACTATTCCTGTAGGTCAGCGCCCACCAGAAGAAGGATATTTGGCGTGCCGTCGCCAAGGATGTCTGGACCCTGGGGGTCCACCACAGACAGAGCACCCACTGGCATAAAAGATGGGAGGACATTCGCTGCTGGAGCAAGAAGACAGCTTGGGACCAGCTGGGGATGGCCTCCCAATGTGGGAGGGGTGCCCATCGCACCATGACCCCCTGATGCTGGCGGTGGCCTATCCGGAGATGGATGGGCGCTTGAGGGCATCACAGAAGCCACAAGGGGGTGAGTACAGTCACATCCATCTGACTCTGCGCGCATTACGAGGTGTCTGGGTGGGGGAGGTGGGCAGTGGGTACCCCTAGGCCAGGGCGAGTTTTTTAGGCAAGGTCCCTTCATGAGGCAGGCTATGTGGCACCACAGCCCCACCAGTGGTAAGAGCCAACTACACCTAGTCAGGCTCCTGTGACTTCCATGTGTGCAGAAATCGGGCATAGGCCTTGTACCCCATGTCCCTGTGATCAATTAGGGAACTCTAAGTGCATGGCGTAGTGCAGAGGGCTGCTGTGTCTGTAGTGTCCGCCAACGGTAGTGGGATTGCATGCACTGAACATGTCTTTCTTCTTTCTTTCCCCCACCCTTTTTGTGGTCTTCCTGTTCTTGTGTGCATTAGCATCATCAGGTGGAGGACCAGTGGCACCGGAGCAGGAGTGAGCTGCATCCCACATGGCCCTGGAGGGCGAGACAACGGAGTCTGAAGCCACCAGTGGGACGGAGGGCGAGGGGAGCTCCACGGCGGGGACCAGAGGTGACATCAGTGACAGCAACTCTTCCTCTGATGGGAGATCCCTTGCGGTGGCAGGCCGCTCTTGCCCCCCGCATCAACAGGTACAGCCGCCACACCCCCTACCGGCGCCGCCCTCACAGCAGCCCCTCAGTGTGTGTCCCGTGACCGCTCCCTCAGGAGGGTGGGCATCTCCTTCACCCCAGGCACCTCAGGCCCTGCCCCAGTCAGACCTGCTGCCCTCAGTGAGGAGGCTATTGACCTCCTGAGATCCCTCACTGTTGGGCAGTCTACCATTCTGAATGCCATCCAGGGTGTAGAGAGGCATTTGCAACCAACAAATGCATACCTGGAGGGCATTCATTGTGGCCAGGCAGCCCAACAGAGAGCATTTCAGGCTCTGGCCTCAGCACTGATGGTAGCCATTGTCCCTGTGTCCAGCCTCCCCCCTCCAACCTCCTCCACCCAGACCCAATCCCCTGTACCTCAGCCTATCCCAAGCACACCATCAGACCAGCATGCACACACCACAACACACAAGAGTGGCTCAGGCAAACATAAGCAACACACATCCCACAGACACTCACACAAGCATCATACCCATGCACACATACCAACATCCACTGCCTCCACTGTGTCCCCCTCCTCCACGTCTCCCTCCTCCCTCCCTGTCTTGTCTCCACTCACACCTGCATGCACTACATCTTCAGCCACTACCTCCATCACCAGCACGCCCATCACCACACAACACTCACATGCACTCACTACCCCCACTACCATTCACACATCCCCTGTGTCCTCTCCCAGTGTGTCTGTGAGCTCTCCTCCCAAAGTACACAAATGCAGCCACACACCCACCCAACAGCCATCCACCTCACAACAGCCTCCAGCCCATGCACCTTCACCCAAAGTCAGCAAACGTACACCTCCTGCAACCACTACCTCTTCCTCCACTCCCAAACCCACTCAATCTACCCGTCCCAGTGTGTCTAAAAAGCTTTTTCTGTCTACTATTGACCTCTTCCCTACACCTCCCCCTCGTCCGTCCCCTAGGGCCCGCCTTTCCAGGTCCCAACCTAGCACCTCAGCCACCACATCACCGGGCACAGTGGTGGCAGCAACTGCGGGCTTTTGGAGTGCGCCAAGCATCAGGGCTGCCAGTGTTCTATGGAGGGAGGGCAAGGACATTCCACCACCTCCAAAAGTCAAAAAGTTGCCCACATCCCGGACAGAAGGCGAAAACACCTGACACCAAGGGCTCAGGCAAAACAAAAGTGGATAGTGGAAAGACATCCAAAGTGGGGAAGGGCCAGAAAATCAAGGGCAGGTCCACGTCGACGCCAACCTGCACAGCGGACAAGACCGCCACCTGCACCGCCACCAGCACCGCAGTCACTGAGCCCGCCACCAACACCGCAGTCACTGAGCCCGCCACCAGCACTGCAATCACTGAGCCCGCCACCAGCACCGCCGCCACAAAGACCGCCACCAGCACCGCCACCACGATGACCGGCACCAGCACCGCCTCCACAAAGTCCGCCACCAGCACCGATGCCACTGAGCCCGCCGCCAGCACCGGTGCCACTGAGACCGCCACCAGCACCGATGCCACTGACACCGCCCCCAGCACCGATGCCACTGACACCGCCGCCAGCACTGCCAGTGGCCTGCGACATCCTGAGCCAGTGGCACCAACGCAGACATGGCTGCCATCCCCAGTGGTCAGTCGTACAAGGCTGGTGGTCAGTTCCAGGAGTCTGGGCAGCTTGCATGTTGCACCACCGTCAGTGGAGTATCACATCCACTACCTCAGTCCTTGGCAGGATGAAGCACTCTGGGCACAAAGCCCCCTCCAGAACCAGTGGAGAAAGGCATCCACTACCTCTGTCCTTAGCAGGATGAAGCACTCTTGGCACAAAGCCCCCTCCAGAACCAGTGGCGAAAGGCACCAACTACCTCAGTCCTTGGCAGGATGAAGCACTCTGGGCACAAAGCCCCCTCCAGAACCAGTGGAGAAAGGCATCCACTACCTCTGTCCTTGGCAGGATGGAGCACTCTGGGCACAAAGCCCCCTCCAGAACTAGTGGAGAAAGGCATCCACTACCTCAGTCCTTGGCAGGATGAAGCACTCTGGGCACAAAGCCCCCTCCAGAACCAGAGGAGAAAGGCATCCATCACCTCAGTCCTTGGCAGGATGAAGCACTCTGGGCACAAAGCCCCCTCCCGGAACCAGTGGAGTATCACATCCACTACCTCAGTCCTTTGCAGGATGAAGCACTCTGGGCACAAAGCCCCCTCCAGAACCAGTGGAGAAAAGCATCCACTACCTCTGTCCTTGGCAGGATGAAGCACTCTGGGCACAAAGCCCCCTCCAGAACCAGTGGAGAAAGGCATCCACTACCTCAGTCCTTGGCAGGATGAAGCACTCTGGGCACAAAGCCCCGTCCAGAACCAGTGGAGAAAGGCATCCACTACCTCTGTCCTTGGCAGGATGGAGCACTCTGGGCACAAAGCCCCCTCCAGAACCAGTGGAGAAAGGCATCCACTACCTCAGTCCTTGGCAGGATGAAGCACTCTGGGCACAAAGCCCCCTCCAGAACCAGAGGAGAAAGGCATCCACTACCTCAGTCCTTGGCAGGATGAAGCACTCTGGGCACAAAGCCCCCTCCAAAACCAGTGGAGAAAGGTATCCACTTGAGAGACTGTGGCTTGGCACTCCCCAGGATAAAGCGGTGGGCAACCCACCCACTGGAACGACTTGTGAGACTGTGGCTTTGTACTCCCCAGGATGGAGCAGTGGGCAAACCACCCACTGTAAAGACTTGTGAGACTGTGGCTTTGCACTCCCCAGGATGCAGCAGTGGGCAAAACACCCACTGTAAAGTCTTGTGAGACTGTGGCTTTGCACTCCCCAGGATAGAGCAGTGGGCAAACCACCCACTGTAAAGACGTGTGAGACTGTGGCTTTGCACTCCCCAGGATACAGCAGTGGGCATGGAGCCCCCTCGTGGAACTGGCATCGTGCACTCATCCGGCTGAGGTGCCCCCCCTTCCCTTTCCCCTGAGGTGCCTGTTTCATTTCGATCTGATGCCCCTGCAGTGTTCTCTCCGTTTGAAGTCTGGTATCGAGTGTGGGCCTCACGCCATGCTTTTTGGGCACAGTGGTCCACGGACTACGAATGGTGCACTATCCGGACTGGTGTAGTTGGTGTACATAATTGTAAATACTGTATTTAAAGTTTTGACTAATGGATTTTTATTTATTACACTTGTTCAACTCATTTCCTTTTGTCCTTGCGTTCTTCCAGGGGAGGTGGGATGGGTGTAAATGTAATGTTGCAGCATGTATTTGTGTGTATGTTGTTGTGGGCCATTATATTTTGAACAATAAACTCTCTACAAAATATGTCTTAAAATAATCTCTACATTGTAGCAAGAATCAAAGAGCACATGCTTTTTTCTCTGCATGAATGCACCACCAGCTGCCAAGGGCAAGAAGGCACCACCAGCTGCCAAGGGCAAGGATGCACCAACAGCTGGCAAGGGCAAGAAGGCCCCACCAGCTGCCAAGGGCAAGGGCAAAGGGCCTGCCCCTGCAGGCAGGAGGGACATGAGGCCTGGTACAGTGACAGGATCTAGGCCCCCACAACCAACCATGCTGCTTCTGTCGTCCAAGGCTGCAGGGGAAGGGGTGGAGCCTCCCCCCACCACTGGCAGCACCGCCACCAGCACTGCCACTGGCACCACTAGCAGCAGCAGTCCCAGTGGGCAGCCGTCCGAGGCTGCAGGAGAAGGGCTGGAGCCTCCCCCCACCACTGGCAGCACCGCCAGCAGCACCGCCACCGCCACCAGCACTGCTGGCAGCAGGAGCAGCCCCAGTGGACAGCCGTCCAAGGCTGCAGGGGAAAGGCTGGAACCTCCCCCACCACTAGCAACACCGACACCAGCACTGGCACTTCCACCACTCTACAGCCGTCGCCACTGATGGATGGACTGTAGTGCTGCCTCCATAGAGTGTCATGCATCCTGCCCACAGCAGATCCCATTGATCTGACACCCAGGTAAAAGACTATGATATTGCACTCCCCATGTCTTACATCACAGGGCACAAAGCCCCCTCTAGAAGAAGGCATCCACTCACCACATCCTTGCCAGGATGAGGCACACTGGGCACAAAGCCCCCTCCAGAACCAGTGGGCAAACCACCCACTTGTGAGACTGTGGCCTTGCACTCCCCAGGACCAAGCAGTGGGAAACCACCCACTTGAGAGACTGTGGCCTTGCACTCCCCAGGACCAAGCAGTAAGCAAACCACCCACTTGAGAGACTGTGGTGTTGCACTCCCCAGGACCAAGCAGTGGGCAAACCACCCACTTGAGAGACTGTGGCCTTGCACTCCCCAGGCCATCGCAGAGGGCATGTAGCCCCCTCCAGGAGCAGTGGTGTTGTACCACCTTCCGGCTGAGGTGCCCCCCTTCTCCCTTCCCTCTGAGGTGCCTGTGTATTTTCGACCTGATGCACCAGCAGTGTTCTCTCCGTATTGAGGCAGGAGTCAAGTGCGGCTTTGGCCTATGTGATATGGCCCTGTGGCCCCACGGACATTATGGACTGGGCAGTGTCCCTTCATTTGTATATCTGTTAATACTGTTTTGATTTTTGAAGACTTATTTCTAGTATTTTATATTATTACACTCACGTTCTTAAAATCATTTTGTCCTTGCATTATTCCTGAGTGGTGGGGGGTGAATATGTAATGTTGTTGCATCTGGTTGTGTGTATGTTACTGGGGGTGAGGGGTGTTGTGTGTTGCGTGTGTGTGTCACTCTCTTTTTCCTCCTCCCTCCCCTGTGTGCTAGGTGGTAGTACTCACCGTGGTCGTCGTTGCCGGCGTTGGTATTCCTGGTGTAGGAGGAGTTAGACCAGCATGGGAAACACCTGCAGTTCGGGCTCCATGGCGTCGTGGTTCTTCCTTGAGTCTCCAGAGTTGAGTTGTTTCCCTTCTGTGCAGTGTTTCCGCCGTGCTTTTGATGGCGTTGGTACTGCCCCGGAAAAGGCGGTGGATTGGTGTCTCATAATACAGTGGGCCGAACCTTGTCTTCCGCCTGGCTGTTGGCGGCTACCGCTGCGGTGCTTGTTGCTACCGCCGTGGTGGTCGGTGTGTTAAAGTGGCTGTCTGTGTTGGCGGTTTCCGCCGTGGTCATAATTCCATTTTTTTTACGGCTGGCCTGTTGGAGGTATTACCGCCGCTTTATCACCAACCGCCAGGGTTGTAATGAGGGCCTAAATGTTTCATCACACTAACTACCACCCACAAATTTTTGCATCAGCTAAAATTCTGTCAATTTGATCCCTTCATACTTTTGTTCCCTTTTTGAATTTTCCCTGTACAATTTTTCCCTTTTCTTTTCTTCCCTCCTCTGATCATACTTTGACCTTTTCAATTTAATTATTTTGCATAATTTACACAATCCCCATATTCCAATTAGGCAAACCACAATAATTAATATCCCCTGCAATATTTTTAATAAAATCCCATTCCAAATGCTGCTGAGCCAATTTCCCACTGAAGCAAAACCTTTGCCAATTTTTACCCCAAACATATGGTTCATTCAATTCTTTCAAATCAGCATTTTCATTAGTCATATTAATAATATAGGGCCACATGATGTACGTACGTTTTGCGACTCGTAAATCAGTCGCAGCACTATCTGCGACCGTGTAAAATGCGAAATGGTTTGTACAAATGCCATTTCGGAGTCCCAAATAGCAATGCGGCCAATTACCGAATCACAAACATTTTCGACTGGATTTTACGACTCGCAAATAAGAAATCGCAATTTGCGACTCGCAAACCGAATGTACAAGGCAGTCGCAAATTGCGATTAGTCGCATATCGGCCATTTTGCACACCCAAATTAGCACTGATTCCCAACAGGTGGTAATCAGAACCAAAGTATAAAAGCAGACCCAGAAGGCATCTGGGGTTTTCAAAATGGCTGCACTCTATGTGATTGCATGGAGGAGTTGAGTCCAGGCTGCCCAGCAGAGGAGGAGGAGGCTGAGACAAGAGAGGATATACAGAACCAGGCAGACCACATTTCAACAGACTGAGGAGGAAACATATGATAAATATAGACTCAGCAGCAGAGTCATCTTAGAGATCAGTGAACTGCTGGAACCTCAGCTAGAAAGCCCAACCCTGCGCAGCTGATCCATCCCCACACATGTGCAAGTTCTGTGCTCACTGCACCTCTTGACCTCGGGTAGCTGCCAGGGGGGTGATTGCTGTTGCTGGTGGGGTGTCCCAAAGTGCCCTCTCACAAATCTTTAGACGGGTCTTAGATTCGTTTTTCGAACACATGTCCAGGTACATTTACCTTCCCAGGAATGCAGAGGAAATACACAACACCAAATTGGATGTCTACGGAATTGCAAACTTTTCCCATGTACTATGGTGTGTGGACGGGACACATATATGTCCTCCTGCAAATCTGGAATATGTGTTCCCCAATAGGAAATGTACTCACTCACTCAACATCCAGGTGAGTATGTGATGGCCATAATGTCATAACTGATATAGTGGCAAAATGTCCAGGGAGCACACATGATGCGTACATGTTCAGGCACAGTGGGATACACCAACCCTTAGAACACGGGGAGTTTGAGTATGGATATCTATTAGGTATTGTGAAGTACACACAAATGTACTAAATACATGTCACTGCATAACCATGTGAAGCCATGCTCATATCTGCTGTTTTGTTACACAGGTGACAGTGCATATGCTCTGAGGCCATGGATACTCACCCCATACCTAACACCTGCTAATCAGAATGAGAGGCGCTACAACATTGGACCTCAGCGCACCAGAACCGGCATTGAAATGACCTTTGGCATGTTGAAGTCACGTTTATATGCTTGCACAAAAGTGGAGGTGTACTCCAGTATGCCCCAGAGACTGCATGCAGGATTGTGGCTACATTTACCAACCTACACAACATATCAACCAGACCTGGGCTACATCTCACCCTAGATGACACAGATTCAGATGATGAAGAGCAGAAGCCACCACAACAACAGCCTGGGGATGGTAGTATCACAATGGAGGGCAGACGGATACAGGATCACATGGCAACTCATTAGTTTGGCAGGTAAGTGCCAACTGTAACAGCACTCCCAAATGTAAGACACACATAGCCAGGTTGTGCAAAATAAAAATATCCTTTAATGTCAGGAGTGCATAATGTAAATGGTGGCATATAGCAAGCAGTAAACAAGTATTATGTAACAAAACCTAACACATTCCACTCATGTGCCTTAGGCTAAACCTAGTGAAAAAACATCACACCCTCCTACGTCTATGACCACCATGACCTGTGCTTGGTTGGTCCACAGATGTCTGGCGAGCACTGCTACTACGCAGGATGCGGGCATCTGAGGCAGAAACACTGCTCACTCTCGATAAGTCATCACTGTCCTGAGGGGTGTCACCAGTACCTCTTGCTGCCTGCGAGGTATGAATGAGGTCCACAGCAGCAGTAATGCACCCTAGTCCCCTTGCCGTATCTCCAGCAAAATGTCCAAGTTCAACCTGGAGCTTGACAGTACGTCTTGACAGGCATGTGGTTGTGGTGGCTAGGCGGCCAATGGACTGACTGAGCCGGTCCAACCGTGCAGCTGTGTTGCGCTCTTTGCGCCTTACATGGGCCTGATCTGCCACCATTACCCTACATAGGTCAGTGATGGCGGTGTTCAGGTTGACCGTCCTGGTATTCATGGTGGATAATTGCATTTCAACATTCCCAAATCCCTGTGTGAGGGTCTGTTGCATTCAGTGTAGATTACGGTTCATCAACCGCATGTGTTTTTGCAGGTGGTGACTGCTGAGTAGGGATGCCTCCAGTCCCAGGAGTAGGGATGCCTCCAGTCCCAGGAATTATTGTGTACTGGCATCCTCCTCACCTGCATCAAGGGTCAGATGACGCCTTCTACACACAGACCCTGCTGTTCTCAGTGGCTGACTCTCACCCATCTGTGGCCCGGGAGTCAGGTTTACTGCCTCATTGTCCACATCGGTGTCCTCTGTTGTTTCACGTGCATGGGGAACAATTGGTGTTGTGTTGCACTCCTCTTCGTAAATGCTGACTGCCTCATCTGCTGCCATGGTAGCATCATCATCTCCCTCCACACTGGGGTTATCAGTGGATACCTGAGGGAGACATGTGGGACACAGGGGATACACTGTCAGTGCCTCTCAGATGTGTGGCTTATCAAAATAACTATTCCTCAAAACTTGGAGTACTGTACTACATTACCCATAATGCACTGAACTTGAGGTGGGCATATAGGCATGGAACTATTTGGATGATGCATGCTTTTGTGAGCTGTGGTTGTGTGCATGGTGCCTTGAAAAGTGTGAATAAGTGAGATGTGTTACTTACTTTTTTAGGTTCCAGGTGCTGAACTGTCCAGGTCCCCAATTGCAGCAACAGCCTCTAGCTCCAGTGTGGTCTCCACCATGCTCTCTATTGCTGTTGGTGGTGGTACTGTGGATGGCCCCCCACCTGTTCCATGCTCCTCCTTCATCCGCTCTGCAACCCTTTCCTTGGTTCTTGACCTGCGGTCATACCATCTTTTGCGGACCTCCTCGATGGAGCGGTGACTGACTCCAATGGCATTGATCTTACTTTGTATGTTGAGCCAATTTTTTTTTTTTGTGAGTCAGGGACACTCATTGCTGCCTTCCCAAACAGGACCTTATGGTGTAGGCAGCACTCCTCAGTGAGGACCTTCAACTCTTTGTCAGAGAATTTAAGCTTTCTCTTCCTCCCTGCAGTGTTTGCCTCCTTTGTTTGGTTTGCCATGGCTGCAGTTGCTCCTCTCAGCTGGGTGTGCCTCTGCTGTCTGTCCTGGCTAGACTCCTCCCACTTCCATAGGAGGTACTTCCTGGTTCTGAGGTCATCATTCAGCACCAGGAAGTGTAATTTCTCTGTTCCTTTGCACCCGTTCGCTAATTGCATCTCAGTCGCAATTTGCGATTCCGGGTCGCAAATTCCGAGTCGGTTACACCCCCATGTGCAATTTAGGAAATCGCAATTTGCGATTTCGCAAATTGCGATGCAACTCGGCACCGAATCGCAAAATTGATATGCTATTTTTTGTACATTCTGATATGTGAGTTGGAAATTGCAATGCGCATATTTTTAGCTTCGTACACGTGGCCCTAAGTCTCTAATTTCTTAGTATTATCAGGAATATACGAACAACAATACCTAGAATTAATCATTCTACAAACTCCACAATCCTTTGCTAAAAGAACGTCTAAAGCAAGACGATTCTGAAGAGTCATAGCTCTTTCAGCAGCTAATTCAGTATCCTTCAGGAGTATGGCTCCTGAAAAATTTCTCAGCATGTAATCCACAATAGCAGACAACTTTCGACTCTTTATTGAATTTAGAATAACTCCTACTGAAAGAATCACTACTCCAAATATATCTCTCCACTATACCAGAAGGAGACTCCCTCCTCTCTCTCATATGATGTATTCAGCCACTTTCGGAATACTTCTTCAAATCATCCATTTGATCAATTTTTGGGAAAAATATTCCCAAATAACATGTCCCATACCATCCTCTTGGAAGAGGGTAATAAGCATTAAGACCACAGATATCATAAATTCTGGGAATTGCCGGGTCCTGTCCATTCAACATAAACGTCTATTTACTCTGAAACAAAAACACATGCTTACATTCACTCATTCCCACAAATAAAGTGTCAATACATAATTTAGGCCTATATATAGAAAGTTTCCCTATGTGTTGCGCATCCAAAGCTAATTTCACTCATGTTTTAATTGCACTATAAACATAATCATTCCTGTAAGTCCTTTTCGCTAAGCCATTTTCTAACTCCTCCTTCAATGTCTTTCTCCTGTCATCTGTGTGATCTAAGAAGCTTTTCTCTAAAGGTGTTAGCAAGCATGTCAGATTATTCCTGTGTGCATAAGCTGTGCCAAACGTCAATGTAGGTTCAAAGAAACCTCTAATACTATGTCATTATGCTTAGCTACCCTACTCAAATACCTAATTATAGGGACAAACGAAAACACAACATCATGATTCGAGTAAAACTACTGGATGTACTCCTGGTTATAAAATCTTGTTAGTAGCAGACTACAACTTATTCCATATGTTAAAGGCAAACTATGGTACGTAACACCTTCCTCAAATGATGAAGGAATCTGCGTACACATATAACAATTCCTCGCATCCATCGTCTCAACATACTCACTCAACAAGCGATAGAAGACATTAGAAGAAAGTTCTCCTCATGCATTAGTATCCTAATGCAAATACTTCTCATCTAACCTAAACCTCTCTATTGCCGTTAGTGCAGCAGTTGTCTCAAAAACAGAAGTATGGTTGGCTTCACTCTTATCAAGAACAGACATTCCCACAATCAACACTACAAACAGTATCCCACACATAATTGCCAAACCAATACCCACATATTTACAGTGTCTAGTATTCCTACCCTGCTGGCTAATGTTACTCAGGGTCTGTAAAGAATCAGAAAGCAGAAGAACATTTTGAAAAACTGCACAAAAAAAATCAAAAACAAGCAACTCTTATTCCAGCAGATATTTACAGCTTTTAGTCTCACTTCCAGGTTCCCTTGTCAGAATTGGTAAGCAGCTTGTCAAAATCAGGTTTCAAAGGTCAGTCAGGTTATCAATGTCTCTTCTGGTTACTTTCGACAGGCTCTTTCTTAAAAAATGTCTCTCCAATTATTTCAACAGTTCAGTTCATCAGCTTCCTTCAAGTGCCAAAATACTGACCTGGAATGCCTCTATCAAAACAAAAGGACAAAAATTCTTGCTGCCATTCACTTGTAATTGCAAACGCCCATTCAGGACCTGCGTATCTTCAACTTGCTAATCTCTTTCTCTTCAACTTTTGATGACCATTCAATTCTCCTTCACTCAGATTTTCTCTCCTTGTTGTATTTACTTCTTCTTCAATTGCTGTCTCAACAACCACTTCTTTTTCCTTTCCTTGTGACTCCGGCCACTTATCTCCTTTCATTGGTCCTTTTGTCAGTGTTCTTTTCAGAGTCGAACGTGGAACTTCCCCTTGTTCTGCTGTGTTTTCTCTTGACGGACCTGCAACAGGTTCAGGAGGAGTCAGATCACAATGACTTTGATCCACCTCAACTCCTTTCCCCTCTGGGTTTGGCAATTGCTCTGTTTGTCTTTCAGGACCGTCTGCTTCTGGGAAAGCCTCCTCTGAGTAGGCTCTCCTGCTGCCTCAATTGAGACAGGCTTCCCATCACCCTTCTGGAGGTCTTCTCCTTCGCCTCTCACAGGCGTGACTGAACCATCCTCAACAGTCTCAGATCTGGTCTTGGTTCCCCTTTGTTCTCTTTCCAGCCCTGATACTTGTCTCACTGTTGTTGGCACTCTAAACAACTCCTCCTCCTCATGATTCAGTGGATATGCCACTTTCTTCGTGTGATGGCATGGATTCAATTCGGAATTCCAGCGCACTTCACAGCCGTGGTAGCTATCAGAACTACCTGGAATGGTCCTTTCCAACGAGGCTCCAAATACATTTTTCTCACCCAGTCTCCTGCTCTCAGGTTGTGCCCTGGGTCATGGATCAGTGGCAGTGTGGTGGCTTCTACCTGCTGAGAGTAAGAGCGAACCACATCAGCCAGACCATTGCAGTAGTCCAACACCATATCATCTGTAATGTTGACAAGTGCATTTGAAGGTATCGCTGGCAACCTCATGGCTAGGCTCATAAGGATTTCATGTAGCGACAATCCTGTCTTCCTGTCAGGTGTGTTCGTCATTGACATCAAAACTAAGGGCAATGCGTCAGGCCATTTCAAATTTGTGGATACACAGATCTTTGCAACTCTTGACTTCAAGATACCATTCACCTGTTCCACTAGTCTTGATGCTTCAGGGCATCAACTACAATGCAACTTCTGCTCAATGTTCAATGCTGCACACAGTAATTTAGGGCCAGATGTAGCAAACACTTTGCGACTCGCAAATGGCGAAAATCGCCGTTTGCGAGTCGCAAATGTTTTTTTGCTATGTAGAAATGCATTTTGCGAGTCTGAACCGACTCGCAAAATGCATTTCCGAGTCGCAAATAGGGAGGGGTGTTCCCTTCCTATTTGCGAGTCGCAGTGGTATGCAATTCCATTTGCGACCGCGTACGCGGTCCCAAATGGAGTCGCAGTTACCATCCACTTGAAGTGGATGGTAACCCACTCGCAAACGGGAAGGGGTCCCCATGGTGACTGGACCCCAAAACATTTTTTGCAGAGCAGGCAGTGGTCCAAGGGACCACTACCTGCCCTGAAAAAATCTGAAACAAAAGGTTTCGTTTTTTTTTTCTAAGTGCAGCTCGTTTTCCTTTAAGGAACCACTAGGCACCGGGGATCGGTTTTTTTTGCGCCGTCACGCAAGTGGAGCGACCCCATAGGCAAGGGTCGCTCCACGGGGGGGGGTTGAAGGGGCACATTTATTTTAGCCCTTTTCTGCCCCCCCTGGGGCCGGCTGAGCTAGAGGCCAAAATCCACAGGTAGCCACTTTGCAAAAAACACCTCTGTTTTCTGTGAAAAAATGTGATGTGTCCACGTTGTATTTTGGGCCATTTCCTTTCGTGGGCGCTAGGCCCACCCACACAAGTGAGGTACCATTTTTATCGGGAGACTTGGGGAAAGGCTGGGTGGAAGGGCATTTGTCGCTCCTCTCAGATTCCAGAACTTTCTGTCACCGAAATGAGAGGAAAAAGTGATTTTTGGGCCAAATTTTGAGGTTTGCAAAGGATTCTGGGTAACAGAACCTGGTTAGAGCTCCACAAGTCACCCCATCCTGGATTCCCCTAGGTGTGTAGTTTTCAGAAATGTGCTGGTTTGCTAGGTTTCCCCAGGTGCCGGCTGAGCTAGAGGCCAAAATCCACAGGTAGGCACTGTTTTCTGTGAAAAAATTTGATGTGTCCATGTTGTGTTTTGGGCCACTTCCTTTCGTGGGCGCTAGGCCTACCCTCACAAGTGAGGTACCATTTTTATCAGGAGACTTGGGGGAACGCTGGGTAGAAGGAAATTTGGGGCTCCTCTCAGATTCCAGAACTTTCTGTCACCGAAATGTGAGGAAAATGTGTTTTTTTAGCCACATTTTGAGGTTTGCAAAGGATTCTGGGTAACAGAACCTGGTCAGAGCCCCACAAGTCACCCTATCTTGGATTCCCCTAGGTCTCTAGTTTTCAAAAATGCACAGCTTTGGTAGGTTTCCCTAGGTGCCGGCTGAGCTAGAGGCCAAAATCTACAGGTAGGCACTTTGCAAAAAACACCTCTGTTTTCTGTCAAAAAAAGGGATGTGTCCACGTTGTGTTTTGGGGCATTTCCTGTCGCGGGCGCTAGGCCTACCCACACAAGTGAGGTATAATTTTTATCGGGAGGCTTGGGGGAACATAGAATAGCAAAACAAATGTTATTGCCCCTTGTCTTTCTCTACATTTTTTCCTTCCAAATATAAGAGAGTGTGTAAAAAAGACGTCTATTTGAGAAATGCCCTGTAATTCACATGCTAGTATGGGCACCCCGGAATTCAAAGATGTGCAAATAACCACTGCTTCTCAACACCTTATCTTGTGCTTATTTTGGAAATACAAAGGTTTTCTTGATAGCTATTTTTTACTCTTTATATTTCAGCAAATGAATTGCTGTATACCCGGCATAGAATGAAAACCCACTGCAGGTCATTTATTGGCTCTGGGTACCTAGAGTTTTTGATGCACCTACAAGCACTATGGCCCATATTTATACTTTTTGACGCACAACTGCGCCAACGCAGTTGTGCGTAATTTTTTTTACCGCCGGCTATCGCCATTCCAAAGCACCATGCAGGCGCCTTATTTATTGAATGACGTTAGCCGGCGCTGCGGACTGGTGTGCGTCAAAAAAAATGACTCACACCAGACAGCGCCGGCGTATGGGAAAATGGAGGTTGGGCGTCAAAAAATGGGGCAAGTCAGGTCTGAGGCAAAATTCAGGCCTCAACCCGATTTGCGCCAGGTTTTTTTACTCCCAACCCCCGTTGAAATGACTCCTGTCTTAGCAAAGACAGGAGTCATGCCCCCTTGCCCAATGGCCATGCCCAGGGGACTTATGTCCCCTGGGCATGGTCATTGGTCATAGTGGCATGTAGGGGGGCCAAATCAGGCCCCCATATGCCACAAAAAAAATACGAAAAAAAATACTTACCCCAACTTACCTCTACTTCCCTGGGATGTGTCCCTCCATCCTTGGGTGTCCTCCTGGGGTGGGCAAGGGTGGCAGGGGGTGTCCCTGGGGGCATGGGAGGGCACCTTTGGGCTCCTTCCGGGCCCACAGGTCCCTTAACGCCTGCCCTGACCCAGGCATTAAAAAACGCGCCCATCAGGCTGGGCGCCGTTTTTTAAGGCCTGCCCCCTCCTGTGCGTCAAAATGACGTCAGAGTATAAATATGGGGCACAGGCCTTAAAGTCATTTTTTGGAAGGGAACGCCTACCTTGCATATAATTAACGCAAGGCTGGTTCCCCCTTCCAAAAAATGACGCACATGGTGGAACTTTGACGCCCGCGGGGTCGGACGTCAAAGTATAAATATGGGGCAGGGTTTGCGCCGATTGTGCGTCAAAAATTTTGACGCACATTCGGCGCAAACAGAGTATAAATATGCCCCTATATATCCCCGCAACCAGAAGAATCCAGCAGACGTAACAGTATATTGCTTTAAAAAATCTGACATTGCAGGAAAAAGTTACAGAGTAAAACGTAGAGAAAAATTGCAGTTTTTTTCACCTCAATTTCAATATTTGTTTTATTTAGTTGTTATTTTCTGTAGGAAACCCTTGTTGGATCTACACAAAATCGTAAAACTGGGGTATGTCCCTGTAAAATGCCAAAATTGTGTTGAAAAATTGGGTTTTCTGATTCAAGTCTGCCTGTTCCTGAAAGCTGGGAAGCTGGTGATTTTAGCACCACAAATGTTCATGCCATTTTCAGGGGAAAAAACACAAGCCTTCTTCTGCAGCCCCTTTATCTCATTTTTTGAAAAAAACGAAATGTTCACTGTATTTTGGCTAATTTCTTGGCCTCCTTCTGGGGAACACACAAAGTCTGGGTACCTCTAAAATCCCTAGGAT
This sequence comes from Pleurodeles waltl, assembly GCF_031143425.1. Classification (NCBI taxonomy): domain Eukaryota; kingdom Metazoa; phylum Chordata; class Amphibia; order Caudata; family Salamandridae; genus Pleurodeles; species Pleurodeles waltl. Next base: position 252,317,345 of record NC_090450.1, read on the forward strand.
GTTGGAAAAAAAAGGACGCAAATTTGGCGTGGGTAGCTTATGTGAACAAAAAGTTATGAGGGCCTAAGCGCGAACTGCCCCAAATAGCCAAAAAAACGCTCGGCACAGGAGGGGGAAAGGCCTGGCAGCGAAGGGGCTAAACCTTGGGTTAAATCAATCATGTCTGAATAACTGAATCATGGCATCCCTCCCAAAATGTGCTTGACCATGATAATACGTAGCCATTTGAGACAACAGACTATTTAGCAAAAACAATTAACCCTTTCTGAAACCCACAACTCATCTTGTCTTTGCACACATTTCATTTTGCTTCATGAACGTGTTTCTTCCCTCTCAGCATTATTCTGCAACATTTTCATTTCCTCCAAGGTGTCAATTACTTTCAACACAAAACTTGGACATGTTTTGTCTTCTTCAGGTAACAGTTCCCACTTATGTTTGAACGATATACATTTCAATCCGCAAAACCTTGCTACTTGATCTGCATATCCATTTCCCAATGATACAAAGTCCTGTGACTTCAGCTGTGCACTGCATTTCACCACAGCAATCTTTTTAGGCATTTGAATAGCATGTAACAGTTCTTCAATCCTTTCACTATTTTTCACTGGTGAACCAGAAGAGGTCATGAAACCTCTCTGTGACCAGAACTGGCCAAAATCATGGATTATTTCAAATCAGTATTGGATATCCGTATAGACTGTAACTTTCAGTTGAGCAGAAACATGGCACGCTCTAGTAAGGGCTACCAGTTCCGCTACTTGGGCAGAATATACTCCTCGTAGCCAAGAAGATCCCAAAATACCAGTAATTGTGCACATGGCATAACTGCTCTCAGTGTCCCTGCATTGTCTCTCAGACAGGAACCATCAAAAAAGATAATTTGGTCATTCTCTTCCAATCGGGTATCTCTAATGTCAGGTCTTGATTTTGTGCACAAGTCAGTTACTTCAAGACAATCATGCTCAACATCTTCCACTTGCTCAATTTCAACATTTTCATTTGGGAGTAAGGTTGCCGGGTTCAGCACTGTACATCTTTTCAATGACACATTTGGGTACCCTAGAATAATTGTTTTATATTTGGTCAACCCTGCATCAGTCAAATATTGGGTTTTCGCCCTTATAAGTAGAATCTCAATAGACCATTATAGTCAGGGGATGACCCATCACAATGACTTCACACTGTGTAAGGCTTTGACCAACCGCTGCAACTGCACACAAACAACCTGGTAAGGCCTGCTGCAACTTGGTCCAAAGTAGCTGAAAAATATGCTACTGGAGGGTTTACACCTCCATGGACCTGTGTCAAGACAGACAAAGAACATGCATCACACTCATGACAAAACAATGTGAAAGGTTTTGTGTAGTCAGGCATACCCAAAGCTGGAGTCTTGCACTGACTCTTTCTCAATTCAGTGAACGCTTTCATTCCAGCCTGGTCTAACACTATAGGATCAGTGACTTCCTTATGAGTCAGCTTCTGCAATGGTCAAGAAATTAGTAAAAAAATTGGAATCAATATAGCGACAGTAGCCTACCATCCCTAAAACATCCTGACATCTCTCTGTGTGGTCGGGGGATTTATCTGTAATATGGCTGTAATCCTTTTTCTGGATATCTTTCTTGATCCTTCCGATCCTTCTTAATCTGGTGACCCAAGTATTTCACTACTTTCTGGAAGTATTGCCATTTAAGCTGAGACATTTTGTGACCATACTTTACCATATGGTTCAGTAAGGCAATGGTATCATACTTGCACTCGTTTTTTCTTTTAGATGCAATCAGCAAGTCATCAACATACTGCACCAAGGTCGATTGGAAAGGCAATTCGAATGACTCCAAATTCTTTTAAAAGATCTGATTGAATATGGAAGGTGACTCTGAAAACCCTTGAGGAATTCTCCACCAACAATAAACTCGATCCAACAATTTGAAACAAAAGAGAAATTGGCCATCCTCATGAAGAAGCACAGAAAAGTAGGCTTGTGACAAATCAATGACAGTTAACCACTCAGCATCACATGGAATCTGAAACATTATGAAAGCTGGATTTGGCACCATGGGACAACATTTGACCACAATCTCATTTATTTGTCTCAAGTCCTGGACAATTCGAACTTTCCCACAGGGCTTTTGCAAACACATAATCAGTGAATTACATGGACTGCTCAATACTTCCTTCAAAACCCCTTGCTTTACAAAGTCTGCAATGATCTTGGCGACATTCATCAGGACATCTTGCGGCATGTGGTACTGCGGAAGTTCAGGAAAGACTGCATTCAGCTTTACAGTAATTTTAACTGGCTCAACTCCCTTTATCAGACCTACTTCTTTTCCTGTAACATCCCACACATTCTCCTTAACTGTTCTCTGCCGATCAGGATGAAGCTCCTTCACTGTGAAGAGTGGGAAAAATTCAATCAGAGGGTACTCCTCATTTGTAGTTTCACCTTGTAACTCTGGAGCTTTGTCATCTTCATCATCACTATTCGTCTGAATCTCAATTCCATAATTTGAACAAGTAATCAAACATCTTGTTTTACAGAACAAGTCTCTTCCCAGTAGGGATACTCGACTTAAATCGTAGACTACAAATATGTGCAATCCCTGAAGCTTGCCAATTTTAACCTGAACTGGTTCCATAATTGGGTTGGTCAAATACTGATTTGCTACTCCTACAATCTGAACTGTTCTACCTGAAAGGGGCATGTTTGGAACTTCTGCACTTCTCACTGTAGAGCGTATAGATTCCATGTCAACCAAGAGTAAACTCTGTTATCCATAACCTTTCCCTTCACATAGGGACCTCTCTGATCTACTGCTAAAGAAGTTGCAAGCACACATGGCTTCTCATCTGAACTGTCACTCATCCAATCACCTTTTATTCCATTCTCACTGTGTAACAGGAATTGGTGCACTGTGTTATTACTTTGGTTAAGCCTCTGACCTGTGGCCTGTTGTGAAAGCATCATATGTTGCTGTTCCATTGGGGCTTGAGGTATTTGAATTTGCTGTCTAGATACCATGGGAACCTGCTGTTGCATTGGCTGCAACTGTGTCATTTTTACACGTGGCATTTGCACCTGCTGCATGGGTTGAAAATTCTGCACTTGATTCACATTATTTTGAAAATTTGGATTAGGACCTCTCACTCTCAGCCCTCTAATGCTATGGAACTAATTGATGGCATTACTTTGTTGAACAACACCTTCTTGCACCATCATCGGACATTCCTGTTTCCAATGCCCAATGGCTCAGCAAACGTGACATGGCAATAACTTCTTCATTCCTTGCACATCATTCTGAAAACCTGTAGTACCCAAATCTGGACCACAATTAACATTACCTCTGCAACCTCTACCTCTCATCTGCAGCTGAAACATTATGTATCCCTGCTGCTGCTGCATTAACTGTTGTGGAAAATTCCCTGGCATACCCTTTGAGCAGGTTTAATCTGCATCACCATTGCCTTCTCTTTCAACTTTTGTCTGTTTCATTTCAATGTCATCACTACTGTATTTGGCATACTGCAACACCTCATCAATCGGCTTGGCTTGCCAGCAAATCAAATGACTCTTAATCATCTGGCTATTTTCAGGACTCAACCCTTCCACAAACCTGAACACAAAATGAATCATGTCTCTCGCCTCAATTGTCTCTTGGTAGAAATGGGGTTTCTGGTTGACTAGGGTATGCACCTAAGCCAGGCAGAACCCACTCTAGTCAGGGCAAAGGAGTTACACGTCCACGATAACCCCTGCTCACCACCTTGGTAGCTTGGCATGAGCAGTCAGGCCTAACCCAGAGGCAATGTGTAAAGTGTTTGCACAACACACACGACACAAGTGATGCGATATGCACAACACACACAACACACGTGACGCAATATGCACACCACAAAGAAACACAACGCTGAGCTATGTAAAAATAAACTATATTGCAAAAAACATAATTAGACCAAACATTACATGTCAGTAATTCCCTTCTCCCTTAGCAGTTGTCAGAACGTTACACAGGTTACTAATATTCTGCAAGAATAGGCAGTAGTCACATTAGAACACGTAAGTACTCAGGATTCTGCTACATAAGCAGTAGTCAGGAATCACAATAAAGAAATATCTGCATTTCTCATAAACACATCATAAATACCATAAAAGTAACATTAGAGAACATATGGCAAGTCATAAAAACATATAGCCGCATGTCACGCCCATAAAAGGACCATCAACACATGTGTGTGACATCATAAAAATAGGGATGGGACATATAACCCCCCAATGTCCATATCAGAACGAATATGTCTCCAAAAGTACCTGTTGTATGATGAAAGGGCACTCATAGTGCCAAGAAGATGAATGTGGGGCCCTCAGCGCTCCTATGCGTGAAACAGGGGCCACATGTTGCTCCTGGGGAGAGGGGCGGTCTGCACCCTCTCTGGTGTTTATAACGGGCCCCTCATGGGGCCTGTGATCTCAGGAGGGCCCCCCGGGCTTTCACTGGCCTTTCAATGAGGGGGGCAAGGCAAGCCCAACAAAACAATGGGGGTTAAAGGAAGGGGCCTCCGGTGAGGCCTCCCTCCCCTGTTCCACAAAGCCAACGTGAGGGACAAAGGGAGGGAGGCTTGGCAGCTGGGGGACCTCCGATGAGGTTTCCTTCCCCTGTCCACAAGCCAAACTGGTGCTTTAGCACCTTCCAGGGGCCTGGGGGAGCAGGGGGGCCTCTCCAATGAGGCTTCCCCTCTGCTCACGACGCGGTCACACCAGACACGGTGCACGAGCTGCTCTGCTGCACTTCCCGGGCAGCGGTGAAAGCAGCACCAAAGCAGGTGCCGGTGTGTGCCCCAGAGGCACTTCTCAGAGCGCGTTTCGCCCTGGGGGCACAGTAGTAGCGCGTTCGCTCCTTTTCACTAATCCAGGTTGCCCCGGGGGTCTCAAGGGCAGCACGTCACTCGCGCTTAAGGAATGCAGCCTCCCGGGCTGCGACGGTGATTCGGGTAGCAATGCGCTCACGAGCGATAAGCCACTCCAAGAAGCCCGGGTCTCGGCGGTGTTTTCTTGATGGCAAGAATCGCTCTCCAGCGTTGGGGGGGGGGCTATAAAATAAAACGCTTTCAAAAAGCACTGCCCACAGCGTATGGCCCCAAAGCAATGAAGCTGGAGCACTCCTTGTACTCTGGATAGTGACAGGGGTCAGGGGTCACACCACCCTGCCCCTGGAGACAGAGGGAGGGTAACACAGGGCTACCAGGCCCCAACAACAAGCCAGCACAAAGGATGCAGATGGTGGCAGTTCCTCCTAGTGACCAGGCAGGTCACAGGTCATCACAGCAGCAGCAATCCAAGGTGGTTCCTGGTGAGTCCATTCAGCAGCGTCTTGTGTCCAGTTTCAAGTAAGTCTCTTCAAGTCCCATGAATGTCTAAATTGTGGGGAAAAATCCCCTGTACTCATACTCAGTTTACAGTGTGCTTCCAAAGGAAGGGGAGAGGAGGTTCCAGACAGTTACAACTGGTTCTGGGCGAGCCTCCTCTCTCCTCCAGCACAGGCTCCAAATGCTAGTTGGGGGTAAAAGACCCTATTGTGTGAGGCCAGGGCACAGCCTTTACATATGCAGGTGTGCCCCGCTTCTCCCTTCTCTCAGCCCAGGAAGACTATTCAGTATGTTAATGCACCTCTGTGACACCTCCATCCTCCCTGTGTACAGGCTTTCTGAAAAGTATGCACAAAGCCCAACTGTCACTCTGCCCAGACGTGGATTGGAGTCAAGCTGCAAAACACCAGAGTCATAAGCACAGAGAAATGCTCACTTTCTAGAAGTCATTACACCTAATGAGGCAAACCCAAATAACATTTAGACCTGGGTTATTCAATAGAAAAAACAAACTTGGTCACTCGGGGGAGTAAATGTCTAAACTTCCATGACACTTACAAATATTTAAAAACTGGATATAATATCCTTAGTGTGGTTCATGTCTCTTTTATTTCTTTTAGCCGCAAACAAAAACAATTATTACTTATCTCCTTGAATACAAAACCTAACTCAAATATTACAAAAAAAGGTGCTCCTAAAATAACGGCGCAGTGAAAGTAAGTAGTGTGATATTAAAGTGCCAAAGTGTTTATATACAATATATACAAAATGTGGTTTAAGAATATATAAAAAAAGTGAACTTCAACCAGACCACTTTATTCCAGGTGTCTTGAAGTCACCTTATCTATTTAATCCACATATAATATAGTCAACGTTTCGACCCTTTGTAGAGATGTAAAAAAATCAGGGGTCATCATCAGGACTGATTAATTCTTTATATCAGTAGCACCTAGATGGAAATGAAATAAGCATCCCTTTAATAATCCTCTCATAAATGATCTCCAATATAAAATGATCTAGAATTCAATTGCATCTTGGTGGATATAAATTACCAACTGAATTAATGGGCCTCACTCACCTATTGTTCAGGGTTTGGAACACAGATTTTCATAAATGATTCTTAATAGTTTAGGGCAAAAGCATCACCATTTCTCTGAAGCAAATTTAAATCAAATACCTTTCAATAAATTGACAATTGCTAGATATCTCATTTACATTTGTTGGACTATAGCAATTTAGCAACCAATTATTGCCTAAAACGTTCCTCTTTTGTTTATATTTTCAAGAATAATTAAAATTATTGGTTAAAATTATTAGTTTTTTTCTAGACTCAAAAATTCGATGTCATTACTCACATAAATTTTGGATTTACCAGCAAATGACCCTCTAATTGGTCAAACTTCTTAAGCTAGAGGGCACGTAGCTAAATGTCAATATTCCATTTACTATCACTGTAAACAAATATTTTAAATATAAGTCCTTTCCAGAATGTTAAGGGGTAAACAAAATCTATTGCTTAGCCCAGTAATTAAACTAAGAAACATTACACTCAATTGATTTATTTAAATGTTTGCAAGATGCCCTCCTGTAGTCTGCAAGCATTTGTTTGAAAGAACAAAACTAATTACGTGTATTCTCCACCTCAAACGGTAGCAAACAAATCTGCTGGTTTACTACAGGAAAGGTAACACAATCGCTTCAGAAACTTACAGCTACTCCTTTCTCAGTCTCCCAGATTTGTAAACAAAATTCGACCCGCACATTATACTCTCAATTGATCACTGGGTCTGTCCTGGTGCACATAGGACTGACCAAATTTCTGTCTAAATTTTCTTTCACTCATGTGAAGTTCGACGACTTCCCTACTCTCACAATGCAGAGTACGCAAACTCCTTCTACAACTTCATTTGGAGTGTGCAATCTCCCTAAACCCTCACAAACCTCACAATTCATATGTGATTTGCATAGGATGTGCAAGGGCAACTTACTTCATTCACACTGTCACTAGAACGCCGGGAACATCCTCAAACAACCATTGGCAAGATTTGAGATGCTGGGAAAGTCATTTCTGGACTTAGGGCGACATTTTCTATCCAATTACCATTATTGAAAAAATAAAATCCAAATCTCAGTAATAATGAACTCTCAAAGGACCAAATCATCAAGCTACCAAAGATGGTGGTAACTCTGTTACTATCTCTGGATCTCTATGATGGGCTCTTAAGGAAGCTAACCATAACCTCTGTTACTATCTCTGGACGTTCAACGATGGGCTCTTAAGGAGGCTAACTATCACCTCTGCTTCCATCACTGTTAGCGCGTCTGACCTTAATAAGGAAACTTACAAGGGGACGCGAATAGGTGGATGAACCTTTTGTCTCGCAATTAAGATGATCCCACCATAATTCCAGTGCATGCAGATCAATAATCAATAACCAATACGCAATATCAATAATCAACAATAATCAATGACATTAATAATCAATCGAGTTAGTAATTGTCACGCACCATGTCCTTTCAGTCATGAATAACCACGCCTTTTAGTAAAAGTTAGAATATTTATTTCCCTATATTAACAATGCTAAAGTCATGTGGATCAATCTCGAAATCATATGAAACACATACAGAAACAATACTGGCTGTCCAATGGGCGGAAGATACGCAATCTAACCAAAGCTTGAACTACGACACATTCTAAGGTTATGGTGCAAATTAATAACAAGGTCAACTGCGTCAATGTGATCACATACATTTAAGTTCAGATGAGAAATTCATCAAGCATTGTTTCCTATTAGCAGAATTTCATTAGTGAGTTTCCTTAACGGACACCAGATTCGCATCAGCACGTTGGGCTTCATGCAAAACTATTTAGTAACACGAATTTGGAAAAACATCTAACTTGGGCTCTATCAAAACAGTGCGGTCGGTACCTAGAAAGGAAACGCAAATATGCTTAACAGGCACATAGATATGAGCTATACCTCTCCTCAGTTGGATCAGCAACATAAGATAGTCTTCATTATCAGGACATCATTCAATCAACAAGGCATCAGGATTCAGCGTCAAAGTCCAGAAAATGCAAAGTCTTTAAGCAATAAAGTTAAGCACGTCTCTTGTGAAGATGCATAAGAAAATATTGACCTTTCGGCCAGCAAGAAAATGTCCATAAGCAAATGCGGAATGCTTAAGGCAAAAATGCAGAATGCTGGGTTCTTCTCAGATCAGTCTCGTTAAGTTGAATTCACTAAAACTATTTTCCCAAATTCCTATTGGTCAACGGATCGCATGTTCACACTTTGTCCAATAAAACTAAAACTCCAAATCTATGAATTCTACCATTACTCCATTCACATGTCGATAATTGGTTGTCCTACAATGCCCTCATCATCTGGGTCATCAGGTAACAAAATTGTTGCAGTGTCTACTCCAGTCAGTGTCTCCATTTTTCTCCTCCTGAAGAAGTCAGTCCTACACACATTACACACATAATGTTACATTAGCAAGAACAGCATCTTCTAGCAGTCGGTTCTCATGAGAAACTTCTCAGCTATGAGCACATTTAAACAATACAATGGAAAATCACAATTTAACACTCTAGGACAGCCATTTATTAAATGTTAAGAAATACAGCCTGACATGAGGCCTGGCAAGTAGGCCAAGACCTTCACTAAATTAAGGCCTACAACTAATAAAGCTAAAACATAATGCATAACCTTTAATATGACACATTACTACATTAGTCAAACATATATTCAACATTTCACAGTATTAGACTATTAATAAGTACACTTCGTGAACATTGACGGCCACTCATTGTAATCACATTTTCAAATGCGTGCATTATTTTTCTATGTTATTATATTTTCTAAACAATCCATTACTCAGAATACATGAACACTCAATCAATCATTTTTATTAAAACACCTGTGCTAACAAGAGTATTGTTACCCAAACATCGACAGCATAGCCACTGCTGTACTGTTAGCGGCAGCACAGTGGCATCCTTGAATTTTAAAAGAAGACATAGGCTGTTACTGAAGTCCCTGTGAATGGGGTGTTTCATGAAGGGTCTCTAGCACCCTCTATTCCATGCACTGATGGATGTGTAAAGAGTATATTTGCACCAGGAGGCCTTTTGGCACTGAATAACAACAGTTTATTGTTATCCAGTTCAATGGTACTCTGAATCGAGCTTGCAAGGATGGATGTCTATGTAGATTTCTAGGGCATGAACCAGTGACCTTGAGTTCAAACACAGATTCCTGGAGTGTATGCCTTGGTATAGTGTGCCCCCAGAACCAACATTTTTTAAGCATATTCTCAAATCCCTATAAAAATGAGGGAACACCTGCATTAAATGTTGCATTCACCAAATTTGCGCCTTCCCAGTGGGTATTAGACATAGGGCCCTATAACATCATTAGCCTCTTCTTTGATTACAAGTAGTTCCAGATTTTCAAAAATGTGTGCAAACGTTGCGCTACCAGATGCATTCTGATATTAAGACTGCAGAAGGTATACAAACGGAATATAACACTTGAAGGGGCTCAAACGCTGTAGCCCTTCTACAATATAGATCACACCGGTGCATATTTGCACCCACACAATCTCATGTGGAAGTTCCCCACTTGCATTGGAGCATGGCCCTTACAAATGAGGTAGCTCCCTTTGTTTCTGCATTCTCTTTGTATTACAAATAAGGATGCAGTGAGTAAACAGGCGTTCAGGGTGCACACTGACTGTTCACTACATGTCGCACACAATCAGTGAAACCCCAGGGGAGCTGCTGGGATGGGGGCACACTTTCAGAAAGATCCTTACACCCTCCACAATGTGCTACCAGTCCCTTTACATTGATGTAGGGTCTAGAGGTTAAAAAAAAACAGTCTGTCATTCAGTGCGGTGTTGTCCCCTGCACTGGAGTTGGTGGCTACACAGGGAACAAAGCATTTTTATGTAATAGGGTGTACTGTTCTGCTCTGCACTGGATGCATGTGACACAGACGGAGAAAGTGTGAATTTTACATGATAGCATCCCAGGTTTCTTACAATGTTCATGCATTCCTAAAACGGAAGCTTGCCGTCCTCTTGCAAAAATGTTGCAAATATATTTGTTTAAATGTGCTTAAATAGCTGAACACCACCAGTTAATACAACATTTCATTACAAATAATAATGTTGCACAGAGCAAGGAGAAAATTGCATGAAAATTAAGAACACAGCAAAACCCATGCAACCTCAACAAGAACCATCAGCCATTAAAAATGTATTTTTATGTATTTAAAACATATTTTTACTTTGCAAAATGTTTCCGTTTCATTAGATTTACTTATTCAGGTCTGACCTTTGTGATAGGTAATTTCAATGTATACTTCATTTTTATCATGATTATAAGGTTCCTACTAGGGCTATGAGTCCCCAAGACCTGCTGCGCGCACTGAAAGAAAACTCAGAGGCAGCGTGCTGTTGCTACGGGCTGCAAGCAGGGCTTTCTCCGTGTCATTCACTTTACTTTCTTAGCCCCGGCCTGCTCGCCCATCTTTATTTATGTCTTCTCCACATCACCTACTGGCTCCAACCTCATCCCGTGGAAGGAAAGGGGGAAATGGGCCTAAAGGGTGAAACACCCCTTTCTGGCAGTTTTGGATGGTAATGCCCGTGCTCCAGTTCACGTCACTAGGCGTGACATTACATTCCTTCCAAAAATCTAAACATAATGGAATACACACTAGGACGGATTCAGTTCAGTCACAACAGAGGTGGGACCATCAAATGAATGGACCTCCCATGGGTTAGGCCGCAAATTCCTGGAGCTTGACAGATGGTAGTGGGCTGCACCTCAAACTGTACCTCGTGCGGGCAGACCGATCTGGGATCCAGGAAGCTTGGGGCTGGGATGGTTCGGTCTCGGATACCTGGTGGGGGGATACCAGGGCAGACGCTTGGTCCATATCATCCCCAGGAGTGGTAGGGGAAGCTGTTATCAGTGAGGGTGCTAGATGACATGCTCAATGATGATGTAATTGTGGGCGTTGGCCCAGATGACTGGGCTGAGGAATTAAAATGTTTGAAAACGGATATGTTGCGGGTGAGTCCTTCTGCACCTCAGCGAGTGACTGCTAGGGTGCCCTGACGCTGCACAATTGTCCAGGGGTGAGGGTCAAAGGGCAACCTGAACCTGCTCCAGGGTTTCTGTTTTTTACGAGCACGTTATCGCCTACTCGGAGATCCGACATCTTGGCACCGCGGTGACAGCTCGTTCGATCATTCGTGACTCTTCGCCTCTCGTAGGTCTGGTCATCATTAATAGAAACAGGTGCACAGCCTGAGTGATCGGGAATAGAGTTTTGCACTACTGGCCCCATAGAAAGGTGAGCTGGGGAGCATCTCATCGTGGCCTGGGGAGTCAGGCGATAGTTTTTTAGGAACGAGTAGATGGCCGGTTCAGGGAATTGATGAGAGGCACTGGCAATTCTGATGACCTTGTTGAGAGTCCTCATGAATCACTCAACTTCACTGTTTGCTTGGGACCAGCAGGGAGTTATCTTCTTGTGGAGGATTCCCATAGATGTCAGGAAGGATGAAATCTCTCGACCTTGGAATGGTGGTCCATTTTCAGTTTGCAAATCCTTTCTGAGGCCGTGAGTAGCTATGATCTTTTCTATTTTAGGGATCACATCGGTGGCTGTTAGGAACCAGAGGATCTCCACCTCTGGATACTTTGAGTAGTCATCAATTAAGACTAACGTGTGCTGACCATCTGGCAGACTTCTAAAGTCAAGACTCTTTACCTCCCATGGCCAATTTGGTCCGCTTTTGGTGGTGATGGGGGGCGGAGAACTGGGGCTCCCTGCTGCTTGGCCCCACTCATGCGATCATATCATGTTTCCACCTTTTCATCCATCATGGGAAACCACACTTTGGTCCTCAATCGGTTCTTGGTCTTCAACATGCCCTGATGACCTGCATGGGCTAACTGAACAGCTTGATCTGTTAGGCCGGAGGGGATGACGAGACGATGACCAAGGAGGAGGCACCCTTCAGGATCTGAGGTGAGTTCTTCTTGAACATGGTGTAAGCTCTCCATGATGCGCCTGGATTGCATTGTGAGTTGTGACCACTGTCACTTGAGAACGTGCCCATGGCCACTCCGAATGGCAACAAGCACCTTTTGGAGACACTTGTCGTGTATGGTGGCTTGGCGGAGCTCCTCATTGGAGATGGGTCGAGGGTGAGATCGTTCTGCAATGTATCTCACGTACTCGTCTGCTTCCTGCACCTCTTTCTCTTCTTCTTCGGTAGCTGACCGCGAGTGGCGCAAAAGGTAATCTTCTGGATTTTTGGATAGGGCTGATACTCTATTTGACAGTTGTACTCCTGAAGTTGGAGCATCCATTTCTCAATTCGAGGAGGTGGGTTAGACCCTGTCCCTTTAAAAAGGGGAAGCAAAGGCTTGTGATCCGTCATAACTGAGAATGGATGTCCATACACATAGAGATGGAAGTGCCTACATTCTCAATGTATCGCAATAGCCTCCTTTTCTATCTGCGAGTATCTCTGGATCAGTCAGGGTGAGAGATCGACTGGCGTAGGCAACGGGAGACCAGGCTTTTTGATCTGTTTTTTGTAGTAACACTGCTCCTAGTCCTTTCGGGCCAGCATCTACGGCTATGGTGATGTCCTTGGGAGGGTCAAAGTACCTCAGGATGGTATCTGCAGATAGCGCGTTTTTGGTATCTTGAAACGTGGCATCTTGGGTGGTCCCCCACTCCCATGGCGTTGCTGATTTGGTGAGGTCTCGTAGCAGTTGTGTTAGAAGGGTGAGGCCTTTGATGAAATGACATTTAGAACGCCAGGGAGGTCAGCCAGAAGTTCGTGTATGGTATTTTGGAACACCTCAGCAGTGCTAGAGATTCCAAAATTGAGTTGCCGATATCGCTGGAGCCCTATGTGTGTCGAGAAAGTAGTTATGTACTCAGACTCCTCGGCAAGAACCAGCTGGTGGTATCCAGACATCAAGACCAGCTTCGAGAACCTACAGGCTCCACTGATTGTACTGATCACTTCATCTATGGTGGGGGTAAGGTGTCGTTCTCTCTTGATTGCTGCGTTGGGTAGCCTCATTTCAACACAAATTCACACCTCTACCAGCTGCTTGGGCTTCCTGGCAATCACGATTGGGGCTACCCATGGTGGGGGACTGGTTACTCTTTCAATTATGCCTGGTGCTTCGAGGTTGTCCAGTTCTGTTTTGACCTGTGGTCTTAAGTGAAATGCTATGCAGCAATGGCGAAGGGCTACTGGCTGGATGGTTTGTCAATATGCATCTTGATCTCCTTGCTCCTCAGGCAGCCAATACCCTTGAAGATTCCATAGAAAAGTTTCAACATGTCTGCAATGGACTCTTCATATACTCCAAAAGTAAAAGACACTATGCCTAGAGGTTTGGCGGCTCCACATCCCAGCAGCATGCCATGGCCATCATTTGCCACATATACTTGTCGTTCGATTGAGCAGGGTCCATATGCCAGTGTCATTTTGAATTTTCCCCTCATGGCAAGTCGGGAATTCTGGCCATTGGCAAATACTCTGATGGTAGTTGAAGTCAGACGTGGGGGTGGTTTCATCTCCTCATAAGTGTTGGATGACATGATATTAATTGAGGCACCAATGTCTACAACCACTGGGGTCGAGTGTCCTCCGAGATGTATGTTGCATCTGGGTAGTTATTGTGTAGTACTGCATGCCAAGCCAATCATGAAGATGGAATGAATGGCATGTTCTTCATTATCATCATCATCCATGTCGCTGGTCTGCCTTTGTGTATTGAAAATGGCATTGGTCGTGGGGTTCAAAGTCTCCTTTTGTTGACACCTTCAGGAAATTGTTAAGTTTCTCGCACCCTGCACATGTCTTTCCTCTTGCTAGGAATTCTGATGGGCAGTGGGAGAGTCCTCCGCAACAGCCACACGTCCTGGGTGGGGCGTAATGCTGTTTGGGTTTCGGTTTGTTGGGTGTCGCTGTGACTGCATTCACAGGTTCTTCCTTCACATGTCCATGCAACGCTGCTTCCATATGCGACGCTCTAATATTGGAGAGTTCCTTTGTCCTCCCCAGGGTGAGTATGTCAGGTAGTGATCTTCCTGACTCTTCTAGAATTCCTTCTCGTAGCTTTATGGACACACACCATTGTATTATCTGCCCTCTGATTTCCTTTCTTTCATTTGCAAACTGGCAGGTGCTGGTTAATTCTTTCAGATGCATGTGAAGCAAGTCTATAGATTCTTCCGCCATCTGTCATGCCTGGCAAAATACAAAACATTCGCAGCGTCCGTGTTAGTCATTGGCTTAAAGTGGGCATTGTGGGCAGCTATTAGCATGAGGTGGGTCTTTGGGGCGGCTTCCTCACTGGTCTTTGAAATTCTGTGAATGTTTTTCTCTCCAAGATGGAGGAGCAGTGCTCTTTTCTGGGCGTTTTCCCCTTTGGTTGCCTCAAAGAAAAGGAGGACCCTTTAACCCAGTCTTAAGACCTGGAGGCTTGAGCAGACGGCGCTCCCCCAATGATGAATGACTCAACTGCAGGTATGGTGGCCATGTTGTGTGAAATATGTCTACATACGACGATGTCCAAAGTGATCCACCCTCAGCACGTGTAACAGGTGGTGTGCTGGTGCTCAGTGTCCAATCAGGGGTGCTTTATATATCTTTTTTTTTTTAACCTCCCTCATCAGCACTGCAGGTGGTGTGGCAGTAGGCTGTCAGGACCATGGAAGTCAGGCACCTGTCTCTCTTTTTATTATTTATGTTTTTTTTCAGTACAATCAGTAACAGTACTGATGGATGGGTGCAGGTGGCAGGTAGCTGCAGTGTACATAGGCCTCCATGAGACAGCAGTGGGAGCGGGCAAGAAAATGCACCTCAACGCGTTTAGCGTTGAGCGCTGTGGGGAAAGTAGACGTCCTCGGGGTAGTAGGGAGCAGACCACGCCCACTGAAGCCGCTCCGGGGATGAAAGAAGGAGAGCGGTCATGCGGCTGTAATCGCTGGAGTGCATAAGGAAAACTCCTGCGGTGCTCGGTCCATGGGCCGCCCTTCGTTGCCAATGTGGGGTTGCCATAAGTCACCAGGGCCTGCTGCGCACGCCAGCACTGAAAGGAAACTCAGAGGCAGCATGCTGTTGTTACGGACTGCGAGCAGGGCTTTCTCCGTGTAATTCACTTTACTTTCTTAGCCCCACCTGCTCGCCCATCTTTATTTATCTCTCATCCACGTCACCTCCTGGATCCAACCACAGCCCGTTGTAGGAAAGGGGGAAGCGGGCCAAAGGAGTAAAACCCCCCTTTCTGACAGTTTTAGATGGTA
Organism: Pleurodeles waltl; assembly: GCF_031143425.1. NCBI lineage: Eukaryota > Metazoa > Chordata > Amphibia > Caudata > Salamandridae > Pleurodeles > Pleurodeles waltl. The sequence continues at coordinate 252,333,076 of NC_090450.1, forward strand.
ATGCTTGCGCTTCAGTTAATGTCACTGGGCGCAACATCACATAGGGCTTGCTTATTAGCTGTTTACTTCAGAGGGTTTCAGAGTGGGGGAAAATGTCCCCATTTCCATAGCTACTGTTCGAAAACATTATTTTACAAAACTGTGGCCTGATTTAAAGTGATCATTAGCCCTACTTTGTTGAAGTATCCCCCTGCCTGGAAGCAATCTAGAGTCTAATACCTAGATGCCAATGCAATTTTAGGAAACAAAGGCAGATAGCTTGCTATCACTTCACAAATACTTTAGCAAAATTATGGCGTGGGGGAAGGTTTTTGACTTTGTTCATGCCCCTATGTAAGAGATGTACATGAACTGTAAGAATGCAAGATTTATCTCTCTGTATAAGTAATCACACAAATAATAATATAAGTGACACCAACTAATTTGCTTTATTTAATTCTTTTACAGCACTAACCATCCCAGTGCAGGATCAGAGTGCTTTACATCACACTTACAGCACAATAAATCATAAATCATAAATCATAAAAGAGTGTACATCAATGTATGGGAAATGTTACATAAGACAATGTGGGTTATGAGGGGTAGAGATAGGTATCCTCCACACTTATTATCTGTTGAAAATGAAAGGCTGGGAGAACTCACAAATTAAGGACATAAAATGTAACACATGATTGTGGATGTATGTACTAGCAATACTTCCAAAAAGAACCCTTCTTTGAAATCTAACAATAAAAACAGATTGAGGAAAAACAATGAGCTAATGCCTTGAATTACAGCGCATCCATGCCGGTGAATAGGTCACTGTGCTTTAACAGAGGGATTGCAATTTATGAACTGTGAGTAACAAAATTATCTTAGTGTCAACAGCAGTAGCCCACTTGCCTAGCTACATAAAATGCAAATCTGTGATCTGCATGTTACATACATGTTGTGCTTCGCAGCATGCACATTAACCCTTGATGCAATATTATGACTCAAAACTTTAGGCATATTTACATGCCCCTAGCGCCATGGAGCGTCACTTTTTGTGACGCTCCAGTGGCGCTGTGACTGTACGTATTTACAAGATGTCATTAAGCTGCTTTTAGTGGCTTAACGCCACCTTGTAAATATGGCCACGTAGTACGCAGCACTTTGCGTGTAAGAGGTGTGCAATGGGTGTTGCCGTGGGCGTTCCACAGCAACATCCATTGCACTTTGATGCTGCCTCAGATTTATGAGATTTCATAAACCTGAGGCAGCTCTAAAATTTAACTCTACCACAGGGGTCGCGTTAACATGGCGCATCGAGGACAAATGCTTTAATTTCACCTCGTTTTTTGCTGTTTATATGTGTGCTGCATTCTGTGGCACATATAGAAGGAGCAAATCACCGTTCAAGATTGTTTTTGTGCTGGAAGGTGTCCCACCCTGCTCAAAAACAATCTCTTCCGCAACGCAACCATCCTTGCACCATGGCGCAAAGGTGGCTGCATTGGTGCTCGGCAGATAATATAGCTCAGGCGCAGGGAGAAACACAAGGATGTGCTGTATTTTTTTAAATATGGTGCAGCCCTGCATTTTAGCAGTGAAGCAGCGCAACAATGTCAATTTTGGGGCAGCGGCTGCACTGCGCCACTTCTAGTAAATAGGCCTCTTTGATTGAGCGAAACTCAGAAGGCTCCCAGAACGGCGATCACCACCAAAGTTATCTCACCACTATTGTATTCCCTCAAAATGGCTAGGCATACAAACATATCTGCAGCAGGTGGCTTAAACCTGTAAGATATTTTAAAATGCTGTCTCTTTATGGTCAACTAAGTAAACAAGTGCAGGTAACTGTCACATATGTCTTTGGGGCCAATTTGTATGCAGTAGATTATTTTAAATAAATGTATAAGTTGATAGACTCTGTTTTTCAGGTCCGATCCTCATGACTCCAGCACCTTTCCTCTGCCACACCTTGGACCCCACTTTGTGGGTTCCCATAAGTACTTTTTTTCCAAATCCTGCAGTGGGAAACTGTTGAATACAGCAGCTTGTTCAAGTCACCTTCTCTGAGAACTGGAAGCTGCCTCTTTTAATGAGGGAGTTGCTACTACCGTAGTGTCGACCTGAGACAGAGGTAATGCCCTGTTTTTTTCTGCTGTGATGTCATATAGGTGAACGTTGGCTTTGTGCACGCTGCTGTGATTTCATATTACCGCACTTTAGCTTCCACGTGCAGCTGCTAGTTTCAGCAATGTTACAGGATTGCACACATAAACTAACAATTTACAGAGTAAATCTCCAGAAAACATTTCTTACTCCTGTTTGCGGTTTACTAACTCGTACAAATGACTACAGCAGTCAAAACATGTCACATGCTGCCAAAAAATAATATTTATGTGTGAATGGAAAATTGCAAGTACACTCCTGCTTGAAGAAGCCTTGGCAATTGGTTTCAGTAACTATGTGAATTTTCTTTTGCTCATAAAAACGGTGTCAATCACACACACTTCTAATCAGATTCACTTGGTAAAGAATGCAGAACATTCAGCACAGAAATTTCCAGGGCTTGAGGCTCAATGAAGCATCCTTCAGCAGTCACGATTCACCATAATTTCCATGGGAATTTCTAGATGGTAAACGAGTTGCCTGGAATGGGTCAGATTAGAGATGATCTAAGAAGCGATAGTTGATTGTTACAGACAGTATTTATAGATATGAATAAATTGTATTTAATATTCTTAGAAAGCAAACACTACTAGTATCAGTTCCTACAGTACAAAAAGCATTGGCTAAGCCAGTAGTTCTCCGCTTGTTTGGCAATGATTGCTGACAGTGACCAATTACGTTTTGCTTCTACCCACCACAGCAGACAGAAATGGGTCGGCTCTCTTCACTGTGAGTAATGGCATTTTGCTTGTGCACATTTTTACTTTTTATTACTTGCACTACAGTTAATGCCTACTGCATGGGTATTCACAAATATTTTCCCATGGGCCAAAAATTTTGGTCTGTGATGTGACCGAGGGCCTCATTATTGCTAGCAGGGTGCAGTTGAGCTGGGGTAGGGGAGAAAGGATGTTGGGAGGGAGTTAGCAGGAAGGTGGGTGTATGTGAAGCAAAGCGTATACATCTAGTTGCTATATTGCACAATGTGAATCCAGAAAGCCTCTGACTAATCCTGCCTTCACCACTTTACCGAATTATTTGATCCAAGGCAATTGTTTTATTTCACTTTATCTCTTTTTTCTTCTTTGTCACATAAGATGACCTCGAAATACAGGTCTTCAGGGTGCGTGCTGCACAAAACCTTCTTCTGTGTTTGATTTAATAAACTGTAATGTTTTTCATGTATAAAAGGAACCGGATCACCCACAGAGTGCACATAACAACTAACTTTCCTCTTTAGTTCACTATTGGCATTGTGTCAAGGTGGGGGGAAGTATGAAAAATTTCCTAGCAATCGTAACGGAAAGCTTCAGTTCTATAAAGGACACAGGTAAAGATTAGGCTGTTCTTTCTTCACTTTTTTATTAACAGCAGCCATTATAAACTTTATGTAAGCAGAACAGGATTCCAACAAAAGACTTAGGCCCTCATCATGACCCTGGCGGTCGGTGATAAAGTGGCAATAATACCGCCAACAGGCTGGCGGTAACTACCGCCAAATTATGACCAAGGCGGAAAGATCTCTGAAAGACAGCCAATGTACCACACTGACCGCCAGGGCAGAAACACCAGGCACCACGGCGGTAGCCACCTACAGCCAGGCGGAAGTCAAAGTTCTGCCCACCATATTATGACCAGCCATTCTGCCACCTTTTCGGGGTGGTACCAATGACATCAAAAGCCTGGCGGAAATAGACCTCAGAAGTGAAATGACTCACCTATGGAGACACAGGGAAGAACCATGCCGCCATGGAACTTGAACTGCAAGTATTTCCAATGATATTCTACTTTCTGCTCTACCATGAATACCAACGCCGGCGAAGATGATGATGGTGAGTACAGCTGCCTAGCACACAAAGGAGGAGGGTAACGACAGTGACACACACACGCACAACACACACCCCACACACACACACACCATACACACAACCAGCTGCACAAGAAAACAAGTTAATCCCCCTATCTCGGCTGAACAATGCAAGGACAAAAATAATTTACCAAATTGAATGCAATAAGATCAACACAGTATAAATAATAATTTAGGCAAATGAACAGATATATACAAATGTACAGAACAAGGGACACAGCCCAGTCCTCATTTTGCGTGGGCCACATGGCCACAGGCCAAAGCCCCACTTGTCACCTGCATCAACACGGAGAGAACACTGCAGGGGCATCAGTTGGTAAATAGGCAGGCACCTCAGGGGGGCGGAGGGCACCTCAGCCAGGAGCTTAAACAGGTCCACTGGTTCTGGAGGGGACAAAATGCCAATGCTTGGTCCTGGGGAGTGCAAGGCCACAGTCTGTCAGGTGGGTGTCTTGCCCACTGGTTTTGGAGGGGGCAACATGCCCATTGCTCTTTGTCCTGGGGAATGCAAGGCCACAGTCTCTCGAGTGGGTGTCTTGCCCACTGGTTCTGGTGGGGACAGGCCGCACAGCAGCCCATGGAAGCAGGATTACATTTTGTCCGCCGGCGGTAACGGCTGCACTGTGTTGGTGGTGGTGGAAGGCTCCGGCTCATCCCCTGCACCCTCGGATGGATGCACTGTGATGGTGCTGCTGCTGGGGGGAGGCTCCTGCACATCCCCTGCACCCTCAGATGGATGCACAACCATGCTTGGTGGTGGGGGCTCCATCACAGCTGCTGGCCCAGGCTCCTTGACCCTCTTGCCTGCAGGTGCAGGCTCCGTGGCCTTCCTGCCTGCTGGTGCAGGCTCCTTTGTCTTCCTGCCTGCTGGTGAAGGCTCCTTTGTATTCCTGCCTGCTGGTGCAGGCTCCTTGGACTTCCTGCCTACTCGTGCAGGCACCTTGGTCTTCCTGCCTACTGATGCAGGCTCCTTGGTCTTCCTGCCTACTGGTGCAGGCTCCTTGGTCTTCCTGCTTACTGGTGCAGGCTCCTTGGTCTTCCTGCCTGCTGGTGCAGGCTCCTTCCCCTTTAGGCTGGCTGGTGCAGGCTCCTCCCCCTTCAGTAAATGTGGCCTGGATTCCTTTCACCACGAGTGGTTGCGGATGGAACTGGGCCCGTGGACTGTGTGGCTGAGGTGCTTGGCGGGGTTCGTGATACCCTTGCCATATGTGCAGGATGGGGGGGGATAGGGAAGAGGTCAATGGTGGATAGGAACAGTTTTTTAGGGACATTGGGGTGGGAAGAGGGAGAAGGAATGGGAGTGAAGGATGAGGGAGTGGTTGTTGGAGGTGTTTGTCTGCTGGATTTGGGTGCAGGTGCATGGGCTGTATGCTGTTGTGAGATGGATGGCTGTTGGGTGTCTGAGTGCTTGCGTTTGTGTACTTTAGGAGAGGGGAACAGACATGGTGGGAGAGAACAAAGGGGACGTGTGCATGAATGTTGTGGGTGTGTCTGCCAATGAGGTGTGTGTTCTGCTTCTGCTTGGTGTGTTGATGATGCTGGTAGTGTATGATGATGTAGTGCATGCAGGTGTGAGTGTGGACGTGGCTGGGAGGGAGGTGGTGGAGAGGTAGGAGGGGGAGACAGTGGAAATAATGGATGTTGTAGTGTCTCCAAATGAACGGTGTTTGTGTGAGTGCCTGTGGGATGACGTGTGGTGCTTGTATTTGCCTGTGACACTCTTGGGTGCTGTCTTGTGTGCATGCTCGTCTGTATGTGTGCTTGGGATGGGTTGGGGTTGAGGAGAATGGGACTGGGAAGTGTAAGGTGGAGGGGGACGGCAGAAGTAGGGGCAATGGCTTCCATCAGAAAGGAGGTCAGAGCCTGAATCGATCTCTGTTGGGCCTCCAATCCAGTGTGAATGCCCTCCAGGAATGCATTAGATTGTTGCAACTGGGCTGCCAGTCCCTGGATGGCATTAATAATGGTTGACTGCCCCACAGAGATGGATCTCAGGAGGTCAATAGCCTCCTCACTCAGGGCAGCAGGGCTTCCTGGGGCAGGGCCTGAGGTGCCTGAGACGAAGGAGATGCCCACCCTCCTGGGTGAGCGGGCATGTGCAACTTGATGAGGGGCTGCTTGGAGGGCGGTGCTGAGACGGGGGTGGCAGCTGTACCTGTAGCTGGAGTGGTCACAGAAGTGTCTGCCACCACCAGGGAGCTTCCATCGGAAGAAGTATCTGAGTCTGAAGTGTCCCCTCCAGTCTCCTCTGTGGTGCTCCCCTCAAACTCTGTCCCACTGGTGCCCTCAGTGTCGGTGGACTCTACCTTCTGGGTCCTGTGGGGTGCAGCTCCCTCCATCACCAGTACCTCTGCTCCTCCGCCATATGATGCTAATGCACATAAGGACAGGGTGACAAAACAAGAAACGGGGTAGAGAGACAAAGGATACACTGGGTCAATAGCTGCACCAACACCACCGTTGTCATACACAGCACCCTCACACGCAGGGAACAGGCCTGCGCACTATGAATTGCACTACCAGTGAGATTGCTAGCCACCAAGGCATGAGGAGGGGCACACACCACCAACTGCAGAACACCTGGGACCCATGCAGCTCTGACTAGTAGTGGATGCCTACTAGCTAGGTAGCAGGATTATCCCTTCATAACCCTAGCCACCAGAGGACCTATGCTGCAAAGTCAGGCCTGGCCTACGGGCACCCACTGACACACATCCACCACCCGGATACCACCCTACCATGCGTACGCTGTAATGATGTGCACTGTACTCACCCTCTTGTGGCTGATCTGATGCCCTCAAGCGGCCATCCAGCTCTGGATAGGCCACCGCCAGTATGCGGCCATCGGGGAGGTCAGGGTTCGACAGGCACCCCTTTCTTGTTGGATGGCCATCCCCAGCTGGGCCTCCACCGTCCTCTGTGCCCAGCGTCTCAGGTCCTCCCACTGTTTGCTACAGTGGGTGCTCCGCATGCCATAGACCACTAGGGTCCGCACCTACTTACCTCCTTGGCGATGGCACACCATATACCCTTCTTTTGATGGGTGCTGTCCTGCAGAGGCAATACACACAGGGAAATACCATTAGACAACGAGTCCAGCCTGTTAAACATATGGCCCACCATACCCGTTTCCATCACCATTGGCACACACATAGGCCAGCACACAACCTGTATGCCGCCAAGAGGACATCCACCCACCCCCTTACACAAGGCCTTCACACACACCACTCTATGCATCCTTCTCCATGCATCGCGTGCACAGTGTACTCACCTGTTGGTCTGGAGGCCCACACAGCAGTCCGTACTGGAGTAGGACCCCATCCAACAGTCTCTTCAACTCCTCCAATGTGAAGGCTGAGGCCCTTTCCCCAGTCACACGGGCCATGGTAGGCTTCAGACACAGGTCACAGCAGCACAAGCAGTGTAGGTCCTCTCCTATGGAAGGTCAGGTAGCAAGCGAGGAATATGATAGAAAATAGGAGTCACGTCCACGGAGGTGCATACCGTCACTGCCGGAGCAGATCACCTTTGCCCACTGTACCCCATAGGGTCCAATTTTTACCAATGAGGAATTGCATGGTGGTTCCCGACCACCTCCCGCAATGGCGCAAAACGTCAGCGGAATTACCTCACTTTCACCTGTCCCTCCACACAGGACAGACAGATGCCATTTCGGGGGGGGGGGGCAGGCTTCTGGAATAATGCTGCGTCACAAGAGATATCTGCACATACTGCACAAATCACACTGACCCATTACATGTTTACAGAATGCAAATTACTGTTGTAACTCCATTGTTCAGGTTGTGACCGGCTCCTCATTCTTGTGTTCCTTAGATTCCTACCGCTGCGGATGAAAAGGAGTTGGAGACATACCCCCGTGTACAGACTCTTGGTGGATTTGTCAACACTGGAGGACAGGTACATACTACTCCCCTATAGACTGGACAGGGCCACAATCACAGAGCTGTGTGCCCAATCGGAGCCTGAACTGATATCTGATATCCATCACCCCACTGGGATCCTCCCTCTTGTGCAATGCTATCAGTACTCCATTTCCTGGCAACTGGTTCTTTCCAAGTGACAGTTGGCTTGGCAGCAGGAATGTCACAGCCAATGTTCTAAAATGTTCTGACAAGAGTGTTGTCTGCCCCGATAAAATACACGTGCAGTTACATTGTTTTCCCCCAGGTTGAGAATTTGGCCACAGTGAAGGCCGAGTTTTATGCTATGGGACATATCCCCAACATAATTGGGGAGATTGATGGAACACATATTGCATTAGTCCCCTCCCCCCGGCAGAATGACCAGGTGTTCAGGAATTGTAAGAGTTTCCACACAATGAATGTTCAGATGGTGTGCTTGGCAGACCAGTACATCTCCCACGTCAATGCTAAGTATCCTGGGTCGGTGCATGATGCCTTTGTCCTGAGGAATAGCAGCATCCCAAATGTGATGGGGCAACTACAGAGGCACAGGGTGTGGCTAATATGTGAGCCCTGGTTCCCACCCAGTATATGTTGGTGAATGGGTATGTTGTGGGCCATATAGGATAGTCTGTGGCTAAATGTTGTCCCTCAATATTTGCAGGTGACTCTGGTTACCCAAACCTATCATGGCTGCGGACCCCTGTGAGGAATACGAGGGCAAGGGCAGAAGAATGTTATAATGAGGCACATGGATGAACCAGTAGGATCATTGAAAGGACCTTTGGCCTCCTGAAGTCCAGGTTCTGGTGCCTCCATCTAACAGGTGGATCCTTGTGCTACTCACCCAAGAAGGTCTGCCAGATAGTAGTGGCATGCTGTATGTTGCATAACCTGGCCCTCAGATGCCATGTCCCTTTTCTGCAGGAGGAGGAGACTGGAGATGCCCCTGTGGCAGCAGTAGACCCTGCGGACAGTGAGGATGAGGAGGCAGAGGATGAGGACAACAGAACATCTGTGATCCGTCAATACTTCCAATGACACACAGGTAGGACAGTGAAACGTTACATTTGAATGACTTTGGTTGTAATCTGTGTGGCAATGACATGCTGATATTTCCCACTTCTATGCCCACTTACTGTTCCCTCTAGCAATTCATTTTGCAGATGTTGGTGACCTGACATATACTCCTGGTGTGATCAGATAGCCAGCCACAGGTCGTTAATCTATGCTCATTATATGTACAGTTGATTTGCAATGGTTGTCCCTGTTTTCAATCAATACATATTTGAAAAACATGACATACTTGAAATCGTTTTTGATCCAAAGGTGTTTATTGAAGTGCTAACATACGGGGGGAAAGTGCAATGGGATAGGGTGATGGAGGAATTCCAGGGTATTGTTCCAGTCTGTTTATAGCACAGGTGCAGTGTCCATGGGGATTTAGGAAGGGGAGCAATGGCAGTTCAAGGTGGTCAGGGTGACAGAGTGACAATCAGGAGAGTCTCATTTCCTGGTGGGGGTCTTGGCAAGTGTCTCTGGCTTCTATCTCAATCGAAGGGAATGTTTGCAGGGTGGTTCACCTTCTACAGGGGGAGGGGTGTGGGTGGCCTGTTGGTCCTGTGGCAGGGCCTCCTGGCCACTAGTGGCAGCAGAGGTGGAAGGCTGATCAGATGTCTGGCTAGTGGCAGGGGCCCGCTGGAGTGAGACTGCCTCCCTCATAATGTTGGCCATGTCTACCAGCACTTCTGCTATGGAGAGCAGGTTGTTGTTGATTGTCTGCAAGTCCTCCCTGATCCCCTGATACTTTCCCTCCTGCAGCTGCCTGTTCTCCTGCACGTTGTCCAGGATCTGGCCCATGGTGTCCTGGGTATATTGGTAGGCTCCCAGGATCTCGGAGAGTGCCTCCTGGAGAGTCGGTTCCCTGGGCCTGTCCTCCCGATGGCTCACAGCAGTCCTCCCAGTGTCCCTGTTAGCCTGTGCCTCTGTCCCATGAACCGTGTGCCCACTGCCACTGACCCCAGGTCCCTGATTGTCTTGTGTGCGAGGTGTGGCCTGGGGTCCCTGTAGAGGTGGAGACCCTGCTGATTGACATGTCCTGGGGGCAGAGGTGTGGGTACGCTGGGTGGGTACTGTGGTGGTGTTTCCTGATGGGGGAGGCTCAGTGGTGGTGTGTGACTGGGCCTGGGTAACCGACTGTCCAATGGTCCCTGATGGGCCAGGTATGTCATCCAGATCCTGAAGACCAGAGTTGCTGTCATCACTGTGGGCCTCTTCAGTTGGGTGATAGTACTGGATAGTACTGGCACCGCCTCTCCGCTGACATTGGCTGTTGTACCTGTGGGGATATAAATGATGTGTTATGGTTTATGTGTCTGACATATTGTACTACCGTGGCTTCCCCTCTATGGTTGGATTTGCCCTGCCAGCTTTCAATTGTGTATATTAGTTTATGGTGGGGTTGTTAGTTCTCTATGGTGTGCATGCTTTATTGATGAGTGTCCATGCAGGGCTGTGAGGGGTGTCCATGCATTGGTACAGCATGCAGGGCTTGGCATTGTGATGAGTGAGATATGATGGTGGGGTGTGTGGGATGTAGTGGATTGATGGGGGTGAGGGTGAGGGTATGTGATGGCATGCAGGTTAGGGGGGTGATAATAGTAGAGAGTTGACTTACCAGAGTCCAGTCCTCCTCCATCTCCAGCCAACTGTGCTGTGAGTTGTGGGGGAGGAGGTGGTTGTCCACTGCCAGTCCTCTGGACAACAAGCTGGTGTCTTGCTGCTATGGAACGCACCTTCCCCCGTAGGTCGTTCCACCACTTCCTGATGTCATCCCTAGTTCTGGGGTGCTGTCCCAATGGGTTGACCCTGTCCACAATTCCCTGCCATAGCTCCATCTTCCTGGCTATTGATATCTGCTGCACCTGTGCATCAAATGGCTATCCTCCACCCTGACGATTTCCTCCACTATGACCCTTAGGGGCATATTTATACTCCGTTTGCGCCGGAATTGCGTTGTTTTTTTTTACGCAATTCCGACGCAAAACTAACTCCATATTTATACTTTGGCGTTAGACGCGTCTAGCGCCAAAGTCCATGGAGTTAGCGTCATTTTTTAGCGTGGACACCTACTTTGCGTTAATTATATGCAAGGTAGGTGTTCCCGTCTAAATAATTGACTCCGCGGCATGTGCGCCGTATTTACACTCCCGGGCAAAATTCACGCCCGGGAGTGGGCGGGTCCAAAAAAATGACATACGGCCACTTTTGCGCCGTTTTTTTGCGCCTGTAAAAGGCAGGCGTTAAGGGACCTGTGGGCTCGGAAGGAGCCCAGAGGTGCCCTCCCATGCCCCCAGGGACACCCCCTGTCACCCTTGCCCACCCCAGGAGGACACCGAAGGCTGGAGGGACCCATCCCAGGGACATTAAGGTAAGTTCAGGTAAGTGTTTTTTTTTTTTTTTAATTGTGGCATAGGGGGGCCTGATTTGTGCCCCCCTACATGCCACTATGCCCAATGACCATGCCCATGGCCATTGGGCAAGGGGGCCAAGGGGGTAGGGAGTCGAAAAAAAGGGCGCAAATCGGGTTGAGGCGAAAAATTTGCCTCAGCCTGACTTGCCCCATTTTTTGGCGCCCAAGCTCCATATCCCCCTACGCTGGCGCTGCCTGGTGTACGTTGTTTTTTTCAACGCACACCAGGCAGCGCCGGCGGCTAACGCCGGCTAACGTCATTGTTTAAATACGGCACCCGCATGGCGCTTCAGAATAGCGTTAGCCGGCGGTAATTTTTTTGACGCAAAACTGTGTTAGCGCAGTTTTGCGTCAAAAAGTATAAATATGGGCATTAGCTTCTCCTCTGTGAAACAGTGGTGTCTTTGTGGTGCCAAGTGTGTTCTATAAGTTTTGTTTGTGAGGGTGTGCTGGGTAATGTGTTGGCGTGTGTGATGTGGAGTGCATGAGTGGTGTATAGGTTTGAGTAGTGTGTGGCTCTGGTTGTGTCAGTTGTCTTGGTGTCTCTCTGTTGGCAATGCTTTGTAGTCGTAGAGGGTTGTGGGTACTGTAGGTGTGTGTTTTATAGTGGTGTGGGTGTGTGGGTGTGATCTGTGTATGGGTGTTAGGTGTGTGTTATTTGGATTGTCCAATGTAGTATTGTTTTGTATGTGGGTGTCCATTGTGAGTGCTGTGGTATGTACCACCAATGGTTTACCGTCATTGAATGTCCGCCGTGGTGATTTGTGGGTCATAATGTGGTGCGTGTTGTTCTGTTGGCTTAACGGTGTGGGTTGTGATACCGCCACTTTTGCACTGACCTTTGGTCTGGTGGATTTGTGAATGTGGCTGAATTCTGTCAGATTGGTGTGTGTGTGTCATAATATGGTGAACGGATATCCGCCACGGTAAGTTGGCGGCCACTAGTGTGGCGGTAAGTGGGATTTACCACCAATGTCAGAATGAGGGCCTTAATCTCCCATGAAACATTGGGATAAAACTGAAGCAGCCTTGCATCCAGTCAGCATTCAGGAACACCTTTCAAGACGCCCTGCCGATGCTCTTTCTCCCTGGAACCACAGCTGATCGTTTCATAGTTCAGTCCTGTTTAGTGGAGTCTGTCCCTAAAGAAAATAACAACTGCATGAGTTTCCGTCCCCCAAAAAGAAGGAGTAACAATGAAAAATGATCTGCATAATTCCATGAGCAGAAGCCAACTTTGTACAGTAGTAACTATGCAAAAATCGATCAGCAAAAACTAACATAAAGTACTTACATGTAACTCGGAAGTTATTTACCGGGCAACCTGTCATTCCATAAAACCTTTTCATGTTGGGCGGGTAGAAAGAGGATTCTATCATAAGAGTGGGCTAATCCTCACCTCTGTGTCCTTAATAGAATTGAAACTTTCTGTTCCAATAGCCTGGAAAGTTTCAGGACCAGAGGTGAGGATTAGGCTGGTTCAAAGCTTCCACCATAAGTGATTCAAAGCTTCCACTACAAGCGATAAATGTAGAGTCTGAGGACCAGTCCGCTGCATTAACAATGTCTTCTAACCAAACTCCCAATGAAAAAGCCTTAGAGGCCATCACCCCCCTAACAGAGTAGGCCCCACAGATGTTAGTAACAAAGACAACTTCTTGCATAGCCCACCTGGCAATGGTATGGAAGGATACTGCTTTATGAGGTCTGATGAGAGCAATGAGAAGTTGTCATTCCCCTGGAGGGCCGAGATCTTCCATCATAGCTTCATAAGATTTGGTTGCCCTTACAATGACCAACTTTCAAACATCTAGATTCATAGGGTATGAAACAACTTTTGAATTACATTTTGTTCTCCTTGAAATTTGAAAGGTCACTCCCTCTGGAGTGAATACTCTACCTGTTATGTCCAGGGCTCGGACATCCAAGGCTCTACGACAAGTCACCAAGCACAGTAAGGTAGCTAACTTTGCCAGCATCTGTTTTTGTGACAGATACTTGTTTGAAGGCCAGGATTTAAACAGACGCAAGAACTTATTGACATCCACAGAGTAGAACATTTGGGTTTAGGAGGAAGGAACAATCTGTTGCCTTGAAGACATTTATACGCCAAAGGATGGTCCCCCTCTGGATGTCCATCCATCAGAGAATGGCATGCCGAAATTGCAGAGCGAAAGGTGTTGATGGACCTATTCGCCAAACCCTCAGAATCTAAAGAAGCAAGGAAGTTTAACTTGTGAACAATTTTGGTGCCCACAGGATCCAGCTGTCGCTGATGACACCATCCCAACCATTGAGACCAGGCCGAGAGGCATCTCCTGGTTGTGCTACCAGACCAGGCTTTGGTGAGCTGTGAACCCGCTTCCTGTGAAATGTCTGGGAATTTCCAGCATTCCTGGTAATCCTCCCATGCTACGAGACAGAGAGAGCCTGCCACAAATAGGTGATGAGTGTTCCCTGGGGATCCTGAAGGAGATCTGGAAAAAGGGGTTGAGGGATGGAAGAATCCCAAAAAAAGTTCCATCAGAACTCGAAACCAGTCTTAAGATTTCCAAATTGAGGTGACTACCACTAGTCCGCTTCATCCCTGTAAACATGAGTGTATTAACCTATGATCATCGCTAAGGGAGGAAACGTATACCCTTTCTTTGAGCTCTAATCTCAGAGGAACGTGTCTGTTGCTATGGCATTGGGATCTGGTCTCCAGCTGCAGTACTGGTCCAGATGATGGTACAGATGAGAGGCTAAGCAAACCATTAAGAAAAGAACCCCACCTGGACTGTAGCTCTTGGAACACCATTGGATGCAGTTTCCAAAGGCTTGCATCCCGCCAATGCCATGAATGCCAATCCGTCCCGTGATTGGACGTCCCTGGAAAATGCTCTGCTGTCCACGAAATCTGACTATCCAGGCTGTAAGTTTAAAAGCAGTGGGCTGAGGGAGGGAAGATGGCAGCCGCGTAACACCGCAGTCACGAGCTCTGCCCCGGCCGTCATTCGACTCTGTTGATGCCGAAACGCCATGCCTGGACGCCGCAAGCCCGATGAGCTTCACGCCACACCCCCGCTCTCCATGTGAGCTAGGGTGAGACGAGGTGCTGCATTTTCCAGCAGAGACGCCAAGGATCGGCGCTCCATTTACAGGATCTTGGCTGGAGGCTGCCTCTTTCCTGAATTGAGGGCGACGTGTACTTCTTCATAGCTGCTTCCGGGGGCCCGTTTGGAAGCAGCTTTTGGTATCCATAGGAGGGAACTTGAGGAAGACACTAAGGCTTCCAAGGCTCGCAGCAAGTATTTTTCTATTCTTCTGGGAGACTCTGTTTATATGACGCCAATTAAACTAGGAATACCTGCTTCTTCTAGGGGTCCCCCCACTGGTGCAAAGTCAGAAAGTTTTCTTTAGTTGGGAAGGGTGAGGAGGCCCCTCAGTAAAGCGCAACTAGCTGTTTGCAAGTTTCTAGCGAGGGGGGTCCGGAAATAAGAGGGTCAAGCAAAAGGGACTGGAAAATCTAACAAGGGGAATTAGTAAGGCTTTGTACGTCCAAGGTCTACCTTCTGAGAAAGACAAGTTGGTTTCTCCCCTTGCACCCTTTTTGAGGAACACCTCACGCTGCGCAAAGATGCAGCCCCTACAGTCCCTAGAAGACTCCCCTCATTCTCGGATCCCCTCAGCCTCCCCCCTGGGTATGGAAGGCAGGCTGGCGGAATGAGTCAGCGCAAACTCCATCTGTGGTGTGTGGTGGGGCGCAGGGCCCCTTGTGTATGAAGGCCCTAGAGTTGGGTCTACCTGCTCATGATTCTGCGGTATGGAACCTCTTGATCTCCTTATCTGAGGAGATCAGAGGCAAATTTGAGGTATCCGAATATGACCAAGGGAAAATTAGAGAGTCCTGCGCCGCTCTGGAGACTAAACTTAATGCTTTGACTGAGAGGATAAGTAATTTGGAAACGGCGGTGTCAGAGCAGGAAGCCCGGGTGCTGTCTAATACTGAGGGCATCTCTCAGTTGACACATGATGGTAGGATGGTCCAGGAAAAGCTATAGTCCTTGGAGAACAACTTACGGAGGAATAACATTAGACTACTGAATGTATCTGAGGGGTTGGAAGGAGATGATATCAAGGCCTTTGTGCTAACTTTGCTTGAGAAATTCTTTCCTGCAATGGATCAGACAAAGTTGAAAGAGGATATACAAAGGGTTCATCTGGATCCCTTTAGGAGGAAGCCTGATAGAAAGACCCCCAGGAAGATCCTGGTTAATTTTGGTACTTACTCTCTAAAAGAAAGAATTTTGTCTGATGCTCTAAAGCAACCTTAGATAGGCAATGGGAATTGGGGAAGTACATGCAAGATCTCAGGTCCCATGGCGCTACAGTTCAGATGAGGTTCCCGGCTTTTTTGAAGATTATGTGGAATAATACCATGTACAATATTAGGGAACCCGCGGAAGTCCAGGCACTAATTGAGAAAATGAAAAATTGATGTTGATGTATTATTTTCTTTTCTTGAAAAAGAGCCGTCCGGCTCGAGCTCACACGGGTGGCAATAGGCACCTTTGAAGACGAGGGAGGATTCCCATGGGTGGAGGAGGTACTGGGTGTGTTTGGGGTACAAGTCAGGAGGTTTTTTGTTTTTTCTTCACATGGTATGGGAGTTTGGGGAAACAGCAGGGGGGGTAGTTATGCCGTGTTTGAAAATGTCCTCAGTAGTATGCTATGTGTTCGTATGAAGGGTCTTAACTTTTTGTTGAGTTTTTGGTCTTTTGATGACAACTTTTTTATAATTGGCAATGGCTAAGCAGACAGGAGCTACTTTGTAGTTTTTATCATGGAATGTAAATGGCTTACGGGTTCTGGGGAGGAGGAGGAGAATTTTTTAATTTTTAAGAAGGGTAGAAGAAGAAGTCATTTTCTTACAAGAAATCCATTTGTTAGAGACCGAATGGAAGGCATATCTTAAACATCTGAAGTGTGTGGGTTATTGTGCGTGCACTAATCAATCATGCGCGATCAAAAGGGTGGCAAGGGGTGGCAATTTTGAAAAAGAAGTCAGTAGGAGTGAAGGTTGTCAATATTAAGAAAGATCTGAGGGGAAGATGGCTGATCTTGGAAGCCGCCTTACGTGGTACCTGGTTTACGATCGCTGGGTATTATGGTCCTAACGTTGATGATCCTTCACCCTTTCAAGATCTTTTTGCCCATCTAATGGTTGTTAAACATCCAATTATAATTGGTGGAGATTTTAATATTTTATTGAATCCTTCTTTAGACAAGTCCACACCAAGACCAACGGTCAATTCACCTAGAACTCGGTCAAGGATAAAACAAGGAATGCTGGACCTTGGTTTGATTGATACTTGACATCAGAAGGGTGGGGGGTAGGTATACATTTAATAATAAGAAATATGGACATCACTCAAAGATAGATTTCTTGTTAATTCAACATCAGTTGAGAGACATGGTAATATCGGTTTGTAAAGCCCCAGCACATCTTTCAGATCATTCAGCAGTGATAATGCACGTTTCCCTTAATAGTCAAGTTTCTATTCCCAGATGGACAATAAATTGTTCCTTGTTTTTGGATGAGATATTGGTGGACGGGCTGAGGAAAGACACTAATGAATTCTTTGAATTGAATTACGGATCCCTCACACTGCAGATACTGTGGGACGCATATAAAGCCTTTATTTGAGGCAGGCTTGCGGGGTTGGCCATTTGTAGATATAGAGCCGAGAGAGACCAGTTGAAACAACTTGAGCTCAAGGTGGCCTCCTTGCAGGAAGCTTCCTCAAGGGTGGAGGAGAAACAGAGGGGGTTTTTCAACGCTCAGTTGGAATCTGCCAGATCGGAGCTGGGTCTATTCTTAGAGGGGAAAGCGAGAAGGGCATGGGAATGCAGTAGGTTTGCCCACTATGAATATGGGGAAGGCTGTGGAAAACTCTTGGCATGGAAAACCAGATCAGACCGCTCTAAGAATTTAATTCCACTTGTTGAATCAGAGATTACGGGAGCTGTATGCACAACTAATCCAGAGAAAGAGGAGGTGTTGTGTTGTAGAATTCTCGACAAGCACGCGCATGTCGAGAATTCTACATTCCAGGAGAGGACGGTTGGAGTCGATGGAGAAGACGGAGGTGGGCGAGGGATCGTTTCTGTGTTGCGGCTATTTTTATCTAATAAATATATGTATATAAAATCGTTATCGGAGCAACCAACTTTATTACATTGGCGACGAGCGCCTACCTCCATCTCTGCGTCGCCGTGGGACGGAAACGTCAAGAGTGGACCCGCGATCCTGACTGCGATGGCGATTTCCCTCGGATGGCACGAAGGAGAGGGTAGACGCGCATGAATTGTGAGGAGGAAGCGCGTAGTGAGCAGGAAATATATTGGTTTTTTTTTTCTCCAGAAAACAACCCCTACCGCCTATAAAAAAGACTCCGAATGAAGCGGCGGCCATCTTGGGGGTAGAAATACAAGAAAAAAAAAAAAACAACCCCTAGAGCCTATAAAAAAAAACCGAATGACGCGGCGGCCATTTTGGGGGTAGAAATACAGGCTGAAATGAGCTTCAAATAACGTGGCGGCCATCTTGGGAGTATAAAATCGATTTTATTTTGAAATTGGACAATTTAATGTGGGAAAATCATCACACAAGACTGAAACTGTTTATCGCCGATGTTAGATATTGCCTACATTTATGTATTAAGACTTAGTGGGCAGGACTTTTCAAAGAACAAAATATATCTAACAATAGTTTGTCCATATTGTAGCATTGTGTATTACCATGGCTACCAATACGCAAGGTATAGTGCCACCTCCCCCATTCCTTGCACAACCAGGTAATCCACCCATTCCTTGGGGTGAATGGATTGACATTTTTGAGAATTATTTGGTAGCACTTAATGGCCAGGATTTGAGACCTGAAAGAAAAAAAGCTATTCTTTTAAGTACTATGGGACAGGAAGGCCAACGTGTATTTAAGTATTTACCTCAACCATTAATAGAAGAAGGTCAACCGGAAATGGATGTATATAAGGAGGTGCGGAAAAGATTGGAAAAAAGATTTTCGAAAGAAATCAACATTGTCATGGCAAGACATACATTCTATACTCAACCACAAAGATATGAGGAGAGTATTGACGAATTTGTCACAAGGTTAAGAGAGTTATCCACCAAATGTCAATTTGGTGCAATGACTGAATGATTAATACGAGATCAATTAATCGTTCAGTGTCATAGCAAAAAAATGCAGGAGAGGTTATGGGCAGCCAAGAATCCGTCGTTGAAAGATGCTATCGATATAGCAAAAGTTGTTGAACAATCTGAATATTGTATGAGGGAAATGGAAAAGAAGGAGAGGGTATCTAATGGCAGTTCTGAAACAAATACAACTTGTGCTATGGCAGAAGGAAATGATGTTTTGACAAATACAAAAGGGGTGCGTATGCTCAAGGGTGTTAATAAGAATAACAATGTCAACAAGTATTACAGTAAGGTGTGTACGAGATGTGGGAGTAAGTTTCACAATGCAGACTCAAAATCTTGTTTTGCCTTGGGTAAAGACTGCATGAAGTGTGGTAAAAAGGGGCATTTTGCACGTATGTGTAAAAGTACTGGAAAATCTAGAGTGGGGGTCATTCATCAAGATCAAATGGAGGAGACCGAGGAAATAGATAGAGTTTTATCCATAGAGAACACGGGACAGGAAATAAGAAGTATACATAGACCGCCCAGACCGACTGCAAATTTTATGGTACGTGGGAGAAAGGTGCGACTGATGATTGATTCTGGTTCGTTATACACAATTGTGCCCAAGAGCTTATTAAGTAAAGAATGGCCCAATGTGCGTCTTCTACCAAAAGATATCAATCCTGGTGGGTATCAAGGTGAGAAAATAGATATAATTGGCTACATGTTAGCCAATATAAGTTTTGCAGGGAGGCAAATTGAGGGTAAGGTTTATGTGGCTACTAATGGTCCACCAATTCTTGTTTGGCATCACCAGTATGATTTACACTTAAAATTGGATCCCAGGACAGACAATACGGTCATGGTGTTGCAAGATGATAACTTAGGTAATATATTGGAGGAATACAAAGAGGTTTTCACTGATAAGGTAGGAGAACTTAAAGGGTATACACACAAGATCATGCTAAGGAAAGATGCTGTTCCTGTGCAGCACAAATTGAGGATGGTTCCTATCAAGGCAAGGGGTGAGGTAAAAAAGATGATTTGTGACATGGTACAAGAGTGTGTTATAGAACGCATTGAAACATCATGTTGGATCTCCCCAGTGGTCATCACAAGTAAGCCTGATGGGTCTTTGAGATTCTGTGTCGACCTCAGGACACTTAACCAGAATATTGTGGTGGATAATTATCCATTGCCCAATATTAATGAGCTGATTTTACTCTTGAGAGGGGGGAAATACTTTTCAAAGCTAGATCTTAGGAGTGCATATCACCAGGTCAAATTGCATGATGAATCCAAAGAGTTAACTGCGTTTATTACTATGGAAGGGGTTTATCAATTTAATAGGATGCCATTTGGGTTGGCTTCTGCGGCAGGTGTATTTCAGAGAATAATGAGTGATATATTTGAAGGGGTTGATAATGTGCTGTATTTTCAAGATGATATCCTAATTTTTGGGGAAACCTTGGAAAAACATAACCAAGTATTGAAGTGTGCATTAGAGAGAGTTATGAGTGCAGGTCTAACCCTAAAAAGAGAAAAATTTAAATTCTTAGTTGAGGAAATTGAGTATTTGGGTTATACTCTCTCTGAACAAGGAGTAAAACCAATGAGGAAACTTTTGGATGCCATTGAAAAGGTTCCACCCCCCCAGGATAAAGAACAGCTGAGGTCATTCATGGGACTCATTGAGTACTACTCCAAATTCATAAAGAATTTTGCTGACAAAACGGAGAGTATAAGAAAACTCTTACGCAAGGGGCAAAAGTTCCAATGGGAGGGTGATCAAGAGATGGCTTTTCAAAATATAAAGAAAGAAATGTGTGCAGCAAAAGTTTTGGTACCTTTCAATGTTGAAGCTAAAACTATTATAACAGTGGATGCGAGTGCAATTGGACTAGGAGCTGTACTTTCACAGAACTCTGACAAAGGTGAAGAGACTGTAGCTTTTCGTTCACGGTCGTTGACCAAGTCAGAACGAAATTATTCAGTCATCGAAAAAGAGACATTGGCTGCATCGTGGGGCATTGAGTATTTCAGAACTTATGTTTGGGGACGTAAGATTACATTACGCACTGATCATAAACCATTGTTGAGAGTACTGTTACCTGGGGGTGCCGACAAAGTGTCTCCACGCCTGGCCAGATTAGCTGCAAGGTTACAGGAGTATCAGTTTACTATAGAATACATTCCTGGATGGCGTAACGTTCAGGCAGATTGCCTATCTCGCTTGCCATTGAATTGGCAGGAGGTAGATAAACAATGTGTGCAGGATTATGAGAACGAAGGTGCTGTGGCAAGTGTTGAAGACGTGCTGGAATGCACTCAAGGTGTGGTATCGCGTGAGGAATGGTGTGAGGAAATGAGAAAAGATGAGGTGATAAAGGACGTAATGAATTTAATTGTTGGTGGAGAAAGAAGAGAGAGTACGTTGAACCCTCAAGTTCGACCCTATGCAAACATTCTGGAAGAATTGTCTATAGTTACTAGGAATATCGTTGTGAGGGGTGACAAGTTTGTTCCTCCGGTGGGCGTGAGGTATAAACTGTTGTGGTTGGCTCACGAAGGTCATTTAGGGCAGACTTTAACGAAGAAAAGACTAAAGGAAAATTTTTGGTGGCCAGGGATTGATACCGATGTTAGTAGTTGGGTCGAAAGGTGTGTTGATTGTGTGGAGAGTGAGAAGAGATTGAAAGTGGGAAAACAAGGTTTATCGGGATCCATATCAGATCCAGGCATAATGTGGCATACAGTGTGCATGGATTTCATTGGACCTTTGAATGGTGTTCCATGGGATCTAAAGTATGCGTTAGTAATGATTGATGTGCATTCAAAATGGTTGACAGTGAAATTTATGAAGGAGATCACTACCAGAGCAACTATTAACACAATGCAGGAGATTTTTCATGAAGAAGGTTATCCAACGAAACTCATTACAGATAATGGGACACAGTTAATTTCCCATGAGATGGAGAAATTTCTTAAACACGCAGGGATACATCATTCACGTACTGCATTGTACAATCCTCAGGCTAATGGCATGGTAGAGAGGTGCAATCGGATGGTAAAAGGGGTTATCAACATGGCTATAAGGAATGGCAAAAATGTACGTACCATGGTTGATGATCTTGTGTGGGCGTATCGCACCACTGTGCACAGTGTTACGGGTAGAATTCCTTTTGAGGTGATGAGAGGCAGGAAAGCATGTACAAGAGTTTACACATCATGGTTGGTGTCAGTGTTAGAGGAAGGAGATTCGATCCAAAAGAGTGCAGGGACATCACGATCAGTTTCAGAAAAGGATATTAATAAGGGAGATTTGGTGAAAATTAGAGTGGTGAATACTGGAAATAGTTTTAGGAAATTTAGAGGGCCCTACTTAGTTAAAGATGTACGTGAATTTCATGTTGTTCTGGAAAATGGTGAACGGTGGAATAAGAGGAGAGTAGCCTTGTATTGCAGAGGTAATGGTAATGGAAAGAGGAAGGTATGCTCTCAGAGATGGATTCCAGACGAGAATAGTGGATTTTTGTTTATGAGTGATGAAGATTTGTTGGATAAAGGAGGAGTGGATGTACAGGAGAGGGATAATGTGCAAAATGGGAATCAACATGAAACAGAGATGAAAACACTTATAGATATGAATAAAGGGAATGTTCAAACTAAAAGAATAGGGTCAAGACCTCGTAAACCTCCAGAATACTTACAAGATTATGTTGAGTGAAGTTGATTCTGAATTATTCTACATATGTTGTGTATCTAGTGAAACTTTGTATATAGTTTCGAGATATATGGGGTTGTGCAATTCCAATTTGTTTTAACCCCATGAATTTTATTGCCGATGGTTTTAATGTGCAATTTGTATTTGTATCTTTTTATTTGATGGTCTATTATTGGTTTCAATCCATTATTGTGTTTTTCATTGTTTGTAAAGGGGGTGGATATGTTGTGTTGTAGAATTCTCGACAAGCACGCGCATGTCGAGAATTCTACATTCCAGGAGAGGATGGTTGGAGTCGATGGAGAAGACGGAGGTGGGCGAGGGATCGTTTCTGTGTTGCGGCTATTTTTAACTAATAAATATATGTATATAAAATCGTTATCGGAGCAACCAACTTTATTACAGGAGGCCTTTGTGTTTTTTTTTTAGAACTTGTATACAGAAGACCAGCACTCTGCTGTAACGTTTGAAATGTCTGTAAAGGAGTATCTGGAAGCGCTTCATCTCCCTCAGTTAACAGTATCAAATCAGAACCAGCTTGTGAGAGAACTAGATCCTGGGGAGGTGAGAGCAGCGATTTTGAATTTAAAGAAGGGGAAGGCTCTGGGTCCAGATGGTCTGCCTAATGAACTATATGGCAATCTTTGTGAGGAGTTGGTTACTATTTTGACAGAATTGTTTAATTTTCTTTTACAGGAGGGGGTGGATATGCCCAGGTCTTGGAGTGAGGCAGTCATAAGCCTCCTTTTGAAACCAGGGAAAGATATGGCCCTTTGTAGTTCATACAGGTCAATTTCCCTGCTGAATTCAGATTATAAGCTTTACACACATATTTTGTCTAATAGGCTTCAGAGTGTGATTTGCGATTTGATTCATGAGGACCAGAAAGGGTTTGTCAGAGGTAGACACTTGCATGAATTGATTTACTGGGTGCGGTTGATCTGGCGACCTCTGAAAACGTTCCTCTATCTGTCCTTCCGTTTGATGCAGCTAAAGCTTTCAATTGTGTAAATTGGCGTTTTCTACAACGTGTAATGGAGGTTTTTGAGATGAGCCCGAAATGTATTAAGGCAATTCAGGTTATTTACAAAGACCCATCAGCTCGTATCTTGATTAATTATCAGTTATCTTCCAGATTTAGCATCCAGAGAGGGACGCGACAAGGTTGTCCACTATCTCCTCTCCTTTTCAATTTATATATTGCACCTTTAGCAGCTAGAATTAGGGCGGATAGAGTGATCCCTCCTTTTCAATGTATGGGCTGGGAGAAGAAGATTGCTTTATATGCTGACGATCTTATGTTATACACTGGGGACTTGGCGCAGGTGTTTTCTAGAATTTTATTACGTTTAAAGGAATACTGAGAAGTTTCGGGCTACTCTGTAAACCCAGAGAAAACTGAGATTATGGGGGTCATTCTGACCTCGGCGGTAAAAGGCTCTTACCGCCGGTCAGAAGACCGCCATTCTACCGCCGTGGCCGCGGAAAGCCGCCACGGTCATTCTGACCAACAACTGCCAAGCCGCCAAAAACCCGACATCCACGGAAGGCCGCCTCATCAGCGGGCAGCGATAAACTGGAGATGACCAAACCTCCACCGCCACGCCAACACAAACACGCCCATGCCATTACGACCCACCAATCCACGCGGCGGTCTTTCAGCCGCGGTATTCCATTGGCGGTACACACCGCCGCGGTCAAAATACACACCCAGGCTCCAAAACCCAGCCACATTGGACAATTTGAAATACACACACCTGATACACATACAAACACCACCCCCACACATCCAAGCAACTATAAAAAACACACCCACATCACCCACAAACCCCCACTAGTTGGAAATCGGAGAGAAGGCGAGAGAGAGAGAGAGAGAGAGAGAAAACATCAATCGAAAACCCCAACACACACAGGAACCCAACATCATCAACCACACCACATCTACGCACACATCACCACACACCACCACTCACATCACCGCAAACACCACCCCACACCTCATCCACACCACCCCATGGCACCCCAAAGACACCCCCGGTTTTCTGACCAAGAACTCCGGGTCATGGTGGAGGAAATCATAAGGGAAGAGCCCCAGCTCTTCGGCACACAGGTGCAACACACCACAATAGCCAGGAAGGCAGAGCTATGGCAGAGGATTGTCGACAGGGTCAACGCTGTGGGACAGCATCCCAGAAACCGGGAAGACATCAGAAAACGCTGGAACGACCTACGGGGGAAGGTACGGTCGATGGTCTCCAGACACAACATCGCTGTGCAGAGGACTGATGGCGGACCACCACCCACCCCTCCCGAATTCACAGCATGGGAGCAAGAGGTCTTCAACATCCTGCATCCTGCGGGCCTCGCTGGAGTAGGCGGAGGAATGGACTCTGGTAAGTCTAGTCTCAACTACTCCCCCCCCCAACCACCAGCATGCCAACCCACACCCCCACCCTCACCCCCAAACCCCCAGCACACAGCCTCCCTGCCAATGTCTCACCAGCACAACCCACCCAACCCAAAACCAAACCCTGAATGCCAACACAAACCATGGACACCCATCACCTATGCATGACCACTGCACATACCCATCCCCCCACAAACCACCCTCACAACTCCTGCCACAAGGGGATGCCAGCACTGGGGGACAAGGGCACCCTCAAATCGCACACCATGGAACACACAGAAGCAATAACCATACTCTTTCACCCCTGCAGGGCCCGAACGGCAACACACCGGCCAGGAGGGTCCAGATATGTCCATCCCACCCCCAGAACAGGCCCGCAGTGAGGACAGCAGCTCTGTCGACCTGGAACCTGATGACCAGCCCGGACCATCGGGGACCTCTGGACAGTCGGTTCCCCACACACAGACACAGGCCACAGCAGACCTAACCCCCTCTGGGAATATCAGCACCGCTCCCACCCAGCGGGCCCATGCCTCTGTCTCCAGGACAGGTCAATCAGCGGTGTGTTCGCCACTACAGGGCACCCAGGCTGACCCAACACCCCAACAATAATAGGGACCTGGGAGCAGTGGTAGCGGGCACACCGTCCAGGGGACAGAGGCCCGGGGAAACAGGGCAACTGGGAGGGCTGCAGTGCGACAGGGGGGGGAGGACAGGCCCAGGGAACCGACTCTCCAAGAGGCCCTCACCACCATCATGGGAGCATACCACCGCTCCCAGGAGACCATGGCGACGGTAATGGCCAGGTTCCAGGAGATCCAGGCACAGCAGGAGGAACGGTACATGGGGTACAGAGAGGAGCTCAGGAACATCGTCCAGGCCCTGAACCTAATAGTCACCACATTGAGGGACCATGTGGCACCCCAAAGGGCCCCTGTCACCAGACCGGACCAGGAACAGCCTACCACCTCCGCCGGCGCTAGTGGACAGGAGGCCCCCACACAACGCCAGGCCACCAGAACCCCACCTCCTGCTGAAGATCAACCACCCCGCAAGAGGAGCCTGAGATCACAAAGGAAGACAGAGTAGGATGCCAAGACCCCCGCCAGCCTAAGATCCCCCCGGATGTCATACCACTGTCCCACATCGTCACCCTGTCCAACCTTGAACTGCCCCTGCTCCATCCTTCCACAGGCATATGGTCAATGCACCTGTGCGACCGAGAACTGGACTCTGCCATGGACATCACTCCACCCCCACCAATCACCATTTTACTATCATGGACCTATATGTAGCACTTTAAATAAATCACTTATTGCACATAAAACACTCAGGAGTCTGCTTGTATTCTTTACAAATGTATTATGCATAACGGGTCAAAAATGTGCAGTTACTTTGTGATGACAACATACCAATGTCAAATAGCTTTACTCCATTGCCGAAAGAACCAGAAGTCACGCAGTGGGTCATACAGCTCTGAAAAGCCAAGGGAAAGTCACAATTCAGTTGAAAGGAACTGGGGGGAAACACAGAAAGTAGAGATGCAGGAGGCCAGAAGGAAATGTAAAATGACGTGGGGGATGCTTACCTGGGTGCTACTGAAAATACTGTTGTATGACCGTGTCCCTGTTGTCCGTGTCGTCCCCGTCGTCTTCCTCCTCTTCACTCTCCACAGGCTTCACAGCTGCTACGACACCACCATCTGGACCATCCTCCTGCAGAAAAGGCACCTGGCGTCGCAATGCAAGATTGTGAAGCATACAGCAGGCCACGATGATCTGGCACACCTTCTTTGGTGAGTACATGAGGGATCCACCTGTCATATGCAGGCACCTAAACCTGGCCTTCAGGTGGCCGAAGGTCCTTTCTATGATCCTCCTAGTTCGCCCATGGGCCTCATTGTAGCGTTCCTCTGCCCTGGTCCGGGGATTCCTCACTGGGGTCAGTAGCCACGGCAGGTTGGGGTAACCAGAGTCACCAATTAGCCACACACGGTGTCTCTGTAGCTGTTCCATCACATAGGGGATGCTGCTATTTCGCATAACATACGCGTCATGCACTGACCCAGGGAACTTGGCATTTACATGGGAGATGTACTGGTCAGCCAAACAGACCACCTGGACATTCATAGAATGGTAACTTTTCCTGTTTCTGTACACCTGTTCATCGTCTTTTGGGGGTACTAAGGCCACATGGGTCCCATCAATGGCACCAATGATGTTGGGGATATGTCCAAGGGCATAGAAGTCAGCCTTCACAGTGGCCAAATCACCCTCCTCAGGGAAAATTATGTATCTCCGCATGTATTTCATCAGGGCAGACAACACTCTGGACAAAATCGTGGAAAACATAGGCTGAGACATCCCTGATGACATGGCCACTGTTGTCTGAAAAGACCCACTTGCCAAGAAATGGAGGACTGACAGAACCTGCACCAGAGGGGGAATTCCTGTGGGTTGGCGGATGGGGGCCATCAGTGCTGGCTTCAGCTGGGCACACAGTTCATGTATAGTGGCTCGGTCAAGTCGGTAACGAAGTATTATATGATGTTCCTCCATTGTCGACAGGTCCACCAGCGGTCGGTACACGGGAGGATTCACCCTTCTCCTCGCAAGTCCCAGCGGACGGTGCCTAGGAAGGACAACATGGAGCACAGAGTCAAACAACCCACAGGTACGTAACTACAGCTTGCACAGTACACGATTCTCAATGCATTGAATGGCTTGTATGAGTGGCAATGCAAGGCCTAGGCCTGTGTGACGCAGTAGTAATTAAGCCCCGTGGTCCCTTGTAATGGCGGCTGCCTGACCTGAGAAGTGTGACAATGGGATGTGAGGTCAATGCGCTGGCGTGACACACCGTGGCGGTAGGCGGTCGAAGACCACGGCGCAAAGCCGCATTGGTTAACATCGAACCCTATGGGTTTCACGGGCCAATGACTAGCTGCGCCGGCGGTCGCGGAACGCACCGCGGCGGTACGCGCCGCCGCGGGCGTGACCGCCATTTTCTATCTGATTAATCACTCGAGACCTGATCATCCACAGGAGAGGACCTATACTGCAAGTGCTGCTGTGACCTCGGTCTGGGAGATACAATGGCTGCTGCGACTGGGGAAAGGGCCCCTGCCTTCACGACAGAAGAGTTGGAGAAACTTGTGGATGGGGTCCTGCCCCAGTATGCGCGACTCTACGGTCCTCCAGACCAACAGGTAAGTACACTGTGTGCACGTTGCATGGGCTATGCCTGGGTTGTGTATGGTGGATGTAAGATGGTGGGGTGGGGAGCGAATGAGGAGTGCAAGGCACGACAGATGAGAGCATGTGCCACATGGAAAGGTTGGGGAGGGGGGGCCAATCGCATCTATCATGCGGAAAATTGATGATATTTCATTTTCCACCCTGTACATGTCAAATAGGTCGTACCCTGACCCCCCTGATGTCCCGGATCCTGGCGGTGGCCTACCCCGATTTAGATGGGCGCGTGACGACATCACAGCAGACACAAGGGGGTGAGTACCAGCACATTCAGCTATCTTTACACGCAGTGGAGGCGTCTGGGTGGGGGAGGAGGGCTGTGGGTGACATTAGGCCAGGGTGCTTTCTGTAGTGTAGTCCCCTCCTTTAGGCATGGCCCTGTGCCCCCGCCCCCAAACTCTGTACGGTGCCAGGTACAGCTAGCCATGGTCCTGCATCACCCATGTGCGCGTTTGTTGTCCCTAGACCTGTTGGCCCAGTCACAAGTACTCAGTAGTGTACCCCGATTGCGCGGCTTAGTGCATGAGGCTCCTGTGTCTGTCCTCTCCGCCAACGGTGTTGACAATGCATGTACTCAACCTTTTATTATGTCTCCCCCCACCCTTTTTCTTTATCTTCTTGTGCATGTGTGCTTCAGCATCATCAGGCGGAGGAGACTTGGCACCGGAGCACGAGGGAGCTGCGACTCACAAGGCCCCGGTGGGCCATGGCACAGACACCGAGGCCACCAGTGATACGGAGGGCGAGGGGAGCTTCACAACGGGGAGCCGTGGTGAAACCAGCGACACCGATACGTCCTCAGAAGGGAGCTCCATAGCGGTGGTGGCAACATCCGTGCCCCCCGCCTCTACAGGTACAGCCGCCACCCAGCGCACCAGCTCCGCCCTCCCAGCAGCCCCTCAGCCTACGCTCCGTGCCCGCTCGCCCAAGAAGGCGGGCGTCTCCTTCGCCCCAGGCACCCCAGGCCCTGCCACTGTTACCCCTGCTGCCCTCAGTGAGGAGGTCATTGACCTCCTGAGGACCATCATTGTTGGGCAGACTACCCTTTTGAATGCCATCCAGGGGGTAGAGAGGGAGGTGCATCGTAGCAATGCATACCTGGAGGGCATTCATTCGGGTCAGTCTGCCTATCAACGATCGTTCAATTCTCTGGCCTCAGCACTGACGGCAGCCATTGTCCCTGTTTCCAGCCTCCCTCTTCTAACTGCCTCCACCCTGTCTCTGTCTCCTGTTCCTCTGCCTATCCCATCCACACCATCAGACCAGCCTGCACACACCTCAACACCCAAGGGCAGCTCTTCCAGACATAAGCACCACAGATCACACAAACATTCACCCAAGCAACACCCAGATGCAGACATGCCAACAGCCACTACCACCTCTGTGTCCCCCACCTCCTCATCTCCCTCCTCCCTCCCTGTGACGTCGCCACTCACACCTGCATGCACACCACCAATAGCCAGTACACCCATCACCAGCACACCCTCCATTACAGTCCGCACACGTGCAGTCACCACCCCCACTGCCGTTTACACGTCCCCTGTGTCCTCTACCACTGTGTCTGTCACCCCCTCTTCCAAGACACACAAACGCAGGCAGCCACCCACCCAACAGCAAAGCACCTCACGACAGCCTCCAGTACATGCACCTTCACCCAAGGACAGCACACCTGACTCTCCTACAACCACCTCCTCTTCCTCCACTCCCATAACCACTGCACCTACCTTTTACCTTGGTCCTAAAAAGTGTTACCTCTCCAATCTTGACCTCTTTCCCTCACCTGACCCACCCCCTCCATCTGCTAAGAGTCCCAAGAGCACCTCAGCCTCCACCAGCCCGGGTTCACGTGTCAGAGTAGTCCATGGTTTTTGGAGTCCCCCCTTTACCAGCAGTGAGACATCGGTCAGCAGCAAGGGGACAGCCAGCCCTCCCCCTGGAAAGAGGACCCGGAAAGTGAGGGGCCGCCGCGGGAGGAGTGCCACGGCTGCCCCCAAGGACCAAAGTTCGGACACTTCACCTGCCACAACATCCAGGGGAGGCAAGGCCCAGAGAGCCACAGCGAAGGAGGGCAAGGGCAGCAGGGCGGAGAAGTCAGGCAGCAGGAGCGCGGACCAGGAGGGCCCCACAAGCCCCATCCCGGGTGTGAGGGAGGACACCCAAGGGCTCAGGACACCGTCACCGAAGGGTCCAGCAACTGCACGGTCGGAGGGCGACTGAGCAGGGAGTCCTGCCCAGGTCAGACTCCCTGGAATTACAGGACAAACACCGCTGAAGAGGGCCCCGCGTGCAGGAAGGCACCGCTGAAGAGGGCCCTGCCGTGCAGGAAGGCACCGCTGAAGAGGGCCCCGCCGTGCAGGAAGGCACCGCTGAAGAGGGCCCCGCCGTCCAGAAAGGCACAGCTGAAGAGGGCCCCGCCGTGCAGGAAGGCACCACTGAAGAGGGCCCGCCGTCCAGAAAGGCACCGCTGAAGAGGGCCCCGCCGTCCAGAAAGGCACCGCTGAAGAGGGCTGGGCCCCGCCGTCTCAAGCACCGCTCCGCTGGGCCCTTCCTGTCAAGCACCGCTCCGCTGGGCCCTTCATCTCAAGCACCGCTCCGCTGAGCCCTTCATCTCAAGCACCGCTCCGCTGGGCCCTTCATCTCAGGCACCGATCCGCTGGGCCCCGCTGTCTCAAGCACTGCTCCGCTGGGCCCTTCATCTCAAGCACCGCTCTGCTGGGCCCCGCCGTCTCAAGCACCGCTCCGCTGGGCCCTTCCTGTCAAGCACCGCTCCGCTGGGCCCCGCCGTCTCAAGCACCGCTCCGCTGGGCCCCGCCGTCTCAAGCGCCGCTCCGCTGGGCCCTTCATCTCAAGCACCGCTCCGCTGGGCCCCGCCGTCTCAAGCACTGCTCCGCTGGGCCCTTCATCTCAAGCACCGCTCCGCTGGGCCCCGCCGTCTCAAGCACCGCTCCGCTGGGCCCTTCATCTCAAGCACCGCTCCGCTGGGCCCTTCATCTCAAGCACCGCTCCGCTGGGCCCTTCATCTCAAGCACCGCTCCGCTGGGCCCTTCATCTCAAGCACCGCTCCGCTGGGCCCCGCCGTCTCAAGCACCGCTCCGCTGGGCCCTTCATCTCAAGCACCGCTCCGCTGGGCCCTTCATCTCAAGCACCGCTCCGCTGGGCCCCGCAGTCTCAAGCACCGCTCCGCTGGGCCCTTCATCTCAAGCACCGCTCCGCTGAACCCTTCATCTCAAGCACCGCTCCGCTGGGCCCCGCCGTCTCAAGCACCGCTCCGCTGGGCCCTTCATCTCAAGCACCGCTCCGCTGGGCCCTTCATCTCAAGCACCGCTCCGCTGGGCCCCGCCGTCTCAAGCACCGCTCCGCTGGGCCCTTCATCTCAAGCACCGCTCCGCTGGGCCCCGCCGTCTCAAGCACCGCTCCGCTGGGCCCTTCATCTCAAGCACCGCTCCGCTGGGCCCTTCCTGTCAAGCACCGCTCCGCTGGGCCCCGCCGTCTCAAGCACCGCT
Organism: Pleurodeles waltl; assembly: GCF_031143425.1. Taxonomy (NCBI): domain Eukaryota; kingdom Metazoa; phylum Chordata; class Amphibia; order Caudata; family Salamandridae; genus Pleurodeles; species Pleurodeles waltl. The sequence goes on from NC_090450.1 coordinate 252,364,550, forward strand.
CCGCTGGGCCCTTCATCTCTAGCACCGCTCCGCTGGGCCCTTCATCTCAAGCACCGCTCCGCTGGGCCCTTCATCTCAAGCACCGCTCCGCTGGGCCCCGCCGTCTCAAGCACCGCTCCGCTGGGCCCTTCATCTCAAGCACCACTCCGCTGGGCCCTTCATCTCAAGCACCGCTCCGCTGGGCCCCGCAGTCTCAAGCACCGCTCCGCTGGGCCCTTCATCTCAAGCACCGCTCCGCTGGACCCTTCATCTCAAGCACCGCTCCGCTGGGCCCCGCCGTCTCAAGCACCACTCCGCTGGGCCCTTCATCTCAAGCACCGCTCCGCTGGGCCCCGCCGTCACAAGCACCGCTCCGCTGGGCCCTTCATCTCAAGCACCGCTCCGCTGGGCCCCGCCGTCTCAAGCACCGCTCCGCTGGGCCCTTCATCTCAAGCACCGCTCCGCTGGGCCCTTCCTGTCAAGCACCGTTCCGCTGGGCCCTTCATCTCAGGCACCTATCCGCTGGGCCCCGCCGTCTCATGCACCGCTGGGCCAATGACTGTGCCGGTTCTGTGTCGTGCTCATGTTCACGCTGCACTCGGCCCACCCTGCCTCCTCCATTGCCTGTGGAGACTGTTATCCACTTGATGGACTGTGACTTTGCACTCCCCAGGATATGACAGTGGGCAAGCCACCCACTGTAGAGACTTGAGAGACTGTGGCTTTGCACTAGCCAGGATTGGACGGTGGGCATGGTGGCCCCTTCTTGGATCTGGCGTCGTGGACTCATGTGGCTGTGGTGCCCCCCCTTCCCTTCCCCCTGAGGTGCCTGTAATTTTGTCATGTTATGCCCCTGCAGTGTTCTCTCCAACGGCCTCAGGTCTCCTTTGTGGGCTTTGCCCCTGTGTCGATACACTTCGGCCCACGGACATTTGCTATTTCTGTGACTGTGCGGGACTTTCTGCCTCTATTTCTCGGTCACGCAATGTTTACATTAGATAATATTTCCTTCATTTTCCTATTTTGCCATGTCTTCAATGAACCTATTTTGTACATAAATGTTGTTTCTCACTTGAATCATATCTTTTCGTTATTCCGGGGGGTTTGGGTGGGGTAACTTTGACTTGGTGCTCTGCATTGGTGTGTAGATGGTTGGGGGGTGGGTGTGATGCGTATGTGTGTGCCCGTAACCCTTCCTCCTCCCCCCCTCCCCTGTGTCGTAGGTGCGGTACTCACCGTTGTCGTCTGCGCCGGAGTTCGTACTCGTGGTAGATGACGAGGTAGACGAGAGCGGGTAGGATGTGTAATTCGGGCTCCATGCTGTCCTCCGTCCTCGTGGAGTGTATAGAGGTGAGCGTTTTCCCGTTCGTAGTCTGTTTCCGCCGTGTTTTTATCGGCGGGGCTCCCGCCCCGGATGAGGTGGCGGATTGGTGAGTTGTGATAGGGTGGGCGGTACTTTGTCTGCCGCCTGCCTGTTGGCGGTGACCGCCGCGCTGTTTGTCTGTCCCGCCATGGCGGTCGGAGTGTTAAAGTGGCGGGTTCTGTTGGCGGTTCCCGCCAGGGTCAGTATTCCATTTTTTGTACCGCCAGCCTGTTGGCGGGTTGGCCGCCGCTTTATCACCGACCGCCAGGGTCAGAATGACCCCCTATGTGTTGGAATACTACCTTTGATAGTCCGCTGGTCAAGCAACAGATTAGATACCTGAGGATTCAAGTTATTTCTAATCTCAACGAATTGGCCACGGTTAATTTTGATAAGCTCTGTAAGGAGTCTCGTAACTTACTTAAGACCTGGGCCGGACTCCCTCTCTCTTTTATAGGTAGAGTAAATATCCTTAAGATGATTATTCTTCCTAAATTTACATTCTTGTTTAACACGATCCCCTTGGAATTCAAGAAGAGATGGTTTCAGAAGATGCAAGCCGATTTAACTTTGTTTGTTTGGTCTTCAGAAGGTGTTAGGATTGCCTGGCAAAAACTATGTAGGCCCAAGGGGAAGGGGGGATTGCAGCTCCTGATTTTTATAAATACCACTTAGCTTTTCACTTGAAAAACATTAGGATCTTGCTATGGGATAGGTCTGAATACACGTTCTTTTGGGGTGCAGTAACTCAAGAGTTTTCAGTGGCTGGTAATTCTTTCTCATACAAGTTCGGTCACCCGAAATCTTTCAAAACGATCCGATTGAAGCTTCTTAAAGACGCTGCTAGAGTATGGTGGTTGGTATGCCAAATTCTCCACATTTACTATTACAGTCCCGGGGCTCCGGTCTGGGATTCCCCTGGCACTCCTGAGTTTCTTCTAGATAAACTGGCTTTGGTGCTAAAGGGGGTGACGAAGTGGGGACAACTTTTGAAGGATGCAAAGCTGGTTCCCTGGTCAAGTTTGGAGGAATTAACAGACCATGAGCTTTCAAGGTTCAAGTATTTAGAATTAGCAAGTTGGGCGGCATCTCTTCAGGAGAAAGATGGAGTGTATAATCCTTAGGAAGAAAAATGATCCTCGATCTTGGTACATAAAGAAGTTTCTGTTTGGTATCAGGCATTGCTTGATGCGTCAGATTCAGAGGTCTTGCCTCTTGAGAAGAAATGGGGAGAGGTCTTCCCAGATTTGGATTTAGCGCATATTTGGGAAATGTCAAGCTCTACGCTATGGTCGGTAACTAGATCAGCCGCTTTGAAAAAAAAACATCTGTTTACGATGCATAGGGTTTACTGGTCTCCTCAGAGGCTGTCCACTGTGGGGAAATCAGAAAAAAAGTGTTCGCGATGTGGGGGCCTAATGCAAATGATGTACATATGTTTTGGAACTGCCCAAATCTAGGTATTTTTTGGTCAGGGATTAATGGTTTTCTTAAGCAATTTATAAGGTCTGAAGTGGAAGTGACTCCCTCTCTAGTATTTTTTGGTGTCTCCCCTAGGTCCATATGGGAACAGAAGTTATCTAGGCCGTATAAGGGTATATTGTTTCTGTTGTTACTATTGGCCAGTAGACAAATATGCTTAAAGTGGGTCAGTCCTATACCCCCGAATGTTTTGGATTGGCTGTTTTCAGTAAATTATTTTTCTTGCTTAGTGGCCCAATGGGTAACAATGATGAATGTTGGGTCATTTGGGAAAATGCTCGGCAAAATGAAATTACTCTTGATATGTAGTCCTACGATTATTTCTGCCTTCTTTTCACACCAAGTAGTCCAATGATTATTTCCGCCTCCATTTTTTTTTCCCTCCTCTTCCCTTCTGCTTTTTCCTCCTCGCTCACGGATTTGCGGTTGGATAAGAGCATTGGGAGGGCCCGGGAGAGGTGAAGTGCTGCATCTCCTTGGGTTCTAACCTGGTTTACAGGGTTACCATGTTTGATGTCGGTTAATGACCCTCGTGTAGTGTGGTGGGATTTTCTTGTGAGGACAAAAAAAAAAAAAAAAAAGCTGTGGGCTAAGTCAGAGAAGGTCTTTAATCTCGTCCCCCCAAGATGATTGATATAGCAAATTGCCGCTACATTGTACATCTTGAGGAGGACACAGCATTGGGCCTTGTCCTTGATCCAGCATTTCACCGCAAAGGAGCATACCATCAACTACAGTTTATGTGAAGAGATTGATTTGCAGAGGACCATTTTCCTCCTGAGGAGAACTCCCCACAACGTGCTCTCCAACCCGAGCTGCTGCCACAGGTTTCTATTATCAGATCAGGATGGGAGCCAAAGATGGCTGGTATTTTCCAGGCTTCCACATGGATGATCCACCATTGCAGTTCCTCCTTGACCTCCTCTTAAAGGGGAATTGACTGAGAGGTGGTGAGACCTAGTTGAAGATGGAAGATCTTGAGGCATTGTAAATTCAGATATAGAGGGATCCTGGAAAGATAGTCTGTATAAATAATGATAGGAGATCTACAATGTGGGCTAGATGTCGCAGGGAGGTAGAAGGTTTGGCTAGTGTCCGTCTGTGTTTCTGCTTTATCTTGGAAAGCTTCCGAGATGAAAGGCTCAGAGTAGTCTTGACTGAATCCACTACAAAACCTAGGAATTGAATGGATTGGGTTGGGGTAGTGACAAACTTCTTTTCATTGTCAAAAAAGCTGAGTGATTTCAGAAGGTCGGCAGTCAGTTGAACATTGATCCATGAGGAAAATATCTTCTTGGTAATCGATGAGTCTGATACCTCAGACTCGCAGGTGTTTCACCCGGGTTTCAGGACCTTGGTGAAACGCCATGGAGCGGATGACAGACCGAAAGGAAGGGAGGTCAATTCGAGGATATGTGACTACCATTGAAATTGCAGGAAATGCTGGTGAGGAGGGAAGATAAGGATGGTGAGGTAGGTGTTCTTCAAGTCCAGACATACCATCCAATAGTTTGCCTGCGGTGTCTGAGGAGATGGATATCTTCCATTTTGAAGTGATGGAAAACCAGCCACTCATTGAACTCCCTTAAGAGTTTCCCAATTGTGAAAAAATTCTGACAATCTGCACCCAAGATGGAACACTGAGAGGGATTGAGCACTTACCTTGAGGTGTGGTGTAGGCGCCGTTGCCTCTGGCGGTTTCTCTTGAACCTTGTTCATGGGGTGGCTTCTAGTAGCGTAGAAGTTGCCAAACTGGTCTGAGTCCTGCCGCTTGTCTTGTCGTATTTCAAATCCTCTGGTGGAGGCTTGGTGGAGAGCACAGCTGGCCAAGCACCCCCTTCCATGACGAGCCTTGGCAAAAACCTGTGGTGTAAAAATTCTCTTAATGGAAGTTTAAGCCTTGTCTAAGGAATTAAACATAGCCACAAATTTTCCCAATTTGCAACTAAAGGTATCCCCAAGAGACCCCCTTGTGTGATGGGTCCTGCTTCGGATGTCGCTAATTTCCCCAGTTTTAGATCGATCTTTACTAGGAGGGATTGTAGTGAACCCTATTTGGTTTTATTGGGAATCAGGAGATAACTTAGCCTTCTGGCATGCGAGCCTGTGTCCCTGTCACTTAGTGACTTTTATCCTACTTAGCCTGCTCTGTTTTAGCGCATTTATATAGTTATTTCTTCCAAAATGTCTGCTGTCTTTATAGTTTATATATGTTTTAATTTCACTTTATCAGTGCCACTCTGTGAAGGCGTCACTATTAGCTTCAAAGATGAGTGATATACGTAGGTATTCACATCATGTACTTTCCCACTTACACGTGACTGAAACATAATGTACCTTTTCAGGGAATTGTTCATATAATTGCTGCCCCAGCATGCCTTCTTATCTATTGTTTGGGAACATAACTGCGTCAGGGATCCTACAAGATCTGTATAAATACATCTCACGCAAACAGGGTTATCAGAGGATTTCCTACCAGATGCCATCAACTCTATATATGCTACACGTCGCCTTGATGCAGACCCAGGCTTCATGTCCCCATGGAGTCTGATCTAGAGACCTCATTCCAAGGTAACTAAAGTTTGGGGGCTCTTCTGATGGACATGGTACTGGCAGATTAGGTTTAACACACCTAGCTCTCTTTAGGTTAGAGATTAGGTTCATCATGCTAGGTATTAAGGTCTATTTCACATCTTTTTCCCATCTTATGTTATTGCAAGATGGTGGGGGTCTTTGTATTCACGACTCTCATTTTTTAAATTCTGTTTCTTGCATTGTTCATTATCCTAATCATTGCAGCCCATGTAATTTACAGTAGATTGCTGTCTAGTTAATAAAACCTATTGAAAACTACACTGCATCTCCTTCATTGCCTGAGTGTTACTGAGACTTGTTGCTCATGTGAGAAAAAGGTAATCTCTGTTTAACCAGGACTTCCCTAAGATGTCGCACACTTGAGTCCATGCATAAAGGCTGCCACAAATCACCTTTTACTATTTTGGTTTTTAGTGAGGTACTGCTTGTGAGTGGGGCGGGTTGGTCCGATAGTTGTGACTTGTTGTAGAATTGGCCTAGTCACCTATAAACAAAAGTGCTGTCATCCCTAATCTAGCAGTCTTGCCTAGAGCAAGAGTCCAACTACGACAAGGTCTTCGCCTTTCAGTGGAAATCATTAAATTTGCATTTCTCAGGAAGATTACGGCCTATCCGTCCCTTACTGACATAACCTCAGGGGAAAGCAGAGTGCCAAATGCCTTAGCATCTTCAGCCATGTCTACAGTCTTGAAGAGGGGCCTGCTAAGTCTAGCAACTTGTCCTGACATGAGTGCTAGGAGAAATCTATTCCCTTGTTTGCATCTAAAAAAAAAGAAGGTATCCATACTGGTATCAATTTCAGGGGTGAGAGCTACCTTACCTTCTAACAAGGGGTGGGGACACTCAGCTCATAGGCAACTGTGGACTTATTTGTTCAGTGGTTTCTGTAAACAGCCAGGCACATATGAAGCAACCTTTGGGGCTAGGGATTACACCGAGGAGCACAGGTTTGTTAGGTCGTCCGGGTCCAGCATGTCCGAGTCTGGGGATTGGTAGACGTTATCCTGCTTGGCATTGCCCATCAGAGAAGAGGGATTGTTTGAAGGGTGCCAAGATCTAGCAGGCATTTGGGGAATCATCCCCATACAGGGGTTCCGGAAAGGGGGAACAAAGGAAAGACTGGGGAGAGGGACAGCTGGGGGTCCACAAAAAGGGGGTTTGGAGTCCTTAAAGGACTTTTTGAGGTGGGCAAAATTGTTCAGATCGACCCCTGGGTCACCTGCACAATTGTGCCTAGCCTCCCTTAATATCTCAGTAGGCTTCCCTGGAGGTATGAGGTCTCACGCTCAGAGGAGTCTTCCCTTGGAGCTAGAGATTGCTGGCATTGTGGTGCTATCTGGAGAAGTTTCCTCTCCAAAGGTACCACTGCTTGTGAAACCACCTTCATTATGGAAGCATCCATGACATGGCAAAAATTATTGTTAATTGGAAGGTAGGTAGTTTGTTCCTCCTCCATATATTCGACAGGATTCTGCATATTAAGGAATTAATGGTCTGGTTTACAAGCACTGAGGGACAGAGGGCAATATGAGTTCTGGGCACACCCAGGAATAACCAAGGACTACTGTGAAGGTATATGATAACGGCATGCAGGGCCGAGGGACGCCAATGCTCCCTCAGATTGAGGGAAAAAACTACAGTAAATCCGTCAACACTGTAAAGATCACCTGGGTATGAGTAGGTAAGTAAGTGGTTTAGGTGGATGATGTCATTAGTGATGTAATATGTGATGTCATAAGCAGTGCATTACGGGGGCGCAAGTTGTAGTTAGCTGAGGTAACTATAACTCCTGAATTTCACTGGTTTTGTACGTGTTTGTGAAGTGTATATAATGGTAACATAAACAAAGGACAAACAGTTGTCAACAAGATCGTGAAGGTCGAAATGTGTAGACTATTTATGAAGCAATAAACAGTATTTTTCTGCCATGGACTGCGTCCCATTTTTTGATGGGAATAATATATATAATAATAATAATAATAATAAATATATATATATATATATATATATATATATATATATATATATATATATATATATTTCTAACCCTTACAACAGTTTAAAAAAAAAAATTACATTAGTGCCGGAAAAGTTTCGCTAGCATGTTTTGTGGCACATTTTTTATGCTAGAATCACTTTTTCCTTAAAAGCGTCAAAAACCCCCAGCAAAAACACCTAACAGAATGCACTAGGTAGAAAAATTGAGAAATCAGGACAGGAGAGACCCAAGAGAGACCCCAATCAGCTTAGTACAAGCCTAGATGGACAGACCAACTCACAGGAGAAGGGGAAAAGGAAGAGGAAGTGCGGGTTTAGTGTGGAGGAAAACAACATCTTGGTTAGAGAAGTGACGGAACATCACCACCAGCTTTTTGTCACCTCTAAAGTTCCAATAAGTAGGAAGGATTCCATATGGCAGTCTATAGTCAATAAAGTAAAAAGTGCGTCAGAGGTGAAGAGGACTGTCACCGATTGTAAGAAGCACTGGCATGATTGCCAGTGCAGAACTAAAGAGAAATTGGACAGCAACCGAAAGGCAGCACTGCAGGCCGGTGGTGGTAGTCCGGCACCCCAGGAGGAGCTGGATGAGCTGGAGAAGATGGTGGCAGAGATCATCTCGAAGGAGGTAGTCACCAAAGTCCAGGGACAGGCCACTGCAGCACTTGATGAGCAACAACAAACATAGGGTAGGTTGCAGTGGGGGGAAATGTGTTTGAAAACCAATGGCACAAAGGGAAGCACATAGGAGGCACTAAATGCATGTGAAAATTGGTGCATGGGGGCACAATAATGGTGAAACATCAAACACATGTAATGTGCACTGACCCCCCAACATATGTACACACAACGTCACTACCATGACACAACCCCTCACCATATCAACCGAACCATCTGGTTGTGCTTAACTTTCATTGGTCATCATGTACCATGCCTGTTGCGCAGGGTGGGCCAGCAAGGGTAGGGATATGTCTTCCTTCACCAGTGGGATAGGCCACAAATGTAACATTAACTCAGCAGGGCATTTCTGTCAGTACTGATTGAGCTGGTGCAAATTTAGCTGCCATGTGTCTACACAGGCACACCTGCACCATTGTGAAAGGGTGCCTGTGAATTGGAGTTGATTGTTGTTGGGCATCAAGGGACACCTTCCTGTACAAAACACATAGGGCCAGATTTACAAGGCCCAAGTGCCTCTTAGGGCCACGCTAGTACCATTTTTTCCTACGCTAAAGTGGCGTTAAGGAGACTTTTTCCCTGTGCCATAAATAGAAATTGGTGCAATGGTAGCATTGCGCCACTTTGTAATCCATTTAGGCACATCATATCTGCAATCGGTATAATGCATGCAAGGGGGTCGTTCCCACGCAGACCGGCTGCAAAACATGGCGCGTTGAAACCCACTGCAACACATTTTTTCATCATTTTTAATGCCTGCTCTCGGCAGGCGTTTAAGAGACACACCTATAGGGTCATGTGGGGCTCCATAGTGCTTTGCTGCACTAGTGTCATAAGTTATGGTGCTAATCCAGCAAGGCGCCACAATAGCATCATAAAATATGACACTATTGTAAATACGATGCACACATGGTGTCGTTAGGTAGGGCGCAAGACAATTGGCGCATCGAAGCTGATGCACCACTTTCTTGTAAATCTGGCCCACATAAAGAGGAAAGATTTTGGAGAAAAAGATCATATTCTCATTGCATCGCCTCAACGCCACCTCTGAGGTGCCGTAGGAATCTGACGCATTCCTAGAGTGTAAATCTGGGAATTTGTCAGTTTCCTTAGTGGTCCATGGATGTTGCTGCAACACCCATGGAAAACACCTTTCACGCAGCCATATCCGTGAAAGTGCCCATATTAATAAGGCCATGAAAAGCCACATAAGGAGGCTTTGTGTGGCCTTGTAAATATGGAATGCCACATTGCACCACCAGACTGTCAAGACAAATGACGCTCTGGTGGCACAGTGTGCTGCTATGGGCTTCGAAATCTGCTCCTATGTGTGATGCACAATGCAGCACATACAGTAACATGACTACAATAGAACAAACACCAATTACACTCATCCCCATGTCACTACTATGCAAACGCTAGGTGATGAATGACACTGCAGCATTGCCAGACATGAATATCTGGTAAGGCTACAGAAGCTGGGAACGTTACAAGTGTGTTTAGTGGATAGAACCCCTGCAACACACATGAAATGACACTTACTTGCAGTGTGAGGTATGAAAGGGGAACATAATAACAAGCCTTCTAAAGCTATACAAAGTGACTTCCTTGGCCTAGGAAATATGGACTGGCACCAGGCCCCACTGGAGTGGAACATAAAAAGTATGCTCAGGTAATGCAGTTAGCAGCCACCATCTTGGAAAAGCGGGCCATTGTCACCCACACATGATGAAATGATGCAGTGTAGTACAGCAGACTACCTTGCTGTGCTGGACTGCATCACCATGGAAGGGATGGAATGTGTAGTTGTCACTAATATGCAATTCATCCCTTTACTAACCTTGCTCATGGGGAACCCACTGCTGCCTAACACCAACACTGGCACACATTTTGCATGGTGTAGGGGTGTCTGTCTTGCGTGGTATAATTGCATATGTGCAGGAATGGACACATCCTGCCACATCAACAATCAGAAAAGATGTATGTCACTTCTAATGCTTGTTGCTAATTACAACTCACATGTGAAAGATGGAATACAAGGGCCCAAAACAATATCAGTCATATGCAGCTTCACGACAATGCCACCACTGAAGCGGTGAAGCAACCTGATGCATTCACACATTGAAATGTTTAGCAATGTGTCAACTCCTCATGGCAACCCATGTGAGTTGTAACCGTGATGTAAGGGGGGACAACTGTCCACATGCATTCTCATTGTCACCTCTTATCGTGTGCGCTATATCCTGAACCACCCAAAGTAAGATGCAACCACCTCTCATGTCTGGGATTGCACAGGAAGGATCCCTCTTCCTGCATGACAACACTCATAAATATATGACGCCACATGATAAACATCAGCTCCCCCACCCCCATTACTACACATCTAATGACAAGGACAATAGTTGCTAAAGCTACACATCGACACCTAAACATATGGCCTAAACAAATATATATATTTTTCTATTATTTTAAATTGTTTTCTTTTTCACTTATTTGTATATGAACACATAACCCAACAACACCCTCTCCCTAAAATAATAAACAAAAAAAAGAGCCTATACGCCCACCCTTAAAATAAAAAAACTAATACTAAGTACTACAAACTAATCTTCTCTAGCCTAACTTAACCAACCTTAACTAACTACATACCCCAACTATTTACATTCACATTGTTCATTGTAAGAGACATCCAAAGTCTGTGTACATGTTTCCCCTCAGCTCCTCATGATATGTGCTTTGAGTTCTCCCAAAGTTGACAAAATGTGTCCATTCTGGTGCTCCAATCTTGAGATTCTGAATTTTTGGTCAGCCAACTCATTCCGGAACTCCTGGATGTAGGGGGGCTCCACGTAGTGATGTGCCCTAGGGTTACCTCCCTTGTTGATGGTGCTGAGGTGGAAGGTCCTGTCTCTGAAGAAGTGGCACTGCCTGTAGCCACAGGCCTAACTGCTGCATGCATGGTGGTAGTGGATGCATCCTTTGCTGCCCCCCCTTGAGGGAAGGCCTTCCAGGCCCCCAAGACATGCACCCAGTCGTAGCACCTCTGCATCTTCTGGTACCCCTTGGTGACCTGCATGATGTGGCAGTACCTCTCGGCTCTCTTAGCAAAATCATGCTTCTGGATGCATTCATGTTAGCAGCTGCAACATGAATTGGACGTGTCAGTCAATTGTATCCTGAATGAAAATGAACAATATGCATGCAACTGATACTCCATCAACAGTAGTAACACATTGGGCAGCACAAATCGACATAACAACCTGAAGGGCAGGGGGGGCATACATCTGCATACCAACCGCCAACTCCACATTGACCATATCCATGGCAAGAAGACTAGCCATTGTGGTACCATTACTTTGAGCCAACTTTGAGAATAATTGAAGGACCATATCACCATTGACTAAGTTTGTCATACATATCAGTAATGTGACCATACAACATCATACTCATCATGGTGTGTGGCTCATAAATCTCCAACATGAATGGGCAACTAACCTCAGATCCACTGACATGTAACAAACTCTTCTGAGGAAGGGACTGCAGGGAAAATGTAGTCTCGCCACAGAGCCACATATGGCAAGGACAGATGCCAGGACACATAGCTAATTATATAAACAGATTGTGCCTGATATTTTATGTAACATTTCAGGGTGGTACCATCAGTCATGTCATACTGAGGATGATGACACTACTCTGATATTGACACCGGTCTGAACCTGGACAGTTGTGCCATGACTTAATGCATAGTCCCAGAGTTACCTGTTTTATCACACTAAATTGCCCATTTGTTCAGTATGTGTCTTAAACCGTGCTCAGATTGTTGTATTACGGCGCTCAGTAACCACCACTTCATATATGGGTTTATGCATGTACCACACCACATCTGCACAGGGATCGCGAAACAGCACTGGATAATACTGTACATTGTGTGTCAGTTGTATTTATAACTCATCCTGGAAAGTATCTGAATCACAATATTTATATAATGCAGTGGTTCATGGCATGCCATATGGTAATGTAGTATGGATATCCCACTGGCCAAACATACATGATGAGACATGTGAGGAGGATATGTAATTTATATGTTTGGAACTATGACTAAGGCAATGGGGCATGACCCCACAATGTTGTTGGTTAATTGGCCAGATAGAGAGACAAATAGGCAAGACCCTTGTACCACTGGTGCATCACTATGTTTCCATATGGAAATTGATGCACCGGTGGTGCTAGTGGCTTGTAACTAAGCCCCCCAGTGTGAAATGTTGACCACTGACCTGCTGATATTAGGTTCCAATGGACATGGTAATGCATTGCATCATTAGCAGAGTTACTTGATGCTACGAGTAGCACACAGATCAGTCACAAGTATTGTCAATCAAATGTTGCTAACCTGTACACATGTGTTAGATCCTTTACTTCTGCCACATGACAATAATATCATCACTAATTTGGAAATCATGCACCATGACCATTATTCTCATGGACTTTGCTACATATGTTGCCAACAGTGCAATCAGTTCATGGGAAGCACAGGCCAGACACACCAGCAACCATACTGTACTCATTCTGCTTTAGTCTACTCTCATCGTGATTTACAAGCACAGGTGGTGCAGGACAGGACAGCAAGTTTCTAGCTGTGCCACCCTGTACCACTGTGAAAGTACAGGAATGCCCCAAATCTACGAGGTACGGCACATTCATGTCCTCTACTCCTGCGCTGCCACACATATTTCTGCCTAGCACCAGCACAGGTACCCTAGCACCATGGTTCAAGGATACCTACATTGTGGGGAGGATTGTCTTTTGTGCAGGATGTGACCCCTTCCTGCACACAAACATTCACAAGAGGCATTTACCTCTTTCCATTTGTGCTGCAGAATGCAGCACACATAGCAAGAGTAGAAAATGGCCTAAATAAATGATGTTTTCCCCCTTGCGTTGGGTATACGCCACCTCTGAGGTGGCATTGGAATCTGACAGATATCTAGAGTAGTAAATCTGGGAATGCTTGAGATTCCTTAGCATTCCATGGGTGGTGCTGCAATAACACCCACAACAACAACAGCCATGGAATGCCCCTTTCACGTAGTTAGATGTGTGAAATGGCACATATTTACAAGATCATGAAAAGCCACACAAAGTGGCTTAGTGTGGCCTATAATTATGGAATGGAACACAGCGCCACTGGTACGTCAAGATAAACTGATGCTGCGGTGGCGAAATGTGCTGCTAGGGGCTTGGAAATATGCCCCTATGTTAGTGGTAGCATACATGCAATTAATACATGTCATTACATTCAACATACAACTGCACACACATCACTGGCACGACACATCACACATACAGACTGTTACTTACTGGTTGCCTGGGGACTTTGAAACTTTCCACCTCTCAAATTGTGTATGGTTGGGGTCCACCTGTAAGACAGAACATGAAACATGGCACTGTGAATGTTGCACTTTTAACCCTATGGGCAAGTGTTACATATTGGACCTCATTTGTCATTGACCATTGTATACCTATGTTGATAAGTACTCAGGAATGGCATCATATATGTATCAGTGGCATACAGTGGATAATCCAGGCTGACATGTACACACATATGTGGTAACATAAGTGTCACTACTACATTGTTATGTCATAGCTGTTGATTGCAGTACGCAAGCTTTTTCATGCATTGATAACTTTGATATCAGCCTGCATATACATGGCTCACAGAATGCACTCAGCCATGACTGCCTTCATTCCCGTCTGAATTGTGACATCAAATGTACAGGACTATGCAACATACAATTGTTGTTTGGTATCTGGGGCAACTTTACAAGCTCCTATCGGCACACTACGCCACCAGAGCATCATTTTTTCTTGATGCTCCTGTGGCGCAGTGTGCCATTGCATATTTAGAAGGCCAAGAAAAGCCACTTTGCATGGCTTTTTATGGCCTTGTAAGTATGGGCCTTCTCACACATATAACAGCGTGAAAGGGGCATTCCATGTTTGTTGCTGTGTGTGTTCCGACAGCAACACCCATGGAACGCAAAGGTATCTCACCCATACCCAGACTATCAACAATGGGAATGCATCAGATTTCTATGCTACCTCAGAGGTGGTGTAGAGGCGACACAATGGGGAGAAATTTCTCTACATCTCCCTGTTTTTCACCCTTTCTATCTGGAGGTTTCCCTTCCTGCACAAAACAATCATCCCCACAATGCAGGCAGACTTGCACCATGGTGCAAGGGTGCTTGTGTGGGCACTACACAGCAACTTGTGCACCATAGCAGGGGGTAAGGACAGGTATGCACTCTATCTTGTAGATATGGTGCATACCTGCCCTTCCCCGGTGGCCGAGGGCAGCGCAGGAAGCCACTTGCTACACTGTTCTGCTCCACCTGGGCTTGTAAATCTGGCCCTATGCCTTTTGTCTTCCCAATGGTTCAGTGTTGCCATTGTCATGGTTGTACTTTTTCCACCATCAGCATACTTACTACCCCACCCTTTGCTTTAATTTGCCAAAGGAGGCTCTATGGCCAACAGACGTGTACCAGCAATTGTGAAGCAAAAAGTCAATCACAAAGTTGGTTTACTCACCAACAGTTCTCTCACCCTCAATGCCAATCTGGTCCAGGAGATCCTGCTCCCTGCTGACAACATCTGCCTAGCAATGTTTCAAATGCTGGTCAGTCTGCTCCACCTAAAAAATATGGGTCATGTGGGAGAGGACTTTCCAACACCGCAGCTTCTTTGCCTGGGTCCTGTGACCATGTATCACTCACCCACCCACGGCCACCATGTTGGGAAGATAATGGAGTGCCAGCCATAAAAAATCTCCTCACTCCTCTGTGCCGAGATGACGTGCTCTTTCCCCTCCCAACATATTGTCAAGTACCCTCCGTACACTAAACCCCCCAAAAAGTTACCCTAACAAACCCCAAATATCCTAAATGACTTTTCTACTCCAGAGACAGACTCCAACAATACAATGACACCACAATATTAGGCAGGACAATAATGGACAGGACAATACAGAGGACAATGACAAAAAGACATAACAGAGGACAGCACAAAATCACAGCTCCACACAACACACTATCACACAGCTCCCAAAATCACCTCCTCTCACCAAGACAGACAAAGAGCATGTGTCTGTAAGAGAAAGTGATTTTGCAGGTGTGACTGTAAGAGAAATTGAAAGTGATTTTGCAGTTTCTGGTATGCCTGGTAGATCCATTACCTCACTCCCTATGATAATGTGTCATGTTTTTGAGGATGTGTTGTTTTTTTATACGCAAAACACATGTGCATGAATTTTTTTATCGCATTTCAAGACAACATTAGACAGTCTCAACGCATCGCATAGTATGCATTCTTTTTGATGGACGCTATGGCAAAAAATGTTAATGCATAGCGGAAATGCGTCAATTTTGTTGACGCAAGGAATGGTAAATTTGCTAAACTGTATGGTATGTTAAGAAAAATATTGTTTATCCATTTAAAAAGTCATGTGTATTGTTGTGCTACTAGTGGATGTGTCAGATCAACATCCAGCTCTCTTTCCTTGTGTCTAAGGTATGTCTTGCACATGTACATGTGTGATAGTACATGCCTTACAACAGACATTACATAGTTCAGATTCACATGAGTCATGTCAGTGTTATCTGCATAGGGTTGCCTTATGTGGGTACTTTGTGGTACATATAAAGGTCTTTGTGCACATTTGTACCTATGTTTTGTCACACATTTTTACATAGCCGTGGGACTAAGTAGGGCCACATCATGCATCATATATGTTTGAAGTGGCCCAAAGCTCGCATTGTGCCACTTTGCAAACCGATTGTGATACAACATACATGTGAAAGGTATGATTTACGCAAGATAGGCAATACCTTTGCAATAGCTATAGCATTGGGAGAGTAATCTTTGCAACAATCTTTACCACATTTTGTAAAAGATCGGCATGGCAGGCATAAAACCGTTGCTACTGCTCTTGTCTACGGGTTGTCCTCATCTTTCATAAGCTAGTGGAACAGTTTTGTGTGTCAGTCCAGCCAAGTGCCACAACTGCATCCATTGAATTTGTCACAGCTGTGCTATAGTATGCCATGGAGTACTGTGTTTGGAATACCCTGCTACCATGGTGTGGTTTGGGGGTCGCTGGGCAATCTGATGACAGTTAGACATCATAACCAATGCATTTAGTTCATTGGGATTATGGCCCTATGTGTGGTGACCATAGATCATTGATTAGTTCACACCCCAGGTTTGCTTGGATTCACCATGGAATGTGTCCAATACAACAACATATAGGACTGGACTCATGTCTGACAAAATGTGCTTGATCACAATGTACAGACAGCAAGCTGTCATGCAAAGGGGTTGTGTTTTTTTAATTGTATTGTCTTAGCAAGTGTGGCGATAACATTTTCTGGCCACTTGCATGACTGGAGCTTCTCTATTTCACACCTACCTGCTTTCCCATGTCTACAACATGTTTTCTGTAAGTGTCTATAAGTGGAGGTACATGCATTTTTGGATCTAACTAAACAGATAGAGCATTTACACTGTTGATGTAACCACACAGCTTATGATAAATAACCCATGTGTTCAACATGTTCACTCGCATGATACCCTTGGAACATGTTCATCTTGGGATGCATTTGACTTTACCTAGATTGTGGAAACCTAACCCACCCCTATGACAGTGCATTTGTGTGTTACTCTGATGTGTGTACAAAGGAGAAGGCATCAGCCTGTCATGCAAGATGGATAACGTGCAGTTCCCCATGCAGGCAAGTGTGGTGATGTTTACGACAGACATGTGCCATCGATGTCTTAGTGATATCATGCATGTACATTGTTTGTGTTCTTCATGTGTGATGTCTTCTTCCTAATACAGTGGTATGTCAGGGATAACAATGCTACAATCTTCATGATGCATTCATGACCCATGGCTCCATCAGAACAATATATTTGCTCATATGAGTGACTAATATGTTACACTCTGTAGATACATCACTATTGTTTGTCAGTGTTAAAGGTGGGCCCCCCACACACCATGAGCTATGATGCATCATCAGTTTTGGCTGTGCTCACAATTGTGTACCACACAGACCCAGGGACACCTAGGGGGGACAGTAAGGTCACAATTTGTGACAATATATTATCAACATACAACTAGGCAGCACAACTCCTCACCCCGTCATCTAACTCAGGATTGCATTCTGGCACACCCTGTGCATGGCAGAGTTGCAATCAGACAGAGATGTGTGGCTAGACATCAGTGCACATTCAAATAGAGGTTTCCTAATGTCCATCTACACTCTCCTGCCCTATTATTTACTAGGGACTTACAGGATGTCGAGGTCTGCCTTCCACATTATCTACTAGAGACTTACATGGGATTTCTGTCATCCTTGCCCTATTATCTACTAGGGACTCACAGGAGATTTCTGGCAGGATTGGTCTCTCATCTACTTGGTATTCAAAGTGTCAGTGATTTGCATATCTATATTAGCCTTCTGTATTTTGGCACTCCAGTGGTAGATAGTGGGACAGGGACATGTCAGTAGACCCAGGGTACACATGCTGTAAATTTCAACATGCGCCACTCATAATTGTTTTTGCTGGACAAACACACAGGCGGACTTGCAGACAGTGTGACTGGGATATAAAGTAGCCTACACAATATGTGTGGTCACCTGTAGAAGCCTGCTAGTGCTTTTTAGGCCTCATTTGCCAAATAGCTGGCAGTGTTTGGACACGTGATACCAGGCATTCAACCTCCTTATTCTCACTGTCCAGTCCTTAATGAATGTCACTAAATACTTTCCATGTGATATTTGGAAATGACACTTGAGTTTGCTACAGGGCAAGCAATATTTACTGTTGATGATCTATGGTATGCAGGATGGCAGACTGACTACCATAAATCTCTGGACTCCAGCCACAGCACAATGTTGTCTCTAAGTCCCCTCAACAAAGTGACTGTGCCAGTTTAGTACAGTGTCTCAGGTGTCCTTCAATATGAGTATGTTTAACATGGGCACTCAAAGACAGCTGCTGTGTATATGCTTTGTGAAATGCATAATGAGTGTGGATGGACTGTATGTGTACTCCTGACAGCTATGCTACACACATGCATTTGTACATAGGTCTGTGTCCAGATTGACACATGGATTTTGTCAAGGGACTAACGTGTGTGTGTGTGGACATCATGCAAAGTGTGTCATAGTGGGTCCTGATCTATTACAATGTCTGCAGCAGCTTTACAAGGCCCTGTGGCATAGTGTGGAGCAGGAAATGCATGTATGCGCCACCCACCACCACCATCACAGACCTGCGATGCACAATGACCACAAGATACAGTATATTTCAGTGGTCTATTTTGCTAGGACATTTATGAAGAGACCCTGATGGCCCACTATGGCCTGCACATTTATTTAATGTGTATGCTTCCTGTTGCGGTACAGGTGTTCCTTAGCAGCAGGAGGTATAAGTTGCACATGTGTGCAGTCCATGGCATCTAAAACGTGAGGAAACCCAGTAATGGTGTAGAGACCTTCTTTAATCTCCTGCTGGAGTTATTGGTTGTTGGGGAAGAGGATGCAGGTTGTACCTAGGCTGATGATGGCCTCCAGTACAGTAAGCAAGAAATGTGAAAAGGAAGACTAGGATATTACACCTGTTCATGCTGTAGTTGGTTGAAAGGAGCCAGAGGCCAGCATGTGAAGCACAGCCAGGAGCTTTGTGAGGGATGGAATGTTAGTTTGCCTTCCTGCTCTTGCCGTAATGGTGTACAGAATTTCCTGGAGCAGCTGGATGATTGACTCCCGCTTAAAGCGGTAATAACTTATGGTGTTTAATCTCAGACATCAGTGATTGTTGCCCTTTGTCGATATATGCACTCTCTCCTCCTGCACTGGTTTTCTGATTGCTGGGGTGGTGATGGTCAGTGATGCGGTGGTGTTGATGGTATCTGACGTTGACCCTGGCATCGCCTGTGGGTTCCAAGTTGGAGCAGCAGCAAGTCCATGGTGTCCTGTGGGTTGCCAGAGTGTTTTGTGGAAGTTCTCCTTATATACCTGTGTTAGATGTTAAATGTTTGATGCAAATGTGGGCTAGCCTTATTTTTCCTTAGCGCGTCTTTTTTCATGAGGCATGAAAATTTGACTCTAGATGGCTTGAGTATTTTTTTTTTTTTTGTCCTCATTCAGCCCCGCTTACTGAGACCCCTCTTCGTTTCTATAACCTTTTCGCCCTCTTGTCTACGAAGAGAGACTCAAGTCAGGGGGTGCACCTTTGTAGCTCCTGGTCCGCCTGAACAGACCCGCTGAAGCGTCAAACGGTGCTTAATCATTGGACTAAAGCAGAGAGAAGTTCATTAAGACATTTTCACATAAGTACCCCGCAGTAAACTTTAGCAGGGGGGGGCAAATTTAGTCAATTCCCTGCCAATTTAATAATGGTGACCATATTTCTACGCTTTTCTTTGAGCCCTGCGTATTTAAGTCCATATTTGCCGCACGGCGAGCCGCGTTCAACCAGTCTGTATAGCTCGGCGAGTGCTCCTTCAACCATTTTTTGCAGATTTCATTTCGTCCCAACACAATTACATAGAACAAAAATGAACGATTAGTTTTGTTCACCCTTTTCCATATCCCCTCGTCCTGGAGCTGCCCGAATATAATTAATGGGAGTGATACATTAATTTTCCAACCTAACATTGATGATACTACCCTAAAAACCTCCTCCCAGAACAACCGAACAGAGGGGCAGTCCCAGAACATGTGTACATCCGTTGCTCCCAGCCCACCACATTTCGGACACTTGATCACCTCCCCCTTCTTAAATTTGGACAATTTTTCCGGAGATATGTATGCTCTATGTAGAGTATAAAGATGATTTTTCCTTAATGGCGCCGGTTTCACTACTTCATACAATGTCATGCACGACTTCCTCCACCATAACCCAATCTTGTCGCCTAACATCGCCTTGCCCCATAGCTTGCTTGGTAGGTCAAAGTTCTCATCCAGGGTTTCTAATATTTCCCAATACCAAACCGCCACCCTCTTCCCCGAAGCAGAGACCGCCAGGTCTAAAAAAAGAGTCCTCCAGGCCATTTACCACTCCTAATCCCCCCTTAGTTTCTTTTTCCCACTGTCTTATCTGTAAATATTTTAACCTGGACAGAGAACCGTCCGTTATTCTTACCAGTTCCTCCCAAGAAAGTAAGGTGCCATCTCGCGCAATCTCCCCCCACCTTTCCACACCTGCCCTTTTAAGTGGTAATGCGAGAATATCCTGGCAACATTCTGGGGTGCCCGGGGAATCCCAGATAGGGGCCTGATAGCTGTAATAATGTGCACCTAACCGCCTCCTCAACTGATACCAGCTCCTTGCCATTCCTTGCAGCACTTTTAGTTTAATTTTTTTGAAGAATTTAGGGTCGCCAAATTTAAATAGAAAAGACTGTAAGCCCCCTTTTTCCGACAAAACCATAGCCTTGTACATTCTGCCTATTGCTGAGCCGTCTGGAGATATAAACAGCATCCTAGAGTTTTTAAACAAAAAAGCCCACGCATAATATGTCAAATCAGGGAGAGTCAGTCCACCTTTTTCCCTCCTTCTGCGTAGCTTTTTCCATGATATCCTCAGCCCCTTTGAGTTCCAAATGAAACTACTTATTGCTTGTTGCATTTTATCTAGATGCCCCTTGTGCATTGCCAAGGGTATAGCTGAAAACACAAAGTTCCATTTGGGCAAGATAAACATCTTAATTAGATTTATCCTCCCAAGAATCGTCAAGGGGAGACATGCCCATTTTTGTAGCATAATTTTGCATTCCACTAATAACTTTCGAGCATTCCTCTCTGCTAAGTCCTTCAAATTTTGAGTCACTAAAATGCCCAAGTACCGTATTTCCTGCTTATTTGTTATCGACCCTCCTTCCATATTCCACTGCATAATATCTGTTTTCCCCACATTAATCCGGTACCCTGATATCCTTCCAAATTGATCAGCCAAATCTTTGACTGTGTTAAAGGCCAGGGACAGGTTATTTGTATATATTAGTACGTCGTCTGCATATAACGAAATTTTCTTCTCCCTACCATTACAGCAGAAGGGTGCGATAAGAGGGTTTTGTCTGATTTTTCTAGCAAATGGCTCAATATATAGATTGAACAATACCGGCGACAGGGGGCAGCCCTGACTCGTACCTCTTGAAATAGTAATAGGACCCGTAAGTTTACCGTTCACCAGAATCTTCGCAGAAGGGGATGTATAAATCCGGTCAATTACACCACAAAACTTGGAGCCTATATTGGCCCGCCTCAAAACCGATTTAAAAAAATTCCAATTAACTTGGTCGAAAGCCTTCATTGCGTCTAACATAATAACTGCCAAAGGCGAACCAAACGTTGTGGCCATATCTATTGCCCCGATCAGTTCGAAGGTTAATTCATGCAAATATCTGCCTTTAGAAAAGCCTTTCTGGTCGGAGTGCACTAGATTATTCGCTATCCTAGTCAGCCTATCCTCTAGAAGCTTAGCTAGCAGTTTATAATCACTGTTCAGCAATGATATCGGCCTATATGAGGCGCAATTCGCTGGGTTTTTATCCGGTTTCAAAATTAAGGAGATCACCGCTTCATTCCATGAAAGAGGAATATCATTGCCAAACTCCAGGATCCCTCCAAACAATTCTGTCAATACTGGGATAACTGAATCTCCTAATACCTTATAAACTTCCACTGGAATACCATCTGGGCCAGGCGCCGTTCCTGACTTACTACTAGTCAGAGTTCTCCTAATTTCCTCAGCCGTTATTGGGGCGTTCAATGCTTCCTTCTCCTGCAATGATAAACCTAAAAGTCTATCAGCCCCTATCCAGTCCGTTACCATACCTTCATCCACCACTAACCTTTCCGAATACAATTGCGAAAAAAAGTTTCGGAAAGCCGATTCTATTGCCGCCTCATCTGATCTTTTTTCACCTGTATACTCCACTTCAACCTCCTTAATGTAGTTCCTAACCCGTTCAGCTTTACCTTTCCAGGCTAACAACTTCCCCGCATTTTCCCCATATTCGAAATGGGCCAGTTTACTTGCTTCCCATTTACTTTGAATTCTTCCCTGTAGTATATTTTCCAACTGACTTCTCAACCCATCCCAGCTAGACCTCAAAGCCTCCGTCTCACCTGCTTCAATTATTTTGGCTTTATATTTTCGCATTTCCTGCTCCAATGCAGAAATCTCTTCTTTCTGACGTTTATGTTTCTGAATGGCACAACTCCTTAACTCCCCGCGGATGACTGCTTTAAACGTGTCCCATACTACAGATAAAGGAGCGGAGCCCAAATTTACACTAAAAAAGAATTCGGCTTCCTTGCGCAGCTTTAACAACACCTCTTGATCTAATAATAATGTCCGATCAATCGTCCACCGGGCACTACAACTTATCTGACGAAAGCACATATTTAATACCACCGCAGAATGATCTGATAAATGCGAGGGCAGATACACAATATTCTTCACCTCATCTCTCAAACGCATATCTAATAGAAAATAATCAATTTGCGACGCATGTCTGTATTTCTTATTAAAAAAAGAAAAATCCCTGCTCTTCCCTGCCCTTTGCCTCCAAATATCGCCCAAACCAAATTCCTTCATCATTCTCCTTAAAAACTGTTGTGACTTAGGTGTACCTCGTGATTTACAGTTCTGCCTATCCAACTCGTTGTCTAATACGACATTAAAGTCGCCCATCACAATGACCGGGTCCGAGAATTCCAGAAGCTGAGAAAAAAGCAGTTTTAAGGGTTCTATATCGTCGCAGTTGGGCCCATAGTAGCCTGCTAAAACCAGATTACGACCCCCAAATTGTATTTTAGCTATCACCCATCGCCCTGCTAAGTCTGATCTAGACTCCAGGATTCCCACACCCCCCAACTGTGCATGTTTAACTAAAATAGCCACCCCTTTATTATGATAGTTGTGTTCTGTACATGTAAATGTTCGCACCCATCTTAGTTTTTGTATTATGTTAGTACACTCCACCTTTGTGAGGTGCGTTTCCTACAAGACTAAAATTTGTGCCGTAGAATCCTGCAGATACTGTAATATTCGTTCCCTCCTTCCTCGCACCCTTAAGCCATTAACATTCCATGAAAGAATTTGTAGAGGTATATTCTGCACCCTCTGGCTTCCCTCCTACTAGCCATCTATTAATCTTGAATAACCAATAGTTGGGCTGAACGAGGCACTGCTTTTTACTTCCTTCCAACTCCCCCTCCCCCACCCTAAACCTCTCTCCCCCTCCCCACCCCCTTCACCCCCACCCCCACCCGTGGAGAACCCCCCCCAACTAAGGACCATAATGATCCAAATATTAGAGCGCCCCCCGGTTCCTGGGAGAATTTCACCATTACCCATTGCACGCAGCCTTACTCAGTAGCCTGCCCATTTTTGACCGCCACCAATAACTCATCCGCTTCACTAATATCTCTGATATTATACATTTTGTTGTTATACATGACCCTAAGGAAGGCTGGAAATTTCAGCTGGGCTGAGACCCCCAAAGATTTGAAAATATCCAACCGTTTTCCCAGTTCCCACTGCCTATCCATAGTCTCCCTGGATAGGTCCGATCTAATCTCAAACACAATATCCTTCACTCTTAAGGACTTCAGTTTCAATGCTCTAGATAAAATCTTTTCCTTCATCTGGTACGACAGAAAGTTTATCAAAATTTTCCGAGGTCTACTACTGTTTGTTCGTAGCTTAAAGGGGTCTCGATGAATTCTCTGAATATCCTTCCCAATTTCATCCTCGGTCTCCTCTAGATCCACCGGTGATTTAATTAATGATACTACGAAGGCTTTAAGATCGCTCCCTTCCGTGCCTTCCGGCACTTTCAGCAGTTTTAGATTATTTCTTCTGGAATAGTTTTCCATCTGCTCCACCTTATTTTTTAGAGCCTGTTCACTCCTCTTCAATGTATTGATCTCACCCTTATGCTGAATCAGCTCCTCCTTCATACCCCCCATCGCTTCTTCCAGGGCCTGCGTTCTTACCATTACGTCATCAATTTTCTTTTCTAAATTAGCACAAACCTCTCTTATCTCCCCTTGATTTACTTCTGAATTCGCAAAGCCCTTTTTTACATCCTCAGAAATGGACAAGATTAACGCCTCAAACGAGGAATTCAGTAAGGGGGGGATCACCGAGGCAGCCTGAGGAGTCTCCAGCACTACCGAGTTAAATGCGAAGTCCTGAACATCTGCTGGGTTATCGTTTGGGGACTGAACTAGCACTGGGGCCGTCAGATCTTCTCCTGGCCGTGGCGGGGGGGACCTCGACCCCTCTCTGCCCTCATCCGTACCGTTTTCCACCTGCCTGGTGGTAACCTCCATTGCAACTCTAGGCTGCCCAAGGGTAAGTGTAACTACCTCAGGTCTCACTTTAAAAAAAGACTTTAGAGAGGGCGTCAATTTGTCTCTACCCTTCAGCTTGCTCTCCCCCGCTTTCCTCCCCGCACTCCTGCCTCCTTCCCCCGGTTTAGGTCTCAGGATTTTTTTTTTTGCTGATCCTCCCTTGTCCCCCTTTTCCTCTGTAGTCACAGCCGAGTTGTCCTGGGGCGACTGAGCCGTCCCCTCCACACTTGTTAAGGGGAACGGGGGGCAGGAAAAACGCCCCCCACCCCACGCTGCCTCACCGTCTTCTTCCTGGCGTCCTTCTCTGGATTCTCTTTGGGTTGCTCACCCGGCCGCCACTTTTCGGGGGCGGCTCCGCCCGTTCTGCTGCTGCAGCTACCGCTGCCGCTATTCCCCCGGAGGGGAATTCGCGCCACACTTTTACGGGTCCGGCGCAGCTCCAGCGCGGCCCGGTGCCACCAGACAGCCCCCGCTGTCCTCCAGATTGCCTCAGGTCTCAATAGCTGCGGCGTGCACATCCGTGTGCTTGCAGCTGCCGCCCGCTCGGCTGCCGCGACCTGCCACGCCCCCAGGAACCGGAACCGGAAAGCGCCCTAGCGCGCTACGTGACGTCCGTAGCCCGCCATGTTCTCCTCTCTATGTGTCTTGAGTAATTTTTTACAAGGGAATGCCTACCTTGCAAATCATTGTCAGAAATTGATGCATGGTGACAGGGTGTTCTTAAAAATGACACAAGCCTTGTAAAAGTAGTGCTAGACATGTGTAGTGCCACTTTGTAAATATGGCGCTCAGTTAGCACCACCTTGCACCAAAAATGGTGCAATTGAGGCACAAGTCCTTGTAAATCTGCAACAGAGTTTAGTTCAATAAGAAGCCTTAACAAGAGGTGTGGGACACCCAAATGTGAAAGCTTTCTCCACAGCGTATGACTGTCAACTTTATCAAACACTGTGGAGAAATCAATGAAAGGTGTATACACTGGCATGTTCTGGAAAAGGGAGTATTTCACAATTATCGCTTGGAGGACTGTAGTATCATCAATGGTACTATGATTTCTCCCAAAGCCTGCTTCTTCTGGGGGAATAACATTATTTTCAGCCACCAATTGTTGCAAATTAGAGAGTGTATTCTTTGCAAAAAGCTTGCCTGTTGCATGGGGAAACATCCAAAATAACACATCCTCAACAACGCAGACTTTTTCCACGCAAGCGGAATGCTTGCCTGAACAGAGACTGACTTTTTCTCTGCCACAACAACACATGTGCCAGACTACGCAGATGATGGTTAAGGCAAAGAGCAGTCTAGTGGCTCGGGAGAGGACGCAGTGAGGTAAGTGGGGATGGGGCATGGTTGGGGGGTAGTTTTTAGGGGTGGGGTGGATTAAGGGATAAGGGTAGGTGGAGGGGTCAGGGTAGTTTTGTTTTAGGGTCAGAGGTGGGGGATTTGGGGTAGTTTAGATATTTGGGCTGAGGGAGGGTGGGGGTTGTTTATTTTTTAGGGGCTTAGTTTATTTTTTAGGGGCATGGGTGGGGGGGTAGTTTATTTTTTAGGGGCAGGGAAGATTTAAGGAAGGGTGGGCGGAGGAAGGATCAGGAGAGGATGCGGTGAGGTAAGTGGGGCTGGGGCAGAGTTGGGGGTAGTTTTTAGCAGTGGGGTGGATTTAGGGCTTAATGTGGGTGGGGGCCAGGGTAGTTTATTGGTTAGGGGTGGGGGTGTGAGGGTCAAGCTAGTTTATTTTTTAGGGCTTAGGACGGGTGGGGGTCAGAGTAGTTTACTTATTAGGGGTGGGAGAAGGTTTTAGGGCTCAGTGTGGGTGGGGGTGTCAGGGTAGTTTATTTTTAGGGGCAGGGGTAGGGGTGATGGAGTCATTTTTTTCATGGCTTTTCAGGTTAGTTTATTTATTAGGGTTAGGGAAATCTTTAGAGCTCAGGGCGGGTGGGGGTGTTGGGGTAGTTTCGTTTTTAGGGGCAGGGATGGGGGTTGGAGTAGGTTTTTTTAGGGCTTAGGGTGGGTGAAGGATCGAGATACTTTAGTTATTAGCCGTGGGGGGAGGCTTTAGGGCTCAGGGCAGGTGGGGGGTGTCTGGGTAGTTTACTTATTGAGGATGGGATAGTTTTGGGCCTCAGGGCAGGAGAGGGGTAGAGTACTTTTTTAGGTTAAGGGGGGTGGTTGTGTGACACGCCTGCTGTTTCCACATATGACTTTACTAAGCATGCTTTTACAACAAAATTTGTTTTAAAGGCATGCGTGGTAACAGCATGCGTGGAAAAGACATGGTGGTGGTTCTGACCGCGTTATTAAGGTATGCGTGGTTCTGGCATGTTCTACAACCATTGCATGCAATAGTGCTATCTGTCTTAAGCTTGCGGGAGAAGGTTTAGGACCCATTTTTTACAATGGAACAGTAGCATTACCCTTCCAAAACGAAGGGATTTTACCATGGCAATAACAGAATTAAAAAAGAGAACCAAGAGAAGATCCTCTAGCTGCAGCTTCTTTTTTGATAGCTCCAAAAGGGAAATCATCGGGCTCCAAAGCTCTGGAAGATCTATAATTTTTTATAAAGCCAACAGTCTCAGCTATAGAGGGGGCACCATATCCTGCAATCATCTTATCATCCACATGTAGCACCACTGGGTCAACTTCCTCAAAGCTGCTAGAATACAACTTGGAGATGTAACTCACTCAAATGGTTTCGGGGATGGGAATAGCATGTGCACTCACTTTAGCATCACAGTATTCAGCAACCAGGCACCAGAATTTCAAAGAAACCCAAGAGATCTCAGACTCCCATTGATGAATCCACTTAGTACCACATCCCTTCCTAAACTCTTGAGCTTTGAGTCTACATATTCTATGTTCATGGTGATCAACATTGTACTATCTTATCAAGGAAAATAACAGCTGCTATTTCCTTGTCAGGAAATGTATTTTCTGATTAAACGCCTTCAACCTAAAATCCCACGTTTTCAGTGGCAGAGGGCCTTTATCAGAGGAGCCAAGATTCCAAAACCCCTACATGTGGGATTCATAAATGGATATGAGGTCATCCCCTTCAGTCTCATTCAAAATAGTGCACGCATTTTTAATCCTAAGGACGCAACATTTTTAGCTGTCCTAAAAATACAAACATTTGACTTGTTAAAACAAATCCTACTCAAAGAAGGATTCCTCAGGCAGTGATCACTCATAGCAGTAGCGCGCAGAGCAAAAACCTCACAGGCCCCAAACATCTGGAAGGAAACTGTCACATAATCAAGTAAACTCTGCGAGGAATCATAATGAAAAGTAAAGGCACCAAGAACACCAGCGGCAGTTCTTCTATCTGAAATAACCAAATTATACTTCTCCAAAATGTCAAGTAATAAAAGAACCACTTTTCTCAAATCTAGGCTCTTCTGGTAGGGAGATCTTCAGTATGGACCACACTTCCTCTTTCTCAAAATTAGCAACGTTTGCAGAGGTCTCGTTTGAGACCTTTGCATTTAAATCACCCACGATTATTACCAGGGGACAATCTTCGGCCATATTAATATCATGAACGAAGGCAAAAAGAGAGTCCACCAAGTTGTCCAAAGATGATTCTGAAGTGATGTGCCTATTTGCTAACATAAAAAAAGAATGGCCAACCTCTCTCATCACAGAAAACCAACTTCATACAGAGACACAAGTTTGAGGGATAAACAAAAATGACTTGTTTCCAGTTCACCGTATTCTTGAGTAGGACTGCCACGCTCCCACTATCATGACCCCTTTCAGATTGCTTTGCATTGCATGAAAATACAAAATAATCAGCTAAATAAAACTCAGAACAAGACCAGGTTTCTTGCAAACATATGATTAACGGATTAAGAGACTTCAGAGAATTCAGTTTTGCCTTGTCATGACCCAGCGTGGCTAAATTCCAGGACAAAAAAAGCCCATCCAAGCTACCTGAGAGGCTCACCCTGTTTTGCAAAGGATGGGCATTGTGGAGCACTCCCTCCACCCAACTCAACATTCTGAGCTCTTCCTTGGAAGCAATAACAAGTTGATTAGCCACAGGACCCTCCAAGATTTTAAACATTCATCTGGTTTACCCGAGTGCGATAACTAGGCAAACCCTTTTGGAGAACATACGATAACTAGGCAACCCCTTTTGGAGAACATTGTAAGGCCGCATTTCATCAACCATCATAGACCAATTTTATTTTTCTATATTCAAATGATGAATCATGGTCTCAAGATAACCCACCACAGGCACAACATCAATCTTCCTTTTTAAAAAATAATCAAAATTTTGCACAACCAGGTTTGCAATAACAAGGGGGCCAAAAGTAATTCTAGAAAAATGGGTCGGGCAGAGGAGTAAATGACGACCTTTTTGATACCACTGCTTTTTATTTGCCTTAGTGCTTTAGTCTCCAAATATTTATATAAAATAGAGCTTTTGTTCGCAGGAGGAGTCTCATTGTCAAATAACATATTAAAATCCAGGGCAATTGACTTGTGGTTCTACTCTAAACCCATCCTAGCAAAAGAACCAAACCCCCGCTCTGCTACATGCTCCTTTGACATCAGAAAAAATGCTGTAGCCCCATGACTGAGTGCAGGGTAAAATTTGGTTCAGGAGCTATTTAAGAAGCATGATCACAAACATTCTGGGAATTCATAGATTGATTTACTTGCTTCCCCATGTTACCCTTTGCAGAAAATTTACTACCACTTTATGATGGCCCACATTGTTTAAAAGGGCCACATTATGCTTTGCACCCTCTACTGCGGGCAATGCTTGAGAAGCCACACCTTCAGCCCCTTTGCCCCCAATGAGTCTAAAGAGGTACTTGAGACCAAATATAGAACTCCCGAATGGCTGCGGGGACTCATAGCGGGAGTAAGGGCATAAGCTAAGGGTACCCCTCTTTTTTCCCAATGGAAATCAGGACATCCGGATGTGACTTGGTTGGGGAAGGTGGTGGGGCACTGACCCCAATAACGTTGGCATCAACTCACAAGGACGCCCCTCCCATCGGGACAAATAGGGAAAAGTATTTTTTTCATTTTACGTTTCATGATTCTTTTGATCTTTTTATATGTACACGTTTCTTTGTAGCCACCTCCAGACTTGGCAATGAGGCCCTGCCTTGGATTCCTGCACTGAGTGACTAGATTCAGGGACAGGATTTTTCATTTCCAAAGGAGAAGGATCAATCTGGCACACAGCATCACCCCCTGCTCTTGCCTGAGGCAGTAATCTGAATTCTTTCCCAGATTTGTTAATTCCTTTTTTTTACCCTTTTTTGAACATTGGGAAATCTCAACCTCGGCTACTGAGGAGGTATTCTGTCTATGGTGCCCAAACAGCCAGCTCAAGCCAAGGTCCTCATTGCTCTGTAAAAAAATATTTTAGGGGACATAACATTTCGCAATGGTCTACCCACTTTGACAAAGGCATCCTTTCCCCCTCTGGGAAGTTGCAAGCACTTTACATTATCATCAGCACTAACATTATTTAAAATAATATTTACGTTTGAGGAACCTAGCTTGATTTAGATTCTGAATCTCCAGTAAAATAGCTGTCAGAGCTGATCATGACACTGATTTCTCTAATAGCGACAAAATGGAAGATAAGATTTTTTCTTCACAAAACAAAGATTTTGATGAAAAACCACCTTTGCCACCTACGTTGATTTTATTCAACAGTGTGCTAGGCAGAAGAAAATGATCATACAGAACAGACACCTCAAGCAGAGATGAGGTGTGACATAAAAGTGGTAAGGAGGGACGAGAGGGGCACGGGATTGGTTGATGAATTCATAATAGATTGACCCACATCCTCCATACAGTTCATTGGAGAACAGGCTCAAGAAAACCTTTGCCCTTTCCAAGCTTGAAAGACACAATCAATGTTATGGAAGGTAAAGTCCTCAACAAAGTCCACCCCCTCCTCCACATCAGCTTTGACACACCCACCACAGTTGACACAGTTGCCATTTGCTAAGGAAGCTTCAGGGTTTACATGCATCCCACCATCCTAACAAGTAGAAAGCAATAGCAAAGGACACACTCCAGAGTCCTTGTCAGAGAACGCCCCCCCCCCACAGGGATGCAGTGGTGCAGCTGTTGATATTTCCTCTGGGGGCCTGAGACCCAAACCCTTGCCTCCAGAAACTCCAGACCACAACAAAGGCCCAAGGCACCCACTGCCCCCCACCAACCCGGCTTTGACCAGTTCTGGAGTCTCTTATGCATTACTTTGTGGTGAAAGACAGCCGTCCTCTAGACATCCAGGGTTGAATACGGAGTAGACTCAGCTGAAGCAGGGAGTGTTGAAAGAGAGGCGCTGAAGGGTTCTTTGGGCAAAACATTATTTATTTTCTGGGGGAAAAAAACAGAAATAGAAGAAAGATTGCTGCTGGAAGCCTCTATTGCAAATGGTAGATTTCTTAATTTTTTTATTTGAAGCAGAGCGCAGTTTGTTCAGTGTCACCCGAGCCGGGAGGGAGGAACGCTGAGGTAAGGGACTGAATTAGTGCCCATCAAGCTATAAGCTGCACCAGCCTAATATTAGCTTCCTCCGCACTCAAGGGAGCCACAGGCACCTAGCACACTCTCTCCAAGCCACACTGACCTTGAAACCACAGAGCTGCCTATCGACGTACCCATCCACACACCTCTCCATGGTTTACACCAGCCTTTCATTTTGAGAATCAGCCAACTCCATCTGTGACCAATTAAAGGCACCAATGGGAGCAAGGAGAGCCAAATAGGTGTGGTATGCTTAGGCCATGAGCTACAGATCATCAAGATCCTTAAGCAACAGCAGGATAAACTTGCCTCCGCGCCTTCATACCTCAGTTTCTCCTCTCGGCAATGGCCTGTCCGATAGTATCCAATGGCACTCGATGGTGACCAACATCAGGAACCCCCTGGTTGTCTAGTCTGCCACCTGCTTGCTTCCTTGCTGACCTCCTAGATGTCTCTGGTTGTGGGGCCTCCGGCTCGCTGACTCCAAGAGAGTACAGGGAGAATACAGGGCCACAGGGACAGTTTGTGACCAGGTGGAAATTAAGTGGATATAAGCTGGGGAACAAGTTCAAGCCAGGCTTGGGCAAGCCAGCGGGCGAAAAGCAAGGTAAGGCTCCAGGCCACACTAGAGCCCATCAATGGTGCCCTCAAGGCTGAAATAAGCCTGCAAAGGGGTACAACTAAGTCGGCAGAGAGCAAGAAAGCAGACAGGCGATGGACCACAAGACCACAAGGAGTCACAAGGCAGCGGTAGGCTGCATGATGAGACAGCATCTCCCCGCGGCTCAAAAGCAAGCTCCAGCTCCGGGCCACATGGGGAGCCATAAAATGGTGGCCCGCAAGGCCAGTTCAGCAACTCCTGGAAAAGGTGAAGGACGGACCGAAGACAGATCAAAGAGATGTAGGTGAGGAATGGGCACATATCTCAATCTCTTCATAACCATAATTTGTATTCCTTTCAGCCACCTGCTTTAAATTAGTTGACAGTAAATATGTAGATTGTGTTTTCAGTATCAATAGAGAGTGCTCCAGATTTATAATATTATTTGAAGTAAACTTTATGCTCTTCCATTATTTACTGAAATATCAATGTATTGTTTTTAGCTTTGGTTCCATATTTATTGATGGACCTGGGAAGGGGCGTTCTATACTTACATTAATTCTTTACTGTTCTCAATTTCCAACATCATTGTTAGTAGATCCCACAAACCTATAAAAAGCTAGCCAGCTTCAATGTATTCAGATAAATTACTACTCACCACATTCAAAGATACGTGCTGTGTAGCATGGTTTTCTAGAACGTTCAACTGTGTGGTGCATTTTGTGTTTAATTAACCCTACAGCATTTTGAGCCACCAACCCCCTGCCTCCCTGCCTTCTTGCATTATGGCAGGGCAGCTGGATGATGCAGTTTTGCACAGCAACGTAGCCAGTGTTTCTTGGACCCCAGTGTAAGGAAGTAAATAGTCCCCTTTCTGCAGTCTGAATGCTAAAATACACCAATGGTCAGGGTTCAGTGGGCACCCCAGGGGCCTCTGGGCCCTGGTGGTTCAGCACCTGCTGGCCCAAAGGACACTACATCCTTGTTTGTGCCCTTCATACAATGAGCTTCATGGTGTGGCTCATTGTGTCACTCGAAGTAAAAGACAGAGGTCCTCATTATGACATTGGCGGTAAATCCCACTTACCGCCATGTTGACGGACGCCAAATAACTGCCACGGCTGCGGATATCCGTTCACCATATTATGACACATACACACTAACTTGACAGAATTGAGCCACACACACAAATCTGCCAGACCAAAGGTCAGTGATAAACCTGCGGTATCAAAACCCACACCATTACGCCAATGGACCTACACCCACCACATTATGACCCACGAATCACCATGGCGGACATTCAACGGCGGTAAACCATTGGCGGTACATACCGCTGCGCTCACAATGGACACCCACATACAAAACAACACCACATTGGACAATTCAAGCAACACACAGCTGACACCCATACACACACCACACCCACACACCCATACCACTATAAAACACCCACCCACATTACCCACAACCCCTTACGAATACAAATCATTGCCAACAGAGAGACACCAAGACCACTGACACAACTAGAGCCACACACTAATCACACCCATTCACCACTCACACACTTCACATAACACACCCCAACACATTACCCAATAAACCCTCACCAACACACCTCACATTACACCCATTGCACCACATAGACACCCCCGTTTCACAGGGGAGGAGCTAAGGTTCATGATGGAGGAAATTGTCAGGGTAGAGCCACAACTATTTGGAGCACATATGCAGCAGATATCTATAGCTAGGAAGATGGAGCTATGGTGGAGATTTGTGGATAGGGTCAAATCCATGGGACAGCACCCAAGAACTAGGGATGACATCAGGAAGAGGTGGAACGACCTAGGGGGGAGGTACGTTCCATAGCAGCGAGACACCAGCTCGCTACACAGAGGACTGGCGGTGGACCCCCACCTCCTCCCCCACAACTCACAGCATGGGAGGAGCAAGTCTTGGCAATGCTGCATCCTGAGGGCCTGGCCAGAGTTGGAGGAGGACTGGACTCTGGTAAGTCATCTCTCTACTATTATCACCCCCCATCCCTGTATGCCATCTCACCCCCTCACCCTCACTTTCATCACTCCACTACATCCCACACACTCCACCCTCACATCTCACTCATCCCAATGCCAAGCCCTGCATGCTGTACCAATGCCTGGACACCCCTCACAGCCCTGCATGAACACTCATCCCTAAAGCATGCACACCATAGAGAACTAACAATCCCACAATACACTAACATACACAAGTGAAAGCTGGCAGGGCAAATCCAACCATAAAGGGGAAGCCACGGAAGTACAATATGTCAGATACATTAACCATGACACATCATTTACATCCTCACAGGTACCCCAGCCAATGTCACTGGAGAGGAGGTGCCATCACTATCCAGTCCCCCAACAGAAGAGGCCCCCAGTGATGACAGTAACTCTGGTCTTCAGGATCAGGATGACATACCTGGCCCATCAGGGACCACTGGACAGCAGTTACCAAGCCCTTTCACACACCACCACAGAGCCTCCCACACCAGGATCCAACACCACAGCACCCACCCAGCGCACCTACACCTCTGTCCCCAGGGCACGTCAATCAGCAGTGTTTCCACCTCTACGGGGACCCCAGGCCACACCTCGCACAAAGGACAATCAGGGACCTGGAGTCAGTGGCAGTGGGCACACGGTTCAGGGGACAGAGGCACAGGCCAACAGGGAAACTGGGAGGAGTGCTGTGCGCCAGGGGGAGGACAGGCCCAGGGAACCGACTCTCCAGGAGGCACTCTCGAGATCCTGGGAGCCTATCAACATTCCCAGGACACAATGGGGCAGATCCTGGACAACTTGCAGAACAGGCGGCTGCAGGAGGGACAGTACCAGGGGATCAGGGAGGACTTTCAGGCCAATAACAACACCCTGATCTCCATAGCAGTGGTGCTGGCTGCCATGGCCAACATTATGAGGGAGGCAGCCCCACACCAGTGGGCCCCTGCCACTAGCCAGACATCTGAACAGCCTTCCACTTCAGCTGCCGCTAGTGGCCAGGAGGCCCCGCCACAAGACTCACAGGCCACCAGCACCCCTCCTCCTGCAGAAGTTGAACTATCCAGCAGACGTTCCCTGCGATTCAAACATAAGCCAGAGACTCTCCTGATTGTCACCCTTGTGTCCCACTCAGTCACCCTGTCCACCTTGAACTGCCATTGCTCACCTTCCTATGTCCCCATGGACACTGCACCTGTGTTACAAACATCCTGGAACAATACCCATCCTCACCCCATCCGATTGCATTGCCCCTATATGTCAGCACTTCAATAAACACCCTCTGAAAAAAAGCCATTTGGAGTATGTCAAGTATATCAAATATGTATTATTTGAAACAAGTACAAACATTGCAAATGAACTGTACATAGAATGAGTATAGATTAATGACCTGTAGCTGGCTGTTGTGATCACACCAGGATTATATTTCAAGTCACCCACATCTCAAAATGAATTGCCAGAGGGAACAGTAAGTGGGCATAGAAGTGAGAAATATCAGCATGCCATTGCCACACAGATCACAACCAAAGTCATTGAAATGTAAAGTTACACTGTCCTACCTGTGTGTCATTAGAAGTATTGTCGTGTAACTGATATTCTGTTGTCCTCATCCTCATCATCTGCCTCCTCATCCTCACTGTCCACAGGGTCTACTGCTGTCACAAGGGCATCTACAGCCTCCTCCTCCTGCAGCAAAGGGACATGGCATCTGAGGGCCAGGTTGTGCAACATGCAGCATGCCACTACTATTTGGCAGACCTTCTTGTGTGAGTAGCACAGGGATCCACCTGTTAGATGGAGGCACTGGAACCTGGCCTTCAGGAGGCTAAAGTTCCTTTCAATGATCCTTCTGGTTCGCCCATGTGCCTCATTATAACATTCTTCTGCCCTTGTCCTGGCATTCCTCACAGGGGTCAGCAGCCATGATAGGTTTGGGTAACCAGAGTCACCTGCAAATATTGAGGGACAGCATTTAGCCACACACTATCCTATATGACCCACACCATACCCATACACCAACATCTACTGGGTGGGAACTAGGGCTCACCTATTAGCCAAAGCCTGTGCCTCTGTAGTTGGCCCATCACCTTTGGAATGCACATCATGCACTGACCCAGGATACTTAGCATTGACTTGGGAGATGTACGGGTTCGTCAAACACACCATCTTAACATTCAGGGAGTGGAAACTCTCATGATTCCTGAGCACCTGTTCATTCTGGCGGGGGCGACAAATGCAATATGTGTACTATCAATCATCCTAATTATGTTGGGGATATGTCCCATTGCATAAAACTTGGCCTTCACTGTGGCCAAATCCTCAACCTGGGGAAAAACAATGTAGCTGCACATGTGTTTTATCAGGGCAGACAACACTCTTGTCAGCACTATTGAAAACAGTGGCTGTGATATTCCTGCTGCCAAGCCCACTGTCACTTGGAAAGAACCAGTTGCCAGGAAATGGAGTACAGATAGCACTTGCACAAGAGGGGGGATCCAGGTGGGGTGACGGACAGCAGATATCAGGTCAGGCTCCAATTGGGCACACAGCTCTGTGATTGTGGCCCTGTCAAGTCTATAGGTGAGGATAATGTGCCTGTCCTCCAGTGCTGCTAAGTCCACCAGGGGTCTGTACACGAGGGTATGTCTCCATCTCCTATTCATCCGCAATGGTAGGTATCTAAGGGACACAAGAGTGAGGAGGCTGTCACAAACTGAACATTGAAGCCACAACAGTAGTTTTCAATCAGCAAACTTGTAATGGGTCAGTGTGAATTGTCCAGTATGTGCCTATTTATCCGTGACGCAGCATGAATCCATATGGCTTCCCCCCCCCCGAAATGGCGTCCGCCTGTGCTGTGTGGAGGGACCGGTGGAACTGAGGTAATTCAGCTGACGTTGTGCACCTTTGCGGAAGGTGGTCGATAACCGCCATGCAACTCCTCATTGGTTAATATTGTCCCCTATGGGGTACAGTGGCCATCTATGCCAGTGGTGACGGTATGCACCACCGCAGATGTGACACCATTTTCTATCTGATTCCTCACTTGCTACCTGACCTTCCATAGGAGAGGACCTACACTGCATGTGCTGCTGTGACCTGTGTCTGGAACCTACCATGGCCTGAGTGACCGGGGAAAGGGCCCCAGCCTTCACTTTGGAGGAGTTGGAGAGACTGGTGGATCGGGTCCTACCCCAGTACAGACTGCTGTATGGGCCTCGAGACCAACAGGTGAGTACACTATGGGCACGATACATGTGGCATGAATGCATGGTGTTGTGTGTCTGAAGGCCTCTATGTAGGGGAGGGTGGATGTCTTCTTTGCGGTGTACACACTGTGTGCTAGGCCATGTGTGTGCTAATGGTGATGGAAATGGGTATGGTGGGCCATATGTGTAACAGGCTGGACTGTTTGTCTAATGATGTTTTCCTGTGTGTATTGCCTCTGCAGGTCAGTGCCCATCAAAAGAAAGGTATATGGCGTGCCATCGTCAAGGAGATGTGGACCCAGAGCACCTACTATCAGAAATGGTGGGAGGACCGGAGGCGCTGGGCACAGAAGATGGCGGAGCTGGGGATGGCCTCCCAACAAGGAAGGGGTGCCTGTCGAACCCTGACCCGTCTGATGGGCTGCATACCGGCGGTGGCCTATACAGAGCTGGATGGGTGCTTGAGGGCATCACATCAGCCACAAGGGGGTGAGTACAGTGGCTATCATTACAACTTACAGCTGGTGGGGTGGTAACTGGGTGGTGGATGCGTGTCAGTGGGTGCCCCTAGGCCAGGCCTCACATAGCGTAGGTCCTCTGGTGGCTAGGGTTCTGAAGGGATAATCTTGCCTACCTAGCTTATAAGCATCCACTACTGGTCAGGGCTGCATGGGTCCCAGGTGTGCTGCATTAGGCGGTGTGTGCCCCGCCTCCTGCCTTGGTGGCTAGAAATATCAGTGGTGGTGCAATGCATAGCGGGTAGGCCTATTCCCTGTGTGTGAGGGTGCTGTGTACACCAACGGTGGTGTTGGTGCAGCCATTGACTCAGTGTATCCTTTGTCTCTCTACTCCCCTTTCTTGTTTTGTCATCCTGTTCTTATGTGCATTAGCATCATCTGGCTGAGGAGCAGAGGCACCGGCGACCGAGAGAGCTGCATCCCACAGGACCCAGGAGGCAGAGTCCACCGACGCTGAGGGCACCAGTGGGACGGAGGGCGAGGGGCGCACCACGGCGGAGACTGGAGGGGACAATTTAGACAAAGATACCTCCTCAGATAGAAGCTCCCTGGTGGTGGTGGGCACTTCTGTGACCACCCAGCTACAGGTACAGCCGCCATCCCCCGTACCAGCACCGCCCTCCCAGCAGCCCCTCATTGAGTTGCCCAAGCCCGCTCACCCAGGAGGATGGGCATCTCCTTCGCCCCAGGCACCTCAGGCCCTGCCCCAGTTAGCAATGCTGCCCTGAGTGAGGAGGCTATTGACCTTCTGATATCCATCTCTGTAGGGCAGTCAAACATTGTGAATGCCATCCAGGGGCTGGCAGCCCAGAAGCAACAATATAATGCATTCCTGGAGGACATTCACACTGGATTGGCAGCCCAACAGAGATCGTTTCAGGCTCTGGTCTCCTCTCTGATGGCAGCCATTGTCCCTGTTTCTACCGTCCCTCCTCCAACTTCCTCTTCCCAGTCCCATTCTCCTCTACCCCAACCCATCGCAAGCACACAGCCAGACGAGCATGCACACAGGACAACACCCAAGAGTGTCACAGACAACCACAAGCACCACACTTCATCCCACAAGCACTCACGCAAACAACATACAGTTGCAGACACTACAACATCCACTGCCTCTAATATATTACCCTCCTCCCTTTCCACCACCCAGTCACGTCCACACTCACACCTGCATGCACTACATCATCATCCACTTCCAGCATCATCAACACACCAAGCAGAACACACACCTCACTGGCAGACACCTCCACAACATCCATGCACACGCCCCCCTGTGTCCCCTCCCACTGTGTCTGTCCCCCACAGTTAAAGTACTCAAACGCAAGCACTCAGACACCCAACAGCCATCCACCTTACAACAGCCTACAACCGATGCACCTGCACCCAAATCCAGCAGACAGACACCTGCAACAACAACTCCCTCATCCTCCACTCCCATTACTTCTCCCTCTTCCCACCCCACTATCCCTAAGAAACTTTTCCTAGCCACCATTGACCTCTTCCCTCCCCCTCACCTCCCGTCCTACATGTATGGCCAGGCTATAACGAGCCCAGGCGAGCTCCTCAGCCACACAGTCCACGGCCCCACTGCCATCCGCACCTACTCATGGTGGAAAGGATTCCAGGCCACATATGCTGAAGGGGAAGGAGCCTGCACCAGCAGGCAAGAAGGGCAAGGAGCCTGCAGCAGCAGGCAAGAAGGGCAAGGACTGGCGGTGAGTGTTTGCATTGTTCACTACTCTGTCCATCATCCTTTTGTGTTGCTAAAGTTGTCCTAAGTGGGAAGGGTATGCCCAGACGTGGGTCCCTTGCTCACTGTGCCACTAGATTCAAGCTAGCCTGGCTGATGAAGGGTGATACCCTGAAACCAGTCCTAGGATGCTTGTTTCCGGTCCAGGGAGGACCTGGCTTGGCAGTTTGGGCTGGACTGTTCCCATGAGGAACAGGGTCAAGACTGATTTGTATATGGCTGGGTCCAAACTGGGGTGGCATGGTGAGCAAAAGAACAATGGATTAAACCCAGATCTGTGACTGGGGTGAGTGTTTGAATTGTTCAGCACTCTGTCCATCATCCTTTTGTGTTGCTAAATAAGGGCAAGAAGCCAGCACCCAGCGGCCTAGAAGGGCAAGGAGCCTGCACCAGCAGGCATGAAGGGCAAGGAACCAGCACCAGCAGCCAAGAAGTGCAAGGAGTCTGCACCAGCAGGCAAGAAGGACAAGGAGCATGCACCAGCAGCTGTCAGGGAGCCCCCATCCACCAGGCATGGTTATGCATCCATCTTAGGGTGCAGGGGATGTGTAGGAGCCTCCCACCACCACCAGCAACAGCACTACCACAGTGCATGCATCCGAGGGTGCAGGGGATGTGCAGGAGCCTCCCACCACCACCACCAGCACCACCACAGTGCAGCCGTCACCGCCGGCGGACGCAATGTGATCCTGCCTCCATGAGCTGCTGTGCGGGCTGCCCCCTCCAGAACCAGTGAGCAAGACACCCACTTGAGATTCTATGGCCTTGTACTCCCCAATACCAAGCACAGGGCATGTTGTCCCCTCCAGAACCTGTGGGCAAGTCACCCACTTGAGAGACTGTTTCCTATTACTCCCCAGGACCAAGCACAGGGCATGTTGCCCCTTCCAGAACCAGTGGGCAAGTCACCCACTCGAGAGACTGTGGCCTTGCACTCCCCAGGACCAAGCACAGGGCATGTTCCCCCTCCAGAACCAGTGGGGTATTCACCCACTTGAGAGACTGTGGCCTTGCACTGCCCAAGACCAAGCACTGGGCATGTTGCCCCCTCCAGAACAAGTGGTCTTGTTTCCCCATCCAGCTGAGGCGCCCCACCTACTGAGGTGCCTGCCTATTTGCCAGCTGATGCGCCTGCAGTGTTCTCTCCGTATTGATGCAGGTGACAAGTGGGGCCTTGGACTTTGCCCTGTGGCCATGTGGCCCATGCAAAATGAGGACGGGCAGTGTCCCTTTTTCTGTACATTTGTAAATATCTGTAACATTGGCTAAGTTATTTTTATACTGTGTTGATATTATTACGCTCACTTTAGTAAATTATTTTTGTCCTTGCACTATTTAGCCGATTAGGGGGATTTACTTGCTTTCTTGTGCATCTGGTTGTGTGTATGGGGTATGTGTATGGGGTGTGTGTGGTGTGTTTGTGTGTCACTCTCTTTTTCCTCCCTCCTCCCTTGTGTGCTAGGTGGCTGTACTCACTGTCTTTGTCTTTGCCGGCGTTGGTGTTCGTGGTGGAGCAGAACGTAGAATATCATCAGAAATATATGCAGTTCTGGTTCCATGGCGGCATGGTTGTGCCCTGTGTCTCCAATGGTGAGTCCTTTCACTTCTGTGCAGTGTTTCCGCCAGGCTTTTGATGTCGTTGGTACCACCTGGGAAAAGGTGGCGGATTGCAGGGTCTTAATATGGTGGGTGGAACATTGACTTCCGCCTGGCTGTAGGCAGCTACCGCCGTGGTGGCTGTTGTTTCCGCCCTGGCGGTCGGTATGGGCGATGTCCGGTACATTGCCTGTCTTTCGGAGATCTTTCCGGCATTGTCATTTTTTGGCGGTAATTACCGTCTGCCTGTTGGCAGTATTACCGCCACTTTATCACCAATCTCCAGGGTCGTAATGAGGGCCAGAGTTTTAAATGGCACCTGCCCAATCAACAGTTGAAATATCTTACTCAACCCACGCCCTTTGCAGACCTTCCATGCAGGGGATGTAGGCAAACCCAGCATGTATGGAGACACTGTAAAAGATGGAACAAAGGAGGGGGTACCTGGACTAACAAACATGAGGCAGTTTCCAACAATAGGCAGGTATGCACTACGTTCCATTCGGAGAACAGCTTTACAGCTCAAACTAGCAGTAGATAAATTGTACAGAATTACGGTTAAGAATCTCTAAAAGCAGACTGCCAAGGCCATGGGGAGGACACCACCGTCATATTGGTGGCACCTCCCCACTGAGAGTATTACAATATTCCCGCCGGGCTGACCAGCAGGAACATTGTAATACATGTTCCCGCCAGGCTAGCTGGCGGGAACAGTGCTAGGATATTGGCGTCTGCTCCTTTAAGGGAGCCAAGGCCACTATCCTAGCACTCCAGCACCCTTGGAATGCACCCTGCCAACAGTGCAAACAGTGTGCATTCCGACAGTCCTGGGCAGAGAACCCCGGCACTGGCTTTCTGCCAGACTTTTCATGGCAGAAAATGGGGTTGTAATTAGCCAGGCAAACTTATAAAATTGTTTGTGCCGATTTTGCATCAAAAAATTACACAAAGGCGGCTCTAGCTTTTTATAAATCAGGCCCAACGGGTCTTATTACGAGGCTTGCGGGCCTAGGACCTCCAGCCTCACAGTGGCGGCAGGTCATCGCAATTGTGGTGGACTGGCTGCCACATTTTAGCCCTAGTGGGCAGACCTACCAGGAGACTGCCACTCCTGCCAGGTACATTGGTCCTGAAGGGGTGACAGTGGTCCAAATTGTAACCAGCCAGGCCGGCGCTGAACTCAACGTCGCCTAGCTAATTACAGCCCCATTTTCTGCTATTAAAAAAGGCTGTGCATTCCAAGGGTGCTGGAATGCTAGGATATTGGCCTCGGTGCCCTTAAAGGAGCAGAGGCCAACATCCTAGCACTGTTCCCGCTGGTCAGACTGGTGGGATTGTGTATTACAATGTATAATATAATTATATTTTTACGTTTGCGCCGCTTTTGTATCAAAAAATGACACAAAGGTGGCGCTAACTTTGATAAAATCAGGCCTTTAGTCTAACTTTAAAAGTTTTCACTTATTCAATGGTGTTATACAGTGCAGCACACATGCAATTAGTGAAAAACTAGGAGATAAGAAAACAATTCCCCTTATTAACCCCTGTTGTCTCAACAAGGTGCTATTTTTTGGCACAAAGCCTGTCTTCCCATTTTAGTAGATATCACATTGTGCAAAAGACACAAGTGGTAGCATCGGAATGTCCAAGTACCAATGGATTAACATCATCTTGACTCAAAGTATTCCAAAGCAATGTGAAGCATTTGTTTTATTTAAAAGGCTAACTTCACAACAACAAAAAGGTTTTGCCTTGGAAAACTGTTATCAAGACAGTGCTGGTTTGCATCATTTTGCATCACTTGTCACCGGCGCAAAGTCTTGAGAAATCTGCTCCATCATCTTTAGGAACTGGAACTGATGCTTGTTCACTCATGGCTTAATAATTGCTAACACTTTGAGAGCCCTCCAACTAGCATTTGACTAGTGCTGGCTGGGGTGGATGTACGTTAATGAAATATTCACAGATGCGGAAATGACATGTTCCTGGAAGGATAAACATCAAAAGAATAGCCTCAAATTATTCAGGAGCCAAGTGACAGTTATGGAGACTCCTGCTTTTTAGAAAGCTTTCATGATGTACGTGTACTTGTAGAATGTAACCACCAGTACGCAAAAGAGGGAAAGCCTCACAGCTGGTGAACACTTAGGCCCAAATTTAAGGATGGCCTTGAACTATCTAATGCCACATTAGCGTCACTTTTCTGACGCTAATGTGGCGTAAGATTGACAAAAACACTGTGCCACATCTACAAAAAGGCGCAATACATGCATTGCGCCACGTTATGCATGTGCCATGCATAATGTCTGCAAAGGGGGCATTCTGGAGCAAGGAGGACAGCAAAAATGTTGCAATGAAATCCACAAGATTTTAGTGTGTCATTTTTGGCATCATTTTTAACACCTGCTTAACGCAGGAGTTAAAAGGATGCACCCATTGGAATATATAGGCCTTCTTGCACTTTGCTCCACTAGTGTCAGAATTTTATATTTGGGACTGGAACTGAAGCTTGTTCACTCATAGTTGTGTGAGGGATGGATCACTAAGCACAAGGGGGATTTTCTACGGAACACCAATCTTGTAATACCATATTTATATACTCAGCCAAAGGTCCATAAAAATTGTGACCCTCCTCCGGGCAGGCCAATTGTATCAGAGATAGGTTCCCTTTTGGAACCGTTGTCACAATTATGTGACTTCTTGCTGAAGCCTATATTGCAGAAGACAATAAGACCTACATAAAGATACAAAGGAAATTAAGAGGGGACTTGAGGGTGGGGAATAGACTTACTCCACCCCCTGATATTTTGTGATGGACTATGGATATCTTCCCAGAGAGAGGGAATCTACAGACAAATATCCATCAGAAACCCACTGCTAAGAACAGTCTGTTATGTTTCAACAGTTCCCACCTACATCCACTTTGGGAAAATCAGAACAGGTAATGCGGCGCTAATACAGACACCAATAAGAGAAAAAACACCCCCCATTGTATGTGTCCCTACATATAAAATATATTTATCCAACATGGCCTCAGACTGCATAAAAATTATCATTAAGTGCAACTGCAGCATTCTAAACACAGGGCCTAGACAGTGGGGCTACCCCCTCTTTTCTAACAAAAGAGCCAAAAACTTGCGGGATATACTTGTCCACACCAGAGCCATATTGAAGCCAGAAAATACAATTCACAGAGCACTAGGCCTTCCAGAAGGAATGGGTCATTACAGCATCTGCCATTTCACCACACTAATGAAAGAAATTGACCAAGGTTTACATATTCCTTGGCAATTACAAAAACACACAAATTGCAATACTAAACAAGTGATGTACCTGATAACCTGCCCTTGCAAACTCAGATATGTAGGCA
Source organism: Pleurodeles waltl (assembly GCF_031143425.1). Classification (NCBI taxonomy): domain Eukaryota; kingdom Metazoa; phylum Chordata; class Amphibia; order Caudata; family Salamandridae; genus Pleurodeles; species Pleurodeles waltl. The sequence goes on from NC_090450.1 coordinate 252,408,665, forward strand.
TGACTACTCGAAAGATCAGAACAGGAATCTGCGAACACAGGAGCAACATCAGGTGTAGATGCAATTCCACCGAAATGGCTGAACACTGCATTACCACCGAACACTGCGTAAAAGACCGGAAATGGGTGATTCTGGATACACACCCAGTGGAGACAAGGAATCTGGAAAATAATTCTATTTGAGAAGGAGCAGCATTGGATTTATAAATTATCTACACAGAAGAGGGGACTGAATGACAATATTCCCTGTGGTGGAATGTGCTACAGTAAAAAAACAGAAAATGAATTAAAGTTCACTGTCCAGTAGCTCACACTACTGAATATGGACTACTGTCTGACACTGGGTGTGTGTAAAAGTTGTATATGTCCACTCACATCACTGCGTCAAATAACTTTTTACAATATAATTTTTAATTTTCAATATAATTTTTCATGTAGTATTCCAATAAGATGGAACTCCTTCTGTTGATTCCTTCTGTGCCCAAGTGATCTATAAGACAATATAAACTGGGAAAGAGGACTACATTTCACAGCTGCCCTCCGACATGTGACCCGCTTTCCACCAATATGTTACTTGGGAGGTGCAACTACATTTTCTAGCACTCCTGTACGCCAACTCCTCCTGAAGCCTGGGTGAAGTGGCCTCTTTCTTAAAATATGGAAAAATGCAATCAGCCTCTGACAATAACAGGGTACTTCTGCATAAGTAATGCACCCTGAAGCATAATATTTAAATTTCTGCTCAGTCGATTACTAACTACCCCACTGTACTGGGACCATGTGACGCCGATCACATAACTCTAGTCTCACATCCTCACACAACATAGAAGTCAGCCTGATCCAAGGTCAGGCAGCATCTGAGGAGTACTGGAGCCAAGTAGGTGAAAGGGAGGATGATATCCCTTGGTGTAGTAAGTGCCATGGGTACCAGGATACTCGAGTTCTTTCCTTTTTGGAATGATTGGGCAAACATTATGCTTTCTATTTTCATAGAGAGTGACTGCAGAGATCGCCCCAACCCCACTACCTCATGGAGCTTGAACTCTTAAGAGGTATGTAGGTGTCATAGACATAATGGGCCTCATTACGAGTCTGACGGTCATTGGACCACCAGACTCGCAATGGTGCTCGGACCGTCTCTGAAAGTGGCGGTCCAACCACCCTATTATGACCATGGCAGAGCCGCCACGGTCTGCCCACCGGCACTGCCAGGTTGCCACCAGCCTGGCGGTGCAGGCTGTCTTAATCCGCCAGGGCAGCGCTGCTTGTAGCACTGCCATGGGGATTACAAGTCCCCTTTCCGCCAGCTTTTGCATGCTGGTAGCCCTGCCATGCAAAGGCTGGCGGAAAGGGGGTGCCAGGCCGGCGGGCACAAGACCGGTGTGGCAGTCTCCCATGTGAATGAGTCTAGCAGGTAGCTCCACCGCCCGCCAAAATCATAATGAGGCCCAATGTGTGGTTTGAATTACACTAGCGTGTGCATGCCTAACACTCCTGGCTATTTATTTTATCTTCAAGTGCGTGTTTATGTGTATATACATGTTGAGTCTGCTGTCTGGAAGTAAAATCAAGTAACTGCATGCCCCGTTTTATACACAATAATTAAAGTGTGCACAAGCATAAGACAAATACATGTACAGGAGTGTTTTTCACCCCACAACAAAATAGTTTTATACTTTTTGTTTTTGAGACCATTAAATGGAAAAGGTCCTATACGGTCTGTATGAAGTCATGGTTGTTGTTTAGCGCACTGGGTAAACCGGTATCAGGAGTTGGCATATATTACAATCTGTGGAAATTCTATGGATTTAGTCGGTCCTGAAGAAAGCCTGCTGACCCTGAGTGGCACTTGTAACAGGCTCAAACATGTCAACTTCACTGAACTATATATGTTAGGGGTAATTGCATCCTTTATACATCACACTGTTTTTATCCCAGCTAAAGGACTTTATTGATAAACAAGAATTAAGATCCTGAAGGCTTTTTAACTTGCACTTAGGTTTTAGTAAAAGCTCAGTTTACAAACTTGCGTGAACATTTTTTACGCTAATCCTGCAAAGCCCATTGAGGCCCTTTGTAGTCAATGGTGTGCCTCCTTTTAATGCCTGCTCTGAGCAGGCATTAAAAGTGCCCAAAAAAATGACGCAAAGAAACCTCTTAGATTTCTTTGCACCATTTTTTCAGGCCCCCTAATGGGGGAACGCCCCCTTTGCATACATTATGCCTGGAACAGGCATAATGTTGTGCAAAGGGTTACAAAGTGGTGCAATGCATGCATTGCGCCACTTTGTAAATTTGACGTGACAATTTTGGCCTCGTTGGGCCACATTAGCATTAAAAAATTACACTAATGTGGAGCAAGGAGGCGCTAGGGGCTCTTAAATCTGCCCCAAAGTACTCACCAACAGTGAGGCTTCCCCTCTCTTGTGTACTGATGGCAATTTTGAAGGGAAGCTGAGGGCGGACCCATTTTTTTGCTTCTCTCTCCCCCTTGTGTTCCTACATGTAGAATGTAAAACATTTATTGTATACAGTCTTCAATAAATGAAGACTGCTTCATAGTACATCCTTCTTATTCTGTGCCCTGAAAATCTGGAGACCCACCTTCTTCCCAAACTACCAGGATCGACTTTCCATATGATATGCTATAGAAAGACCTGAAATGCCTCTTGTCTGAGAGAAATCGCTCACCAGTTTCACCTTGATTACTCACCCTCATAATAAGTTGACAATTATATTCTCTCTCTTCTTTTTGGGTCGACTGCTGTTTCAGTTTCAGCTATATGTTTATTCAATATATGTTAATTGTTTTTTACAATCTTAGAAGTGCATCCATCCTATACCCTCTAAAACAGATAAATGTTAAATATGTATGGCCATCTTGCCGCAGTGAGCATGGAGTGTGCATCCAGGGAGCTGTATGACTGCAGTATGTGCAGTGTCTGGAAGAGCATTAATCAATTCTCATGTCGGAGGTACTGGAGGAAGCTGACACTGTGGCTCCTTCAGGAAGGGAAGATGATGCAAGCAGTGGCAATGATACATAATGGGTCATTACAACCCTGGCGGACGGGGTTTAGCGCAGCGGTCACTGCCAACAGACAGGAGGACGACAATGTACCGCCCACAGTATCACAACCCACCAATTCGCCACCTTTTCCGGGGCGGATTCACCGTGGATTAAAATACGGCGGAAACAGCTTTTGCAATGGGAAAACGCTCACCTTAACACACTCCACGAGGAAGGAGGGCACCATGGAGCCGGAACTACAAATACTCCCTGCCCTTGTCTTCCTGCTCCTCTATGAACACCAGCAACGGCGTCGTCGAAGACAACGGTGAGTACTGAACCTACGACATAGGGGAGGCAAAAGTCAGGGGGACACACACGCAACACCCGCACCCCCACCCCGACCCTCGCACATTACAACACAGACGCCAATGCATTTCCAAACATCACAGTAACAACCCCCAACCCCCCCCGGAAGAATGCAAAGACAAAAGGAAATGAGTTCAACCATTGTAATGTATCAAAACACAGTAACCAAATATATACAGATATATATACACATTCTAGAAATTACACATTACGAATAGTAGTGCAGGTATGCACATATCAATGTCCGTGGACCACTGGCCCACAAAGCATGGGCGAGGCCCACACTAGATACCTGTCCACAAACGGAGAGAACACTGGAGGGGCATCAGATAGAAATACAACAGGCACCTCAGGGGGAAGGGAAGGGGGGGCACCTCAGCTGGATTACAGCACCACGCCAGATCCACGACGGGGCTCCATGCCCATTGATGTATCCTGGGGAGTGCAAAGCCACAGTTTCTCAAGTCTCTACAGTGGGTGGGTTGCCCACTTTTCCATCCTGGGGAGTGCAAAGCCACAGTCTCTCAAGTCTCTACAGTGGGTGGGTTGCCCACTGTACCATCCTGGGGAGTGCAAAGCCACAGTCTCTCAAGTCTCACAAGTGGGTGGGTTGCCCACTGTTCAATCCTGGGGAGTGCAAAGCCACAGTCTCTCAAGTGTCTACAGTGGGTGGTTTGCCCACTGTTCCATCCTGGGGAGTGAAAAGCCACAGTCTCTCAAGTCGATAACATTCTGCACTGGTTCTGGAGGGGGACTGGTGCCCAGAGTGCTTCATCCTGTGAAGGACAGAGGTAGTGGATGCATGTCTCCACTGGTTCTGGAGGGGGACTGGTGCCCAGAGTGCTTCATCCTGTGAAGGACAGAGGTAGTGGATGCATGTCTCCACTGGTTCGGGAGGGGGACTGGTGCCCAGAGTGCATCACGCTCCCCGTGACGGTCCCAGTTCCGTCACTGTCCCAGCTGCACATGGGCTAACGATGCTTGAGTTGGCGGTCATTGCCCTGTTCAGCGGTGCTTTGCCATGGCGGTCTTTGCCCTGTTCAGCGGTGCTTGACTTTGCTGTCTCTGACCTGTTCAGCGGTGCTTTGCCATGGCGGTCTTTGCCCTGTTCAGCGGTGCTTGACTTTGCTGTCTCTGACCTGTTCAGCAGTGCTTTGCCATGGCGGTCTTTGCCCTGTTCAGCGGTGCTTGACTTTGCTGTATCTGACCTGTTCAGCGGTGCTTGACTTTGCAGTTTCTGACCTGTTCAGCGGTGCTTTGCCATGGCGGTCTTTGCCCTATTCAGTGGTCTTTACCATGGCGGTCTCTGCCCTGTTCAGCGGTGCTTGACTTTGCTGTCTCTGACCTGTGCATTGGTGTGTGGCATGACGGTCCCTCAGTGCCCAGCTGGGCTGTGGCTGCCGGGGGCCTCCAGGGCACTGACGCTGGCGGTGGTATCCGGACCAGTGACGATACTGGTGCCCTCCAGGGCACTGACTCTGGCGGTGGTCTCCGGACCAGTGACGATACTGGTGCCCTCCAGGGCACTGACTATGGCGGTGGTCTCCAGACCAGTGACGATAGTGCTGGCGGTGGCGTCCTGGCCAGCGGGGAGGATGGCGACCTTCCCCGCCGAGCTGCTCCTACCAGACTTTGGAGACTTCTTCTGCCTCTTCACCAGCTTGGGAGGAGTCACAGCTGACTTGGCACTCCCCCCGGGACCCTTGTGAGCAGGTTTGCCGGCAGGAGTCTTCACCCCCTCCCGTCTGGCACTGTCCAACTTAAGGTGCTTTACAGGGGGTGGACTGGCAGTGCTTTGGCTCCGTGTCACACTGGCTGCCCTGGTGGCCGGTGCACTCCACAGACCTCTAACACGCACCACTGGTACCGGACTTTTTTTGGCTGAGGTGCTACTACAGGACCTATGACTTGGAGGGGTGGGGGTGGTGGCACAGAGGTCAACGTTGCTCAGGAAAAGTTTCTGACGAACACTGGGATGGGTAGCTGGAGGGGGTCTGGGAGTGGAGGAAGAGGAGGTGGTTGTAGGAGGTGTAACTTTAGGTGATTTGGGTGCAGGTGCAGGTGCAGGTACTGGAGGCTGTCGTGAAGTGGATGGATGTTGGGTGTGTGGGTGCCCGCGTTTGTGTACTTTGGGAGGGGGCGTCACAGACACACTGGGAGTGGACACAGGGGACGTGTAAATGGAAGTGGGGGTGGTGAGTGCAGGTGAGCGGGGTGTGGTGCTGGGTGTTCTGGTGCGAGTCCTAGTGCCTGTAGATGTAGTGCATGCAGGTGAGAGTGTAGACGACACTGGGAGGGAGGAGGGAGACGACGACGAGGGGTACACAGTGGAGGCAGTGGATGTTGCTGTCTCTGTATGTGGGTGATGCTTGTGTGAGTGCCTGTGAGTTGTGTGGTGCTTATGTTTGCCTGAGCTATTTTTGGGTGTTGAGATGTGTGCATGCTTGTCAGATGGTGTGCTTGGGATAGGCTGGGGTACAGGGGATTGGGTGTGGGTGGAGGAAGTTGGAGGGGGGAGGCTAGACACAGGGACAATGGCTGCCATCAGAGCTGAGGCCAGAGATTGCATGGTTCGATGATGGGCAGCCTGACCAGAATGAATGCCCTCCAGGAATGCATTAGTGTGTTTCAACTCCCTTTCTACACCCTGGATGGCATTCACAATGGTAGACTGCCCAACAGTGAGTGACCTGAGGAGGTCAATGGCCTCCTCACTGAGGGCAGCAGGGGTGACTGGGTCAGGGGCTGAGGTGCCTGGGGCGAAGGTGATGCCCACCCTCCTGTGTGAGCGGGCACGGAGCGAAGGCTGAGGGGCTGCTGGGAGGGCGGTGCTGGTAGGGGGTGGCGGCTCTACCTGTAGAAGTGGGGGGCACAGATGGTGCCGCCAGCACAAGGGAGCTCCCATCGGAGGACGAGTCCGTGTCGCTGTTTGCTGATCCGGTTACCGGCGTGAAGCTCCCCTCGCCCTCCGTCCCACTGGTGTATTCAGAGTCCGTGGTGTGGCCCTCCATGGCCATGTGGGATGCAGCTCCCTCGTGCTCCGGTGCCACTATACCTCCGCCTGATGATGCTGATGCACAAAAGAACAGGGAGAGCAGAAAAAGGGGGGGGGACGACAGAAGAAAGACAGGTTGAGTGTATGGCTTACCGCTACCGTTGGCAGACAATACAGACACAGCAGCCCCCTGCACTACGCCGTGCTCTTGGCCTCTACAGATGCAATTCCTGGGATATGGCCTACATGGATATGGGTGTCATCTGCCCACATAGATGACACAGGGGCATGTGTACCTGTACCTGACACTCTACAGAGGTGGGGTGGAGTGGCACATGGCCTGCATACGGAGGGGCTAGCCTACGGAACTCGCCCTGGCCTAGGGAAACCCACAGCCCTCCTCCCCCACCCACACCCCTCCACTGCGCGCAAAGTCCACAGAATGAGAGTGTACTAACCCCCTTGTGTCTGCTGTGATGCCCTCAAGCGCCCATCCAACTCAGGGTAGGCCACCGCCAGGATCCCGAACATCAGGGGGGTCATGGTGCGACGGAAACCCCTCCCACATTGGGAGGCCATCCCCAGCTGAGCCTCTGCCGTCTTCTTGCTCCAACGGTGAATGTCCTCCCATCTTTTACGGCAGTGGGTGCTCCGTCTCTGGTGGACCCCCAGGGTCCGGACGTCCTTGGCAATGGCACGACAAATGTCCTTCTTCTGGTGGGCGCTAACCTACATGACATGTACAGGGGAAGAAGTGAAGTCATTACCAACTGCACCATCGAAGTGAGTGGCCCCCATCCCTACCCTTGCCATATGGCACATGTATTCACAGTCCTTCATGCACGCAGAACTCTTCCCCCTTCCTTCTTACAACCAGCCCACTCCACCCAGGCATAGCCCATACAACGTGCCCCCTGTGTACTTACCTGTTGGTCTGGAGGACCGTAGAGTAGCTTGTACTTGGGGAGGACCCCATCCACGAGCTTCTCCAACTCCTGAGCAGTGAAGGCAGGGGCCCTTTCCCCAGACGCAGCAGCCATTGTCTCTTCCAGACCGAGGTCACAGCAGCACTTGCAGTGTAGGTCCTCTCCTGTTGAAGGTCAGGTATCGAGTGATTTAACAGATAGAAAATGGCGGTGATGTCCGCGGCGGTGCGTATCATCACCGCCAGCGCACTTCATCATTGGCTCCTGGGACCCATAGGGTCCAATGTTAACCAATGCAGCATTGCGGCGCGGTCTACGACCGCCTACCGCGACGGTGTACAACGCAAGCGCAGTTACCTCACATCCCATTGTCCCAGTTTAGAGGCCAGGCAGCAGCCATTTCAGAGGCCCACATGGCTTCATTTACTACTGCGTCACACATACCTAGGCCTACACGCAACACACATACAGGAAGAGTTTTGTATTTGGTGTCGTGTTTTGTGTAGCTGTGGGTACATACCTGAGAATTGGTTGACTCTGTGGTAGCTGTTGTCCTTCGGAGGCACCGTCAGCTGGGACATTTGAGGAGATGGCGGAATCCTCCGGTGTACCGACCGCTGGTGGACCTGTTAACAATGGAGGAGCGACATTTGATCATCACCTATAGGTTTGACCGTGCCACAATCCAGGACCTGTGTACCCAGTTGGAGCCAGACCTGATGTCACCAATCCGCCATCCCACAGGAATCCCCCCTGAAGTGCAAATGCTGTCAGTGCTCCATTTCCTTGCAAGTGGGTCATTTCAAACAACAGTGGCCATGGCATCAGGGATGTCCCAGCCTATGGTTTTCAACGTGTTGTCCAGAGTGTTGTCTGCCCTGCTGAAACACGTGAGGAGCTACATCGTTTTCCCTCAGGTGGAGGATTTGGCTACTGTTAAAGGTGACTTCTATGGCCTGGGACATATCCCCAACATCATAGGTGCTATTGATGGGACCCATGTAGCTCTGGTCCCACCCAGAGGAATGAACAGGTGTACAGGAACCGGAAGAGTTATCATTCCATGAATGTACAGATGGTATGTTTGGCAGACCAGTACATCTCCCAGGTAAATGCTATGTTCCCTGGCTCTGTGCATGACGCCTACATCCTGCGGAATAGCAGCATACCTTATGTGATGGGTCAACTCCAGAGGCACCGGGTGTGGCTATTAGGGGACTCTGGTTACCCCAACCTGTCATGGCTACTGACCCCAGTGAGAAATCCCAGGACCAGGGCAGAGGAACGCTACAATGAGGCCCATGGGCGGACTAGGAGGGTGATCGAACGCACCTTCGGCCTCCTGAAGGCCAGGTTCAGGTGCCTCCATATGACAGGTGGTTCCCTATTCTACTCACCAAGGAAGGTGTGCCAGATCATCATCGCCTGCTCGGTGCTTCACAATCTTGCTTTGCGATGCCAGGTGCCTTTTATGCAGGAGGATGGTGCAGATGACGGGGTTGTGGCAGCTGTGGAGCCTGTGGACAGTGATGAGGAGGAAGCTGAGGAAGAAGACATTGACAACAGGGAGTCAGTCATACAGCAATATTTCCAGTGACAAACAGGTGAGAAACATTTTTTACTATTACATTCACTTTCACACTTCTACCTCTACCCTGTCTGTCAATTTGAAGCAGTATTTGGTAACTGAGTTGTACATTTCTAGTACGGTTTCACAGGTGTGGTTACCAACGTGTGTCATCTGCTTGCATCCTTCATGGACTTGTGATGTGTGACATAGGTATGTTGACATTAAAATTTCGAACTGATTTTGTCATAGTCATAGCTAATACACATTTTCAAAATCACAGTCTGACTCCAGGTTGTTTTGTGGTTCAAGGGTGTTTATTTAAGTGCTAAAAAATGGAGGGGGGTTGTAAAATGGTGATGGGTGATGGTGGAGGAATGTCCATGGCAGAGTCCAGTCTATTCATCTCACAGGTGCTTTGCTCATATGGGCATAGGAAGTGGAGCTGGGGCAGTTCCAATCTGGACAGGGTAACAAAGTGGGACAGTGGGAGGACAATCAGGGTGGTCTAATTTCCTGGCTGGGGTCTTGCCATCTTGCTCTGTCTTGTTCCTGGATCTCAGGGACCGCTTGCTGGGTGGTTCTCCGTCTGCATTGGGTGGGGTGATGGTGTGGTGGTCCTGTGGCGGGGAGTCCTGTCCACTAGCGCCGGCGGAGGTGGTGGGCAGTTCATCGTCCAGGCTAGTGTCAGGGGCCCCTTGGAGTGCCACGGTGTCCCTCATGGTCTTTTGTATGTCCTTCAGCACCCCTACAATGGTTCCCAGGGCGAAGCTGATGGTTCTGAGCTCCTCCCTGAAGTCCAAATACTGTTCGTCCTGCGGGTGCTGGGTCTCCTGAAACTTGTCCAGTACCGTTGCCATCATCTCCTGGGAGTGGTGGTATGCTCCCATGATGGAGGAGAGGGCCTCGTGGAGAGTGGGTTCCCTAGGCCTGCCGCCCCCTGTCGCACAGCAGCCCTCCCAGTTCCCCTGTGTTTCTGTGCCTCCGTCACCTGGACCGTGTGCCCACTACCACTGCCCCCAGGTCCCTGTTGTTGTTGGGGTGGTGGGTTATCCTGGGTTCCCTGTAGTGGTGGACACACAGCTGATTGACGTGTCCTGGGTACGGAGGTATGGGCCCGCTGGGTGGGTACTGTGCTGGTGTTACCAGAGGGTGGAAGGTCAGTGTTGGGCTGTGCCTGTACAAGGGGAACCGACTGTCCCGATGCCCACGATGGTCCGGGCTGGTCATCAGGATCCAGTTGGCCAGAGCTGCTGTCGTTACTGTGGGCCTCCTCTGTGGGTGGAGTGGAGATGCCTGGACCCTCCTGTCTGGTGACGTTACGTAGTGGTCCTGCAGGGGTATAAGGGCATGATTATTGCATGTGTGTGTGTCATGGTGTGCAATGGGTGGGTGTGCGTGTACCCCAGTGCAAGCATTCCTGTGTGGGGGCTTGTGTGATGATGGTTGGGGGGGTGTTATGGGTATGTGCAGTGAGCATGCTTTAGTGAGGGGTGACCATGCTTAGTTGTGTCATGCAGGGCTTGGTGTTGGGATGGGTGGTTTGTGTTATTAGTACATTAGTGAGGAGTTGGAGTGATAGGGGAGGGGGTGAGGGTGGGGGTGTGTGATGGCATGCAGGTAGGGTGGGGGATATGTTAGTTAAGATTTGACTTACCAGTGTCCATTCCTCCACCGACTCCTCCGAGGCCCTCTGGATGCATGATGGTCAAGACCTGCTCCTCCCATGTTGTTAGTTGTGGGGGAGGAGGTGGGGGTCCGCCGCCAGTCCGCTGAATCGTGATGTTGTGCCTGGAGACCACTGAACGCACCTTCACCCGCAGGTCGTTCCACCTCTTCCTGATGTCCTCCTGATTTCCTGGATGCTGTCCCACAGCGTTGACCCTGTCCACGATTCTTCGCCATAGCTCCATCTTCCTGGCTATGGAGGTGTGCTGCACCTGTGATCCAAATAGCTGTGGCTCTACCCGTACGATTTCCTCCACCATAAGCCTGAGCTCCTCCTCGGAAAACCTGGGGTATCTTTGGCATGACATGGGGTGGTGTAGGTGATGTGTGGGGTGGTGTATGTCTTGATGAGTGTGGTGATGTGTAGTGGTGTGTGGTGTTTTGTGCGTGGAATGTTGTATGGGTGATGGTGTTGTGTGCCTCTGTATGGTGGGGTTTTGTATTGCTGTGCTCTCTGTCTGTCGCCTTCGTTTATAGTTTTTGGTCGTAGGGGTTTTTGGGTGATGTGGGTGTGTGTTTTATATTGTGTTGGGTGTGTGGGAGTGGTGTTTGTATGTGTATCAGGTGTGTGTAATTCGAATTGTCCAATGTGGCGGTGTTTTGGAGATGTGTGGGTATTTTGAGCGCGGCGGTGTGTACCGCCAATGGAATACCGCGGTTGAAAGACCGCCACGTGGATTTGTGTGTCGTGATAGCATGGGCGTGTTTCTGTTGGCGTGACTGTGGAGGATTTGTTTTCGCCAGTTTATCACTGACCTTTGGTGTGGCGGACTTGTGTGGGTGTCTGAATTTCGGCGGATTCCGAGATGTGGGTCGTAATAGCTGTGGCGGAATTCCGCGGCCGTGGCGGTGTTTTGGCGGTCTTCTGCACGGCGGTAAGCGCCTTTTACCGCCAATGTTGTAATGACCCCCATAGCTGATGATGAATATTGATGATTGATGCTCTCCTAGTGGTTGAATGTCTGCAACAAGGTGAATGTTCTGTGTGGGTTTTTCGAGAAGCGTCAGTTGAGAATTCTTCCCAGATTTACTTAAACTTTGTGCTGGGTTTCTGTTACAGAAGTGACAAACCCAGAGCAAAGTACTGTGATGGGATTTACTTTCCAGCTCAAATCATGATTTTATTGAAAAGCTGCCTCAATTAACACAAAGAAGGGCTGTGTCGTAAATTGCCCTACTTTGCTTTAGGGGGCACACCGTGGGAGGGACATGAGTATTCCCATGAAACAACCCCTGGGTTTATTCACAAATCCCTTGCTACTAATATTTGTAGACATGGATTAGCACCAAAATAAACACCTCCTTAAGGCAGACGTAAAGGGGAAACAAATTTTAAAACTCCCAACATTTTTCCAACTTTACATCCGTGTTGCACTGTACAGAACACTTACAATGTGGGAAAAAGTATTGAAGCGTAGTGTTTGTACTGGCAGGGTAGCCTTCCAGAAAAAAACCTGTGCATGATTGTATTATTTTGCAAGGAATAAGTTGCAAAGCAAATTTTAGGGAGACATAAGCTACCTTCTTTAATCTTGAATAAACAGTAGTGAGTGGGTATAGGAGGTATGCTTCTTGTAAAGATTTCTCCAAGTATATGTGTAAAAAGTTAGATATCTTCACAGTCTCTCAGAAGATAGGGGCTCATTATGACTTTGGTGGGCCGCAGAGGCCGCCCGCAAAAGTCCCACGTCAGGATGACCGCCTATGCAGCCGTTCCTCCGAGGGCCCTATTACGAGTTTCCCACTGGGCGGGCCCAGCAGGAAACTCACCACAACATTGACGTTGGCTCGTAATCTGGCCAGCGGCAGTGTTGCAGTGCGTTGGGTCGGGTAGGTCGGGCAGTGAAAAGCGTAAAGGGGATGTCCATGAGAGCCCATGCACGGCCCATGCCAAGTGCATGAGCAGTGAAGGGCCCCCCATGGGGCCCCCGATGCCCCCTTTTTGCCAGCCTTTGCATGGTGATCCAACTGCAATAAAGGGGCTGGCAGAAAGGGGACTCACACTCCAGCAGTGCTGCCCTGGCAGATTATGACTGCCCAGACCACCAGGCCTTCAACTGATGACAACCTGGCGGTGCCGGCAGTCGGACCGTGGCGGCTCTGCCACCGTCGTAATTTGGTGGTCGGATCGCCACTATGGTGGCGGTCCAACTGCCACCACACTCGTAATGAGGGCCATAATGTTTTTGGTTATCTGTCCTGGCAGAATCTGTGATCAACATACTTAGAGACTGATTTAGAGTTTCGTAGACAAGTACTCCCTCACAAACATGACAGATATCCTGTTCGCCTTATTACAAGTGCATTATATCCTAATACTCCTGTAATAAGGTCAGGATATCCATTACATGTGCCTTGGTATACCTGCCTACCAAAGTCTAAATCAGGCTCTTAATGTTTTACTACCATGCCAAACATAAATATAGACTTGCTGCACTGCTCATTCTAAATGATTTGTTTTCCAACAGAGTCTGTGTTAGGTACCAGAAGTCAAAGTATAGTCGAATAATAATGTTGAACAACTACAGCCAAAGGAATGCAAATGGATGATATTCTTCAACTGGAAGGAGAGTGTCTAGAAGATAGTTTCTTAGATATCAAGATAGAGCAGAATAATACACAAATGCGATAATAGGCTGTACATCAAAGGGTATGGAGATCACATTGAATTGTTTGTAATAGGGACACCAAATATACTGAATTCAAGCAAAATAAAAAAAAATAAAGTAAAACCAGAGACCTCTCATTCAGTAATTAATGTTACGAATAGAATAAGCAAGAGTCAAAGTTGATCAGTAGCTAAGTTTATAATTTTGGTAATTAGAACAATTGGGAGAGCCTACATACAGTACAAAAGGGAATAAACATATTTCAGAATTTCAGAAAAAACTAAAACAAGCTGAAAAGGAAGAAGACTCGAAACATTTTGGAGGTTTAGGCTTTGATACAAGTACTACAAAATAAGCTTTAGAATGCCCCATCAAATGCTGATTGCTCTCTTCAGTTTATTTTGTGATCACTAGTGACATATGTCGATTAAAAAAAAAAAAAACATCTGACTATAATGCTAAAACGTATTGATTTTAAAGGGAAATAGTTTGATTTTGTGATTAAATCAACACAGCTAGTTAGCAAATCGGTATCTTACTTAGAACACATGGATGAAATGAGCTTGCTCAATGGGCAAATAACAGAAGTTAGACATGTCAACCTAGGTACTGGAAAATGAAACAACATAATTAATTCTATTTTATCTTCTAATGAATGGATGTACAAAACACTTAACTAATGTATGTCTCATGAACGAAATCAGTTCTGACAAATTGGGACTTCTTACAGAGTCTGTACTTAAACGTTTCACTGCACAGAGGTTTGCTCACAACGGTGCGAAGAAGAGTTGTTTAATATACTGCTTGGAATACTCTATCAGCAAGTTAACTGTGAGTGTCCAAACACCTAGGAATACCACCTCACCTATCAGTTCGCTTTTTTAAAGTTTGAGTTTATTGAGAACAAGCAGGAAATAGCAGTTCAATAATTAGCATAACTTATGAGAACAAGAAATAGAACAAAAGTTAATAAGCATAAAATTGAATACATGAAAGTAAATTTGTTAGAATAAATATAATTATAGGTATATATGCATTCTCCACTAGAAAAACTACGAAAATGTATAAGGAGTATGGGGAAGCAATGGGACAGGAATAAATACATAGCTATACTGTAGGAGTTAGAAAAAAGATACTAATAAAACTATAGACATTGTGAAGAGGAGAAAAAAGTAAAACATTACATATACAAATTTATGACATCATATAAACCATCTATTAATATAAATATAAAAAGGCAGTTGGGTGAATTCAAGGTGGTTTCTTCACTTCATCAGACACAATGATAGTTTAGTTAACAGCAGAAGAGGATATATATGTAGTTAGTGGAAGCCATAAAAAGTCTGTTTTTATGGCTTAGGATATAGGAGAGGTATTGTTGGTGTCTAGTATATGATGAAAGCAAATGGTATTCCACCACGACCTAAAATTAATGTTATCTGCTTGTTTTCAATTGGATGAAAAGCAATAGCCAACAATACATATATCAGCTTATAGCCAAGGGTTTAGTGGAGCCATTGAGGAGTCAAACTACCTAGAAAAATAACAATAGTTAAGGAGAAGGGGATAAATACTTTGAAAATCTTGTTGCTTTGGTGCCAAACCAGTTTCCAAAACTGGAGAATAGAAGGACATTTGCATAATATATGTTTTAAATCAGCAGTTGAGCCAACAGGACCAGCAAGTTGAGTTTGCAGTTACAGAAACTGATTTTAGAGTCATGGGGGTAAATAAGAAGCGATGATAGACAAAGTAAAGGGTTTGTGTAGTGTTTGCAGTATGCGTAGTTTTATGAAGCTTAGGCCACATCTAAGTCCATAAAGCAGTAGCCCAACATTCCATTAAATATTTTTCCCAAGCCAAATCAGTCTTTGACTTGGTTCTATCTAAATGAACATGTAATCGTTTATAAATAGTAGAAGCAGAATGGTTAGTGCTTTATAATGGAAAAGGTGTAATGGCTATGGAGGGAGAGGTAGATGTAGGAGGTGATATGGAAATGTACTAGTTGAGAGAAGTATGTTCAAATTCATATTATGGTCTGGATGTAGACAGGAGGGAGGATTTAGTTTGGTGGTCAGAAAAGGATAGAAATTGATCATCAGTGAAGGGTTTCAATACCCAATACCATCATCATCATTATGGCCCTCATTATGACATTGGCGGTAAATCCCACCTACCGCCAGGGTGATGGGTGCCAACATACTGCTGCGGTGGTGAATATCCGTTCAGCGTATTATGACACACATCAATCCGACAGAATACAGCCACATACACAAATCCGCCAGCCCAAAGGTCAGTGATAAAGTGGCGGTCCCAAAAACCATACCGTTACACCAAAAAAACAACGCCCATCACATTATGACCCACAAATCACCACGGCGGACATTCAATGGTGGTAAATCATTGGCGGTACATACTGCTGCGCTCAGAATGGACACCCACATACAAAACAACACTACATTGGCCAATATTAAAAGCACACACCTGACACTCATATACACACCACACCCACCCACCCACAGCACTAAAAAACACACACCCACATTACCCACAACCCTTTACAAATACAAATTATTGCCAGCAGACAGACACCAAGACCACTGCGCCAACTAGACACACACACCACTTACACCCATACATCATTAACACACCCCACATCACACACTCCACCACATTACTCAACACACTCTCACCAAAACACACCACACAACACCCATGTCCCCACAAATGCACCCCCGTTTCACAGATGAGGAGTTGAGGGTCACAGTGGAGGAAAAAGTCAGGGTAGAGCCACAGCTGTTTGGAGCACGGGTACAGCAAATATCCATTGCAAGGAAGGTGGAGCTATGGTGGAGAATCATGGACAGGGTGAACGCCATGTGACAGCACCCAAGAACAAGGTACAACATCAGGAAGAGTTGGAATGACCTACAGGGGAAGGTATGTTCCATAGCAGAAAGGCACCAGCTCACTATACAGAGGACAGGTGGTGGACCCCCACCTCCTCCCCCACAGCTCACAGAATGGGAGGAGCAAGTGTTGGAAATACTGCATGAGGGACTCGCTGGAGTAGCCGGAGGACTGGACACTGGTGAGTCAAGATTTACTACTAATCACCCCCATACCTGCATGCCATGTCACCACCTCACCCTCACCCCCATCACTCCACTAAATCCTACATACTGCACCTACACATATGACTGATCCCAATGCCAAGCCCTGCATGCTATACCAATGCATGAACAGCCCTCCCAGCCCTGCATGGACACCCATCACCAAACAATGCACTGCATAGGGAAACTAAAAATCACACAATACATCACCATACACAAGCAAAAGGTGGCAGGGCAACACCAACGATATAGGGGAAGATATGGATTTAAAATATGTCACAGACATGAAGCATAAAATATCACTTACATCCCCACAGGTGCCCCAGCCAATGTCAGCGGAGAGGACGTGCCCCGACAAACCAGTCCCCCAACAGAAAATGCCCCCAGTGATGACAGTAACTCTGGACTTCAGGATCTGGACCAACAACCTGGCCCATCAGGGACCACTGGACAGCCGGTTACCCCAGCCCACTCACAGTCCACCACAGAGCCTCCCCCTTCAGTATCCACACCACAGCACCCACCCAGCGTCCCCACACCTCTGTCCCCAGGACACGTCAATCAGCAGTGTGCCCAGCTGTACAAGGACCCTAGTCCACACCTCATACCCAAGACAATCTAGGGTCAGTGGTAGTGGGCACACCGTTCAGGGGACAGAGGCACAGGCCATAAGGGACACTGGGAGGACTACTGTGCATCAGGGGGACAACAGGACCAGAGAACCGACTCTCCAGGAGGCACTCTCCAAGATCCTGGGAGTCTACCAACATTCCCACGACATGATGGGCCAGATCCTTGCCAACATGCAGGAGAACAGGCGGCTGCAGAAGGGACAGTATCAGGGGATCAGGGAGGAATTGTAGGGCCATTAACACCACCCTGATCTCCATAGCAGGAGTGCTGGCAGACATGGCCAACATCATGAGGGAGGTAACAGCACAGCAGTGGGCCCCTACCACTAACCAGTCCATTGATCAACCATCCACATCCGCTGCAGCTAGTGGGCAGGAGGCCCCACCACAGGACCCACAGTCCACCAGCACTCCTCCCCCTGCAGAAGCTGAACCACCCCGCAAACGTTCCCTGCGAACGAGACAGAAGCCAGAGACACTTGCCAAGACCACCGCCAGGAAATGAAACTCTCTTGACTGTCCCCCTTGTGTCCCACACAGTCACCTTGTCCACTTTGAACTGCCTTTGCTCCCCTTCCTATGGCCACTTGGACACTGGACCTGTGCTACAAACAGACTGGAACAATACCCTGGACTTTCCTCCATCCTCACCCCATTCCATTGCACATTCCCCTCAATTTCTTAGCACTACAATAAACACCCCTGAACACAACTTGACTACTAGTGTTTTATGTTTTGAAAATGTGAATTTATGAAAACAGTCACATCTAGTTCAAATTATCTGAACTCTATGAGAGCATAGAAATAAGGACCTGTAGCTGTCTGTAGTCAGCACATCAGTACACAGTGGTTATATCACCAACATCTGTAAAATGACAAGCCATAGGTGACAGTAAGTTGAGATGCAAAGGAAGTTAATGCCATCATGCTACAGCCACACAGAACACACCAATAGTCATAGGAATGGTCAGATGCTCTGCCTCACCTGTGTGTCATTGGAAGTGCTGACAAATAACTGATGTTCTGTTGTCCTCATCCTGATCCTCAGCCGCTTCATCCTCACTGCCCTCAGGGTCTACTACTGACATAGAGCAATCTCCAGTCTCCTCCTCTTGCGGAAAGGGTACATGGCGTCTGAGGGCCATGTTTTGCAACATGCAGCCTGCCACTACTGTCTGGCAGACCTTCTTGGGTGAGTAGCACGGGGATCCACCTGTCAGATGGAAGCATCTGAACCTGACCTTCAGGAGCCCGAAGGTCCTCTCGATGATCCCTCTGGTTCGCCCATGTGCCTCATTATAACATTCCTCTGCCCCTGTCCTGGCATTCCTCACAGGGGTCAGCAGCCAAAATAGGTTTGGGTAGCCAGACTCATCTGCAAGTATTGAGGGACCACATTTAGCCTCACACACTGCTTTGTGGATGACACCTGAAGGCATACACTAATATACAGTGGGTGGGGACCAAGGCTCACCTATTAGCCAAACCCTGTGCCTCTGTAGTTGGGCCATCACATTTGGGATGCTGCTATTCCTCAGAACAAAGGCATCATGCACCGACCCAGGATACTTAGCATTGACTTGGGATATGTACTGGTCTGCCAGGCACACCATTTGCACATTCAGTGAGTGGAAACTCTTACGATTCCTGTACACCTGTTCATTCTGGCGGATGGGAGACAAACACAATATGTGTCCTGTCAATCGTCCCAAAAATATTGGGGATATGTCCCACTGTATAGAGTCCGGCCTTCACAGTGGCCAAATCTTTCACCTGGGGAAAGAAATGTAGCTGCAGATGTGTTTTACCACGGCAGACAAGACTCTTGCCAGCACGACTGAGAACATTGGCTGTGACATTCCTGCTGCCAGGCTCACTGTCACTTGGAAAGAACCAGTTGCCAAGAACCGGAGCACTGATAGCACCTGCACAAGAAGGGGGATCCCAGTCAGATGACAGATAGCACATCTCAGGTCAGGCTCCAAATGGGCATACAGCTCTGTGATTGTGGCCCTGTCCAGTCTATAGATGAGGATAATGTGCCTGTCCTCCAGTGTAGCCAAGTCCACAAGGGGTCTCTCCACCTCCTATTCATCCACAGCAGTAGGTATCTAAGGGACACAAGAGTGAGTAGGCTGTCACATTTTGAACAATGGAACCACAACTTCAGTGTACATGGTGCATTTATGTTATGGGACAGTGTTAATGCGAGGAATGCGCCAATCTAGTCTGTGACACAGTTAATGTCGATACAAACTCCCCCCCCCCGAAATAGCGACCGCCTGTCCTGTATATACGGACAGGTGGAAGTGAGGTAATTCCATTGGCGATGTGTGTTCCAATAGTGATGGAAATGGGAATGGTGGGCCATATGTGTGACAGGCTGGACTGTTTGTTTAATGGGGTTCTCCTGTCTGTATTGCCTCTGCAGCTCAGCGTCCATCAAAAGAAGGAATTATGGTGTGCCATCGCCAAGGATATGTGGACCCTGGGGGTCTATGGCAGGCGGAGCACCCACTGCCGGAAACGGTGGGTGGACCTGAGACGCTAGGCATGGAAGACCGTGGAGGCCCACCTGGGGATGGCGTTTCAATGAGGAAGGGGTGTCCGTCGGAACCTGACCTCCCTGATGGCCCGCATACTGGTGTGGGCCTACCCAGAGCTGGATGGGCACTTGAAGGAATCACAGCAGCCACAAGGGGGTGAGTACAGTGGGTATTATTCTAAAATTTGGCAGGTGGGGTGGGATCCAGGTGGTGGATGTGAGTTAGTGATTGCCCCTAAGGCCAGGCCAGACATTGCAGCATGGGTCAACTACATGGTAATGGGTGGATGGCAAATACAGGTAACCTAGCTTGTTAGCATTCCATTTCAGGCAGGGCTTTGTGGTTACCCAGTGGGGTGCAATTGGCGGTGTGTGGCACTCATCTTGCTTTAGCATCTAGCCAAATCCCTGTCAGTGCAATGCATAGTGCTTAAGCCTGAACCCTGTGTGTGACAGTGCTGTGTATGCCAACTGTGGTGTTGATGCAGTAATTGACTCAGTGTTTCTTTTTTCTCTTTTCCCCCCTTTTTTGTTCTGTCATCCTGTCCGTGTGTGCATTAGGATCATCTGGCAGAGGAGCAGGGGCACCGGCGACAGAGGGAGCTGCATCGCACAGGACCCTGGAGGCAGAGCCCACCAACGCCGAGGGAACCAGTGGGACGGAGGGCGAGGGGAGAACCATGACAGAGACTGGAGGTGAAAACACAGACTCAGATACCGGCTCCAATGGGAGCTCCCTGGTGGTGGCAGACACCTCTGTGACCACCCCATCTGCAGGTACAGCCGCCACTCCCATACCAGCACCACCCTCCCAGTAGCCCCTCAGTGAATTGCCCGTGCCCACTCACCCAGGAAGGTGGGCATCTCTTACGCCCCAGGCACCTCGGGCCCTGGCCTAGTGAGCCATGCTGCCCTGAGTGAGGAGGCTATTGACCTCCTGAGATCCATCTCTGTAGGGACATCAACCATTGTGAATGCCATCCAGGGGCTGGCATCCCAGATGCAGCAATGCAATGCATTCCTGGAGTGCATCCACGCTGGATTGGCGGCCCAAAAGAGATTGATTCAGGCTCTGGCCTCCTCTCCGATGGCAGCAATTGTCCCTGTTTCTACCATCCCCCCTCCAACTATCACTTCCTAGTCCCAGTCTCCTCAACCCCAACCCATCCCATGCACACATACTGACGAGCATGCACGCAAGACAACACCCAAGAGTGGCACAGGCAAACACAGGCACCACACTTTATCCCACAAGCACTCATGCAAACACCAGAAAGTTGCAAACACAACCACATCCATTGCCTCCTCTGTATCCCCCTCCTCCTCCCCATCTCTCCCAGTCACGTCCACACTCCACCTGCATGCCCTGCACCAAAATCCACCACCAGCATCACCACACCAAGCAGCACACACACCTCACTAGCAGACACCTCCACAACATCCATGCATGTGTCTCCTGTGTCCTCTCCCACCCTGTATGTACCCCCCTCCTAAACAACACAAACACAAGCACTCACACACCCAACAACCATCCACCTCACATCAGCATACTGCCCAAGCACCTGCACCCAAATCCAGCAGACATACACCTCCTACAACTATTCCCTCAACTTCCTCTCCCAGCCCTCCTCCCTCCTCCCACCCCACCATCCCTAAGAAGCTTTTCCTTGCCCAACTTGACCTCTTCCCTCTTCCTCCCCCCGTCCTGCCCGTAGGAGCAGGGTCCCAAAGAACCAGCCCAGCACCTCAGCAAAACAGTCCATCCGGACAGTGGTGGCACCACCTAGACATGGTGGAAAGTCAGTGAAGGATCCTACTCCACCAGTCAAGAAGGGGAATGATCCCACACCTCCAGCCAAGAAGAGGAAGGAGCCTGCACCTCCTGCTTTGAAGGGGAAGAAGCCCTCAACTCCTGCCCGGAAGGCTAAGGAGCACGTACAACCTGCCATCAAGGGGAAGAAGCCATCAACCCCTGCCATAAAGGATAAGGATTCCACGCCCCATGTCATGGAGAGGAAGAAGCCCCCTACTCCAGTGGAAGCTGTCAGGGTGACACCTCCACCACCACCAGTGGTCACGGGGCTCCTACTGCCAGCTGAGGAAGTAGAGCCATTACCACCTGCAGAGGCTGCCCAGGAGGCACCTCCATCTTCCACAAACGTGCAGCCATCACCCCCAGCAGAGGCTGCCAAGGAGGCACCTCCATCTGCCACCAACGTGCAGCCATCACCAACTGCAGAGGCTGCCCAGGATGGCACCTCCATGTGCCACCAACATGCATCCATCACCACCAGTGGAAGCCATCTAGGCCACTCTCCAGGGGCTGTTGTACAAGGGGCCGCTTCCAGAACCAGTGGAAAGTCACCCAATTCAGAAACTGTGGCCTTGCACTCCCCTCCCCAGCAGAGAGATAGGGGCATGGAGCCCCCTCCAGAACCAGTGGGAAAGTTACTCACTCCAGAGACTGTGGCCTTGCACTCTGCAGTACAGAGAAATGGGAATGGAGCCCCCTCCATAACCAGTGGGAATGTCACCTACCTGATAGACTGTGGGGCATGGAGCCCCCTCCAGAACCACACCAACCGCCAGGGCGGAATCGACAGGCACCATGGCGGTAGCCGCCAACAGCCAGGCGGAAGCCAATGACCTGCCCACTGTATTATACAGGGCCAATCCGCCACCTTTTCTGGGGCGGTACCAATGACATCAAAAGCTTGGCGGAAATACTGGGCAGAAGGAAAATGACTCAACATTGGAGACTCAGGGAAGAACCATTCCGCCATGGAGCCCAAACTGCAGATCTCCCCAATGCTATTCTATGTCTGCTCCACCACAAACACCAACGATGGTGAAGATGACCACGGTGAGTACAGCCACCTAGCACACAGGGGTTGGGGGGAGGAAAAAGAGAGTGACACACACCCATGCACAACACACACCCCCACCCCTAACACAATAAACACATACAGCAGCAGTAAGACAACATATTGACCCCGTACCCCTCAGGAATAATGCAAGGACCACAAGAATACATGCAATTGAGTGTAACAATGTTAATATAGTAGAAATTTGAAAATTCTATCTAAAAGTATATACATATGTACAAACAAGGGACCCTGCCCAGTCCTCAATCTGCGTGGGCCACAGGGCCACATTACAAAGTCCAAGGCCCCACTTGACTCCTGCAACAACAGAGAGAGAACACTGCAGGGCATTAGTTCAAAAATAGGCAGGCACCTCAGGGGGACAGGGAACGGGGTGGCACCTCAGCTGGCAGATGGTACAAAACCACTGGTCCTGTAGGGGGCAACATGCCCTGTGCCTGGTCCTGGGGAGTGCAAGGCCACAGTCTCTCAAGCGGGAGACTTGCCCACTGGTTCCAGAGGGGGCAACATGCCCTGTGCTTGGTCCTGGGGAGTGATGGGCCACAGTCTCTCATGTGGGTGACTTGCCCACTGGCTCTGGAGGGGGCAACAGGCCCTGTGCTTTGTCCTGGGGAGTGCAAGGCCACAGTCTCTCAAGTGAGTGCCATACCCACTGGTTCTGGAGGGGGCATCAAGCCCTGTGATCTTCATCCTGAGGATGATGGGGTGAATGGGTGCCATACCCACTGGTTCTGGAGGTGGCATCGAGCCCTGTGATCTTCATCCTGGGAGGATGGGGTGAATGGCTGCCATACCCACTGGTTCTGGAGGCGGCATTGTGCCCTGTGCTTCTGATTCTGGGGAGGATGGGGTGAGTGGGTGCCATGCCCACTGGTTCTGGAGGGGGCATTGTGCCCTGTGACCTTCATCCTGGGTGGCTGGGGTGAGTGGGTGCCATACCCACTGGTTCTGGAGGGGGCATCGAGCCTTGTGATCTTCATCCTGGGGAGGCTGGGGTGAGTGAGTGCCATACCCACTGGTTCTGGAGGGGGCATCGTGCCATGTGCTTCTGATCCTGGGGAGTGCACGGTCACAGTCTCTCAGGTGGGTGTCTTACCCACAGGATTTGCATGGGGAAGGCCGCACAACAGCCCATGGAGGCAGGACTCAGACTGCCCGCTGGCAGTGACAGCTGCTCAGTGGTGGTGCTGCTGGTGGTGGTGGTGGGGGGAGGCTCCAGACCATCCCCTGCAACCTTGGACGGCTGCCCACTGGTGGTGGTGGTGCTGGTGGTGGTGTGGGGAGGCTCCAGGCCATCCCTTGCAGCCTCGGACAGCTACCCACTGGTGGTGGTGGTGCCTCTGATGCTGGTGGGGGGAGACTCCAAACAATCCCCTACAGCTTTGGACAGCTGCACCACCATGGTTGGTGGTGGGGGCTCCAACTGAGTCCCAGCACCAGACCTCTTGTCATTTCTGCCTGCTGGTGCAGGCCCCTTGCCTTTCCTGACAGCAGCTGGGGATTCCTCCTTCCCCTTCCTGGCAGCAGCTGGAGATTCCTCCTTCCCTTTCCTGGAAGCAGCTTGGGATTCCTCCTTCCCCTTCCTGGCAGCAGCTGGGGATTGCTCCTTGCCCTTCCTGGCAGCAGCTGGGGGTGGCACCTTGCCCTTCCTGGCAGCAGCTGGAGTTGCCACCTTGACCTTCCTGGCAGCACTTGGAGCAGGCACCCTTTCCGAGTGGCTGGCTAGTGGCCTGGATCCTTTACCACCATGAGTTGCTGTGGAAACTACTGGGCCTGTGGACTGGGTGGCTGAGATGCTTGCCTGGGCTTTACACACCCTGGCCAGATGTGAAGGACGGGGGGAGGGGTAGGGAAGAGGTCAATGGTGGAGAGGAAAAACTTCTTAGGGACATTGGGGCGGGAAGAGGGAGAAGGTTTGGGAGAGGAGGAAGAGGGGGTGGTTGTAGGAGGTGTCTGTCTGCTATGTTTGGGTGCAGGTGCATGGGTTGGATGCTGTTGTGAGGTGGATGGCTGTTGGGTGTCTGAGTGCTTGCGTTTGTGTACCTTGTGAGGGGGGGCACAGACACAGAGGGAGAGGACACAGGGGACGTGTGCATTGATGTTGGGGTGGTGACTGCCAGTGAGGTGTGTGTTCTGATAGGTGTGCTGGTGATGGAGGTAGTGGATGAGGATGTTGCGCATGCAGGTGTGAGTGTAGACACAACTGGGAGATAGGTGGAGGACGAGGAGGAGGGGTCCACAGTGGAGGCAGTGGATGTTGGTATGTCTGAATTTGAATGGTGTTTGTGTGAGTGCCTGTGGGATGATGTGTGGTGCTTGTGTTTGCCATGTCCACTCTTGTGTGTTGTCCTGTGTGCTTGATTGTCTGTCGGTGTGCTTGGGATAGGATGGGTTTGAGGGCAATGGGATTGGGCAGAGGTAGATGGAGGGTGGAAACAGGACCAATGGCTGCCACCAGACAGGAGGCCAGAGCCTGGATCGATCTCTGTTGGGCCACCAAGCCCGTGTGAATGCCCTCCAGAAATGCATTGGTCTGTTGCATTTGGGCTGCCAGCCCCTGGATGGCATTCACAGTGGTTGACTACCCAACAGAGATGGATCTCAGGAGGTCAATATCCTCCTCACTTAGGGCTGCAGGGCTCACTGGGGCAGGGCCTGAGGTGCCTGGGGCGAAGGAGATGCCCACCCTCCTGGGTGATCAGACACAGGCAACTCACTGAGGGGCTGCTGGGAGGGCGGTGCTGATACGGGTGGTGGCGGCTGTACCTGTATCTGGGGTGGGCACAGAGGGGTCCGCCACCACCAGGGAGCTTCCATTTGAGGAGGTATCTGTGTCCGAACTGCACTTTCCAGTCCCCGCCGTGGTGCTCCCCTCCCCCTCCATTCCACTGGTGCCCTCAGCGTCGGTGGACTCTGCCTCCTGGGTCCTGTGGGATGCATCTCCCATCTGTCGCCGTTGCCTCTGCTCCCCGCCAGATGATGCTAATGCACATAAGGAACAGCCCTACACACTATGCAATGCACTACCAGTAACAATGCTAGTCACCAAGGCATGGGGAGGAACACATACTGCCAACTGCAGCATACCTGGGACCCACACAGCCCTGCCCAGTAGTGGATGCCTACTAGCTAGGTTGGAGAATTTTCCAATCAGAACCTTGGCCAACATGGGACCTACTCTGCTATGTCAGGCCTGGTCTAGGGGCACTCACAAACACACATCCCCCACCCGGATACCACCCCACCAGTCGTAAGTTGTAATCATGGGCACTGTACTCACCCCCTTGTGGCTGCTGTGATGCTCTCAAGCTCTCATCCAGCTCCGGATAGGCCACTGCCAGAATGTGGGCCAGAAGGGGAGTCAGGGTACGATGGGCACCCCTTCTTTATTGGGAGGCCATCCCCAGCTGGGCCTCCGCCATCTTCTGTGCCCAGCGTCTCAGGTCTTCCCACCTTTTCTGACAGTTGGTGCTCTACCTGCCTTAGATCCCAAGGGTCCGCACGTCCTTGGTGATGGCACGCCATATACCCTCCTTTTGATGGGCGCTGACCTGCAGAGGAAACATACACAGGCAAAGGTATTAGTTAGACCGTCCTGCCTGTTACACTCATGGTCCACCATAGCCCTTCCCATCCCCTTTCACCCAGACATGGCCCAGCATACATGCTGCACGCTGCCCAGGGCTGTACACCAACTCCCCCTACACGAGGCCTTCACACACAGCACTCCATTTATTCATGCCCTATGCATCATGCTCACAGTGTACTCACCTGTTGGTCTGGAGGCCCATACAGCAGTCCGTACTAGGGTAGGACCCAATCCACTAGTCTCTACAACTCTGCCGAGGTGAAGGCAGGGGCCCTTTCCCTAGTCACACAGGACATGGTAGGTTCCAGACACAGGTCACAGCAGCACATGCAGTATAAGTCCTCTTCTGTTGGCGGTCAGGTGGCAAGAGTCAATGAACAGATTGAAAAAGGCGGTGACGTCCACATCAGTGCATACCGTCACCGCCGGCGTACATCAGCATTGACCAGTGTAACCCATAGGGCCCAATTATAACCAATGAGGAGTTGCACGGCAGTTCCTGACCGCCTCCTGCAACGGTGTACAACGTCAGCGGAATTACCTCACTTCCACCTGTCCCTCCATACAGGACAGGCAGACGCCATTTCAGGGGGGGGGGGCAGTGCATGGTATATAACTGCGTCACAGATCACAATTGTACATACAGGACATTTGCCAGTAATACATTTTAAATTCACGTCATGCATTGAACTGTAGTGGCTACAATGTACATTTTATGACCGGCTCCTCACTCTTTTGCCCCATTGATTGCAACCGCTGACGATGAATAGGAGATGGAGACCTCCCCCGTGTACAGACCCCTGGAGGACTTGACAACACTAGAGGACAGGCACATTATCTTCACCTACATAGTTGACAGGGCTACTATCACGGAGCTGTGTGCCCAATTGGAGCCTGGCCTGATATCTGCTATCCGTTACTCCACTGGGATCCCCTCACTTGTGCAAGTGCTATCTGTGTTCCATTTATTGGCAACTGGTTTTTTCCAAGTGGCAGTAGGCTTGGCAGCAGGAATGTCACAGCCAATGTTCTCAATAGTGCTGACAAGAGTGTTGGGTGCCCTGATTAAACAAATGTGCAGCTACAATGTTCTCCCCCAGGTGGAGGATTTGCCCACAGTGAGGGCTGACTTCTATGCAATGGGAAATATCCCAAACATAATTGGGGTGATTGATGGAACACATATTGCATTTGTCCCGTCCCCCCAGCAAAATAAACAGGTCTTCAGAAATCGAAAAAGTTTTCACTCGATGAATGTGCAGATAGGGTTTCTGGCGGACCAGTGTATCTCCCATGTCAATGCTAAGTATCCTGGGTTGGTCCATGATGCCTTTATCCTGAGGAATAGCAGCATCCCAAATGTGAAGGCCCAACTACAGAGGCACCATGTGTGGCTAATAGGTGAGCCCTGGTTCCTACCCAGTAGATGTTGGTATATGGGTATGGTGTGGGCCATAAGGGATCGTGTGTGGCTAACAGTTGTCCCTCAATATTTGCAGGTGACTCAGGTTACCCCAACCTATCATGGCTCCTGACCCCTGTGAGGAATCCCAAGACAACGGCTGAGGATCGTTACAATGAGGCACATGGGCGAACAAGAAGGATTATTGAACGTACCTTTGGCCTCCTGAAGGCCAGGTTCCGGTGCCTCCATCTGACTGGTGGATCCCTGTGCTACTCACCCAAAAAGGTCTGCCAGATAATCGTGGCATGCTGCATGTTGCATAACCTTGCCCTGAGATACCATGTGCCTTTTCTGCAGGAGGCGGAGGCTGGAGATGGCCATGTGGCAGCAGATGACCCTGTGGACAGTGAAGATGAGGAGGCAGAGGATGAGGATGAGGACAACAGATCTGCAGTGATTAGACAATACTTCCAATGACACACAGGTAAGACCGTGTCACTTCAAATTTCATTGTCAATTTTTTGTTTCACATTGTCACTGGCAGGCTGTGATTTCCCACTTCTATGTCCACTCACTGTACCCTTTGGCAACTCTTTTCGCAGATGTTGGTGCCCCACTATCGCTCCTGGTGTTGTCAATGCAGCCAAGTACAGCTCCATCCTATGTTAACATATCTGTACAGTTGAATAACAATGTTTAAACCTTGTTAAACAAATACATACTTCATTCATTTGACATACTCCATACCGTATTTTTTCAAATTGTGTTTATTGCAGTGCTAAGAAGAAAAGGGGGAGGTGCAATGGGCTGGGGTGATGATGGAGAAAAGTCTAGGGTATAGTTTCAGTCTATTTGTAGCACAGGTGCATTGTCCAAGGGGGCATAGGAAGGGGAGCAATGGCAGTTCAAGGTGGACAGGGTGACAGAGTGCGACACAAGGGTGACAATCAGGAGAGTCCTATTTCCTTGCGGGGGTCTTGGCAATAGTCTCTGGCTTCTGCCTGGATTGCAGAGAATGCTTGCGGGGTGTTTTTCCTTCTGCAGGGTGAGGGGTGCTGGTGGCCTGTTGGTCCTGTGGCGGGGCCTCCTGTCCACTAGCGGCAGTGGAGGTGGAGGGCTGTTCAGTAGTCTGGCTAGTGGCAGGGTCTCGCTGGTGTGACACTGCCTCTCTCATAATGTTGGCCATGTCTGTCAGCACCCGTGCAATGGTGACCAGGGTTGTGTTAATAGCCTTCAAGTCCTCCCTGATCCCCTGTCCCTCCTGCAGCCGCCTGTTCTCCGTCACATTGTCCAGGATCTGGCCTAGCGTATCCTGGGAAAGTTGGTATGCTCCCAGGATCTCGGTGAGTGCCTCCTAAAGAGTCGATTCCCTGGGCCTGTCCTTCCCCTGGTGCACAGCAGTCACCCAGCTTCCCTGTTATCCTGTGCCTTTGTCCCATGAACCGTGTGCCCACTGTCACTGACCCCAGGTCCCTGATTGTCTTGGGTTTGTGGTGTGCCCTGGGGTCCCTGTAGTGGTGGACACCCCACTGATTGACGTGCACTGGGGACAGAGGTACAGGCACGCTGAGGGGTGCTGTGGTGGTGTTTCCTGAGGGGGGATGCTCTGTGGTGCTGTGTCACTGTGGCTGGGTAAACGACTGACCGGAGGTCCCTGATGAGCCTGGTTGGACATCCAGATCCAGGCGACCAGAGTCACTGTCATCACTGTGGGGACTGAATCCTGCTGGTACCTCTTCTCCGGTGACATTAGCTGGGATACCTGTGGGGATTTAAATTCAGTGTTATTGTTTCTGTGTGTGACATATTGTACATTGATGGGTTGCCCTCGATGTTTGTTTTTGCCCTGGCAGCGTTAACTTGTGTACGTTGGTGTATGGTGGGCTAGCTGATTGTCTCTAGTGTGCATGCTTTAGTGATAAGTGTCCATGCAGGTCTGTGAGTGGTGTCCATGCATTGGGGAGCATGCAGGGCTTGGCATAGGGATGAGTGAGATTTGATGGTGGGGTGTGTGGGTAGTGGTGGAGTGATGGGAGTGAGGGTGGGGTATGTGATGGCGTGCAGTTAGGGGGGTAATAGTAGTATAGAGTTGACTTACCAGAGTCCGGTTCTCCTGCTACTCCTGCCAGGCCCTCAGGATGCATGATTGCCAAGACTTGCTCCTCCTATGTTGTTAGTTGTGGGGGAGGAGGTGATGGTCCACCGCCAGTCCTCTGTACAGCGCATTGGTGTCTTGCTGCAATGGAACGTACCTTCCCCCGTAGGTCGTTCCACCTCTTCCTGGATGTCATCACTTGTTCTGGGGTCCACTTTAAACTGCCATTGTTCCCCTTCTTATGTCCCCGTGGACAATGCACCTGTGCTACAGACTAGAACTATACCCTGGAATTTCCGCCATCATCACCCCATCCCATTGCACTTGCCTCTCAATATCTTATCACCTCAATAAACGCCCTTGAAAAAAATTGAAGTATGGAGTACGTCACATTTTTTAAGTATGTATGTATTTAACCATGTACAAACATTGCAATTCAACTGTACAGTAAATGAGCATATATGAAAGAGCTGTAGTTGGCAGCAGTGATCACACCAGGAGCTATTGTGAGGCACCAACATCTACAAAATGAATTGCCAAATGGTACAATACGTGGGCATAGAAGTGGAAAATAACAGCATGCCAGTGCCAAAGAATTTCAAAATAATGACAATGAAATGTGAAGTAACACTATCTTACCTGTGTGTCATTGGAAATATTGTCTGATTACTGCTATTCTGTGGTCCTCATCCTTTGCCTCCTCAACCTCACTGTCCACAGGTTCATCTGCTGCCACACGGGCATCTCAAGCCTCTTCCTCCTGCAGAAAAGGTACGTGGCGTCTCAGGGCAAGGTTGTGCAACATGTGGCATGCCACTATTATCTGGCAGACCTTCTTGGGTGAGTATCACATGGATCCACCTGTTAGATGGAGGCACGGAAACCTGGCCTTAAGGAGTCAAAAGTTTCTTTCTATGATCTTTCTGGTCGGCCCATGTGCCTCATTATAACGTTCTTCTGCCCTTGTCCTGGCATTCCTCACAGGGTTCAGTAGCCATTATTGGTTGGGGTAACCAGAGTCACCTGCAAATATTGAGGGACAACATTTAGCCACACCCTATTCCATATGGCCCACACCATAACCATACACCAACATATACTAGGTGGGGACCAGGGCTCACCTATTAGCCATACCCTGTGCCTCTGTAGTTGGGATATCACATTTGGGATGCTGATATTCCTCAGGACAAAGGCATCATGCACTGACCCAGTATACTTAGCATTGGCATGGGAGACGTACTATTCCGCCAAGCACACCATCTGCACATTTATTGAGTGGAAACTCTTATGATTTCTGTACACCTGTTCATTTTGACTTGGGGGGACAAATGCAATGTGTTCCATCAATTGCACCAATTATGGTGAGGATATGTCCCATTGCATAGACATCAGCCTTCACTGTGGCAAAATCTTCCACCTGGGGAAATACAATGTAGCTGCAGATGTGTTTAATCAGGGAAGAGAATACTCTGGTCAGCACAACTGAGAACATTGGCTGTGACATTCCTGCTGTCAAGCCCACTGTCACTTGGAAAGAACCAGCTGGGATACCTGTGGGGATTTAAATGCAGTGTTATTGTTTCTGTGTGTGACATATTGTACATGGATGGGTTGCTCTCGATGGTTGTTTTTGCCCAGGCAGCGTTCACTTGTGTACGTTGGTGTATGGTGGGATAGCTGATTGTCTCTAGTGTGCATGCTTTAGTGAGTGATAAGTGTCCATGCAGGTATGTGAGTGCTGTCCATGCATTGGTGGAGCATGCAGGGCTTGGCATAGGGATGAGTGAGATGTGATGGTGGGGTGTGTGGGTAGTGGTGGAGTGATGGGAGTGAGGGTGGGGGTATGTGATGGCGTGCAGTTAAGGGGGTAATAGTAGTATAGGGTTGACTTACCAGAGTCCAGTCCTCCTGCTACTCCTGCCAGGCCCTCAGGATGCATGATTGCCAAGACTTGCTCCTCCTATGTTGTTAGTTGTGGGGGAGGAGGCGATGGTCCACCGCCAGTCCTTGGTACAGCGAGTTGGTGTCTTGCTGCAATGGAACGTACCTTCCCCCGTAGGTCGTTCCACCTCTTCCTGGATGTCATCCCTTGTTCTGGGTTCCACCTTGAACTGCCATTGTTCCCCTTCTTATGTCCCTGTGGACAATGCACCTGTGCTACAGACTAGAACTATATCCTGGAATTTCCGCCATCATCACCCCATCCCATTGCACTTGCCCCTCAATATCTTAGCACCTCAATAAACGCCCTTGAAAAAAATTAAAGTATGGAGTATGTCACATTTTGTAAGTATGTATATGTTTAACCATGTACAAACATTGCAATTCAACTGTACAGTAAATGAGCATATATGAAAGAGCTGTACTTGGCTGCAGTGATCACACCAGGAGCTATTGTGAGGCACCAACATCTGCTAAATGAATTGCCAAAGGGTACAATAAGTGGGCATAGAAGTGGGAAATAACAGTATGCCAGTGCCAATGAATTTCAAAATAATGACAATGAAATGTGAAGTAACACTGTCTTACCTGTGTGTCATTGGAAATATTGTCTGATCACTGCTATTCTGTGGTCCTCATCCTCTGCCTCCTCAACCTCACTGTCCACAGGGTCCACTGCTGCCACACAGGCATCTCAAGCCTCTTCCTCCTGCAGAAAAGGTACATGGCGTCTCAGGGCAAGGTTGTGCAACATGCAGCATGCCACTATTATCTGGCAGACCTTCTTGGATGAGTATCACAGGGATACACCTGTTAGATGGAGGCACGGAAACCTGGCCTTAAGGAGTCAAAACTTTCTTTCTATAATCTTTCTGGCCAGCCCATGTGCCGCATTATAACATTCTTCTGCCCTTGTCCTGGCATTCCTCACAGGGGTCAGTAGCCATTATAGATTGGGGTAACCAAAGTCACCTTCAAACATTGAGGGACAACATCTAGCCACACCCTATCCCATATGGCCCACACCATAACTATACACCAACATATACTGGGTGGGGACCAGGGCTCACCTATTACCACACCCTGTGCCTCTGTAGTTGGGACATCACATTTGGGATGCTGATATTCCTCAGGACAAAGGCATCATGCACTGACCCAGGATACTTAGCATTGGCATGGGAGACGTACTAGTCCGCCAAGCACACCATCTGCACATTCATTGAGTGGACACTCTTATGATTTTTGTACACCTGTTCATTTTGACTTGGGGGGACAAATGCAATGTGTTCCATCAATTGCACCAATTATGGTGGGGATATGTCCCATTGCATAGACGTCAGCTTTCACTGTGGCCCAATCTTCCACCTGGGGAAATACAATGTAGCTGCACATGTGTTTAATCAGGGAAGAGAATACCCTGGTCAGCACAATTGAGAACATTGGCTGTGACATTCCTGCTGTCAAGACCACTGTCACTTGGAAAGAACCAGTTGCCAGGAAATGGAGCACTGATAGAACTTGCTCAAGGGGGAGGATCCCTGAGGGGTGACGGATAGCAGATATCAGGTCAGGTTCCAATAGGGCCCTGTCAAGTCTATAGGTGAGGATGATGTGCCTGTCCTCCATTGTTACCAAGTCAACCAGTGGTCTGTACACGGGGGTATGTCTCCATCTCCTATTCATCCACAGCTGCTGCAATCTAAGGGCCAAAAGAGTGAGGAGCCGGTCCCAAACTGAACAATGGGGCAACAACAGTAAGATGCATGCTGTCAGACTGTAATGGGTCAGCGAGAATTGTCATGCATGTCCAAATTTAAACAGTGACTCAGTAATTATCCAGGGCCTGCCCCCCCTGAAGTGGCTTCCGCCTGTCATGTGTGGAGGGACACGTGGAAGTGAGGTAATTCTGCTGACATTGTGCGCCGTTGCGGGAGGCAGTTGGGAACCTCTGTGCAACTCCTCATTGGTTAACATTGGGCCCTATGGGTTACAGTGGCCAATGGTGGTGTACGCCGGCAGTGACGGTATGCACCACCGTGGACGTGACCTCCATTTTTTATCATATTCCTCACTTGCTACCTGACCTTCAACATGAGAGGACCTACTCTGCATGTGATGCTGTGACCTGTGTCTGGAACCTACCATGGCCCGTGTGACTGCGGAAAGGGCCCCTGCCTTCACTTCAGCAGAGTTGAGGAGACTGGAGGATGGGGTCATACCCCAGTACTGACTGCTGTTTGGGCCTCCAGACCAACAGGTGAGTGCACTGTTGAAACAATGCATGTGGCATGTGTGCTGGGCCATGTGTGTGTAAATGGTAATGTGAAGGGGTATGGTGGGTCATAAGTGTAACAGGCAGGACTGTCTGACTAATACTATTATCCACTTTGTATTCCCTCTGCAGGTTAGCGCACATCAAAAGAAGGGTATGTGGCGTGCCATCGCCAAGTATAAATGCAAAGTCTGGGATGGGGGTCTATGGCAGGTGGAGCATCCACTGTTGGAAACGGTGGGAGGACCAGAGACTCTGGGCATGGAAGACAGTGAAGGCCCAGCTGGGGATGGCCTCCCAACGAGTAAAGGGTGCCTCTCAAACCCTGACCCGCCTGATGGGCTGCATACTGGCGGTGGCCTATCCAGAACTGGATGGGCACTGGAGGGCATCAAAGCAGCCACAAGGGGGTGAGTACAGTGGCTATCATTACAACTTACGGCTGGTGGGGTGGTAACCGGGTGGTGGATGTGTGTCAGTGGGTGCCCCTAGGCCAGGCCTGACATTGCAGCATAGGTCCCTTGGTGACAAGGGTCCAGAAGGGATAATCCTGCTACCTAGCTCGTAGGCATTCACTACTGATCAAGGCTGCGTGTGTCCCAGGTGTGGATTTGCCAGTGTGTTCCCCTCCCCATGCCTTGGTGGCTAGCAATATCACTGGTAGTGCGATGCATAGTGCGTATGCCTGTACACTGTGTGTGAGTGTGCTGTGTACGCCAGTGGTGGTGTTGGTGCAGCCATTGACCAAGTGTATCCTTTGTCTCTCATTCCCTTTTTGTTTTGTCACCCTGTCCTTATGTGCATTAGCATCACCTGGCGGAGGAGCAGAGGCACCGGCGACGGAGGGAGTTGCACCCCACAGGACCCAGGAAGCGGAGTCCACCGACGTTGAGGGCACCAGTGGGTCGGAGGGTGAGGGGAGCACCACGGCGGAGACTGGAGGGGACAGTTCAGACACAGATACCTCCTCCAATGGATACTCCCTGGTGGTGGTGGACACCTCTGTGACCAACCCAGCTACAGGTAAAGCCGCCACCCACGTACCAGCACCGCCCTGCAAGCAGCCCCTCATCGAGTTGCCCGTGCCCGCTCACCCAGGAGGGTGGGCATCTCCTTCACCCCAGGCACCTCAGGCCCTGCCCCAGTGAGCCCTGCTATCCTGAGTGAGGAGCCTATTGACCTCCTGAGATCCATCTCTGTAGGGAAGTTAACCATTGTGAATGCCATCCAGGAGCTGGCAGCCCAGTTGCAACAGACTAATGCATTTCTGGAGGGCATTCACACTGGCTTGGCGGCCCAACAGAGATCAATTCAGGATCTGGCCTCCTCTCTGATGGCAGCCATTGTCCCTGTTTCCACCCTCCAACTTCCACTTCCCAGTCCCATTCTCCTCAACCCCAACCTATCCCAAGCACACAGGCAGATGAGCATGTACACAATACAACACACAAGAGTGGGACAGGCAAACACAAGTACCACATATCATCCCACAGGCACTCACACAAACTCCATCCAGATGCAGATATACCAAAATCCACAATTTCCACTGACTCTCCCTCCTCCTCCACCTCCTTCTCAGTTCCGTCTACACTCACACCTGCATGCACTACATCCTCATCCACTACCAGCATAACCACCACACCTAGCAGAATACACACCTCACTGGCAGACACCTGCACAACAGCCGTGCACACGCCCCCTGTGTCCTCTCCCACTGTGTCTGTCCCCCTCCTAAAGTACACAAATGCAAATACTCAGACACCCAACAGCCATCCACCTTACAACAGCATCTAGCCCATGCACCTGCACCCAAAATCAGCAGACAGACACCTCCTACAACCACTCCCTCTTCCTCCACTCCCACACCTTCATCCTCTTCCCTCCCCAATGTCCCTAAAAATATTTCCTATCCACCATTGACCTCTTCCCTACACCTCCTCCTGTCCTGCACATCTGGCCAGGGTGGCAAAAACCCAGCCAAGCACCTCAGACACCAACTCCATGGGCCCAGTAGTCACCACACCCACTTGTTGTGGGAAAGGATCCAGGCCACATGTCCTAATGGTGGAGGAGCCTGCACCAGGCAGCCTCAAGGGTAAGGAGCCTGAACCAGCTGCTACCAGGAAGACCAAGCAGCCTCCCCAGCTGCTGCAGGAAGACAAAGGATCCTGCCCCAGCTGCTGCCAGAAAGACCAAGGAGCCAGTACCAGCAGGCAGGAAAGGCAAGGGGGCTGGGGCAGGAACTCTGACGGAGACCGACCACCAACCATGGTTGTGCAGCCATCCGAGGCTGTAGGGGATGGGCTGGAGCGTCCCCCCACCAGCAGCAGCAGCACCACCACCAACAGTGGGCAGCCATCTGAGGCTGCAGGGGATGGGCTGGAGCCCCCCCCCCCTGAGAGACTGTGACCTTGCACTCGCCAGGATCAAGAGCACAGGGCACGATGCCCCCTCCAGAACCAGTGGGTAAGACATCCACCAACCCCAGCCTCCCCAGGATCAAGAGCACAGGGCACAATGTCACCTCCAGAACCAGTGGGTAAGACACCCACCAACCCTAGCTTCCCCAGGATCAAGAGCACAGGGCACGATTCCCCCTCCAGAACCAGTGGTTAAGACACCCGCCATCCCCAGCCTCACCAGGAACAAGAGCACAGGGCACAATGCTCCCTCCAGAAGCAGTGGGTAACACACCCACCAAGCCTAACCTCCCCAGGATCAAGAGCACAGGGTACGATGTCCCCTCCAGAACCAGTGGATAAGACACCCACTTGAGAGACTGTGGCCTTGCACTCCCCAGGACCAAGCAAAGGGCATGTTGCCCCCTCCAGAACCAGTGGGCAAATCACCCACTTAAGAGACTGTGGCCTTGCACTCCACAGGACCAAGCACAGGGCATGTTGCCCCCTCCAGAACCAGTGGTCTTGTTCCATCTCCCGGCTGAGGTGCCCCCCATCCCTCATCCCCCTGAGGTGCCTGCCTATTTACCAACTGATGCCCCTGCAGTGTTCTTTCCGTGTTGATGCAGGTGATAAGTGGGGCCTTGGAGTTGGCCTGTGGCCATGTGGCCCAAGCAAACTGAGGAGTGGGCACTGTCCCTTGAACTGTACAATTGTAAATATCTGTAACATTGGCTAAGTTATTTTTATACTGTGTTCATATTATTACACTCACTTTAGTAAATTAATTTTGTCCTTGCATTATTCAGCCAAATTAGGGGGAATAACCTGTTTTCTTGTGCATCTGGTTGTGTGTATGGTGTGTGTATGTTGGGTGTGTGTTGTGCATGTGTGTGTCACTCTCTTTTTCCTCCCCCCTCGCTTGTGGGTTAGGTGGCTGTACTCACCGTCGTCATCTTCGCCGTCGTTGGTGTTTGTGGTGGAGCAGCACAAAGAAGAGCATGGGGAAGACATGCAGGTCGGGCTCCATGGTGGCGTGGTTGTTCCCTCCGTCTCCAATGGTGAGTCCTTTCC
This sequence comes from Pleurodeles waltl, assembly GCF_031143425.1. Classification (NCBI taxonomy): domain Eukaryota; kingdom Metazoa; phylum Chordata; class Amphibia; order Caudata; family Salamandridae; genus Pleurodeles; species Pleurodeles waltl. The sequence goes on from NC_090450.1 coordinate 252,445,821, forward strand.
CTTCAGAGCTCAGTTTCCACCAGGCTTTTGATGTCGTTGGTACTGCCCCGGAAAAGGTGGCAGATTGGCATGTCTTAATACGGTGGGCGGACCATTGACTTCCGCCTGACTGTAGGTGGCTACCACCGTGTTGCCTGTTGATTCCGCCCAGGCCATTGGTGTGGTAAGGGGGTTGTTTATCTGAGATCTATCCGCCATGATAGATGGGCCTTAGTGTCTTGGTAACATGATCAAAGCTTAATTTTAAAGTGTCCCTAATAGTCAGCAAGAACCACAGCTGCTGATATTTTATTTTGGAGGGCTGCCAAGTGAATCCTTTTTTGTGTGCACAAAAAGGTGCTTATTGCACAATAATTTAGAGGTGAACCCTCACATTTATCAGTATTAAGGCAATATCCCGATAGGGGGGGAAAAGTGGTGACTTGTTGAAGGAAGGAAGGAAGGATGGAAGGGAAGCTGTAGGATTAGAACAATAAAGGAGGATTTCATCAGCATAAATGACATCTTAATGTATTGAAAGACAGATATGAGTGCATCATGTCTGATTTTGGTTAGGAAGGCTTCCAGTGTAATAATAAACAAAAAGAGGTGATAGAGGGCAACCTTGGCTTACCCTTCTAAATGAGAAGAAGTAGTCTGAAACCATACCAGTAACTAAGTCTCCGCTTTGGGGCCCATGCACAGCAATGGAAATTAAAGCAAACAATTTGGGTGGAAAACCAATCCAATTTAGTGCCTAAAACATAAAATCCCATCCAATCCTATCAAAAGCTTTTTATGCGTCCAAAGCAATAGCGGCAATAAGATGGTCTAGTGTAGAGGCCTTGCTTAGGGCACTGAAGAAGACTAGAGCATTGTCAGAGGGCAATCAACCCTTAACAAAACCAGAATGCTCTGGCCTATGAGATCAGGCAGAATAGGGTCAATGCGCAATGCCAACATTTTTGCAAAGATTTTGTAATCCATATTAACTATAGAAATGGGATGGTAATTCAGACACTGTGAAATATCTTTATTATCTTTTGGAGTTAGGCAAATCATGGAGTCATGGAAGGAGGCTACAATGGCACTCTTAGTAACAAATGAGTTAAATAAAAGTAAAAGGTTGGGAAGAAGAAGCTTTACAAAATGGCTATGGAATTCAATAGTAAAGTTTGATATTCCATGTGGTAACCTGGAATTAATTACTGGATTTTCAAGATCCCCAGTGTGTTTTTTCAAGTAGAGAAACTCTAGATGAGAAATATGTGAAGCTGCAAGTTGCAGACTGTCTTTTGCTCCACCATTAAAACTTGTGACTCTAGAGAAGACCATTTAGTATCCGAATGTTGCAATGTTTTGGTAGTCTCTTTCATGAAGGGTTTCAATGCACACATTTCTTCAAGAATCACATCCATAGAAGCCAGCATAAATGTCACTGAAGATGGAGGGTCTTTTTAGGTCTTTTACTTGACCCTGTTGACATTTTAGTTAATGAAGAAGTTTTTGGAATGGTACCTGAATGAGACTCAGTGTTCTGAGAACTAGCATTATCCATTTCATGATTAGAATCTAAATCTGCCAGAAAAACATTGATGGAGATACCAGAATGTTTAACGTTTCTTTTTGTCCGTATATGATAAAGGGGCAATAGAAAATGGGGAAATTACAGGAGACTACTAGCTCTCTATGAGCGCACAAAGCAAAACTTTCAGTCACACACACTTGATGTAAGTAATAACTAATTAAAAACCTGCAATACAGCAGAATGACAGAGTTGATCATAAATGTGTGAAACATTGAAAAATAATGTCAATTATCTTCCAATGAAAAGTCAAGCCTGTCATGAGAGACAGGTCAGTGAACCAGAGATCTGCAGAGGCACAGGAAAAAACCTGAGAACCATCTTAGTTGGCGCAGAAACCACGCCTCTCCTACTTGGTAGATTTAAGAGGAAGAATGGAAGTGCACAGGTCACACAAAGACAGGCACAACCTTCTGAAATTTTCATCTTCACACCTAAAACTAGATTCACTAACTCATTTCACCTAGTGACATACAGTAGTTGGAGTAGGATTTCTCCTAGTGGGACAAGACTTTTACCTGCTGATAAAACCAACATGCAGGGTTGAGAAGCATACACAGCTTCGTTGTCCATGTTGGGAAAGCTAGAGAATAATGCTTTCTGGGAAATGATTAGCCAGAACTCAGAGAAAGTACTGCAGAGAATGGAAGCATGCAGTATGGGAACCTTGCAAGCAAAGTCTAAGGAATCAACCACAGCTGTCTTACTGTAATCACCTGAGGGCACCCAAAACCTGGAAATCTGAATGCTGATAGAATCTGAAGAAGATTAAAAAAGGCTGTAGAAGGAGTTCTCCTGCCGTATTATGACGAATTCTGTGAAACACACTCTATCTTGAATCTCCAGTGCTGACAGCATTCTCAATGACCGGAAATGAAGGTCTTATTCTAATTAACATGAAGAGGAGTGTACAAGAAATACTACAGAATATATCACTACTGTGTAAGGCCTTCTCTTAAAGCTATGAGGTAGAGAACACCCCAGGATAAAATGTACTTTGCTGCTATGAGGAAAACCAGCAGACCAGTGGCAACTAGACCTTGGTAGTGGTACCAAAGAGAAAGTTTGAGAACATCACTTTCCCTGAATCTGTGGCTTTGGTCCTCCACAACAGTTCCAGGATGTTTAGGATCATTTGGAGCAACAAAGAAATAGATATTCAAATGTTAGAAAACAGGGCTTAGATGTTTTGCAATTTCTAGAGGACTAGAACTAGCCTATAAGAAAAAAGAGGTTACCTCATAGGTTGCTTTCCCAAATTTGTCCTCCTTGAAGCTCTTGAGCTTGAAGTCTGGTAGGATTACAGAAAGAAGGCATGTGACATAACACCCAGTATGGGCAACATGAAGGATTCAGAGCTCTGAAAGATTTACAAAAATTACTCATCCTTATTTGACTCTCACTCCGTCTTCTGTCATTTGCAAACTGTGCTGAAGTACTAGATCTCCACAGAACCTGACTGCTGAAACCTTCAACCTCTACCCTACCGTGCTCCATCACCAGTTGGTTGCAGAGTGTGTCTAGTTCTCAATATACTGGTTTCTATTAGCTTATATTAGACTTTGTGTTCAATTGTTTCAATTAGTATTTTGACATTTTATTTTAAAAATTTGAACTCCTTATCTTAAAAGCTGTTTGTGTTTTTGGGTATGTTTTCCTCACTACATTTGACTTTATAAAATTAGATGTATCTGGTTGATTCTTTTTTAATTAAGTATTCTTTTGTTGCTGCTGTAAATAATTTCCACCATTTTTTTCTGAGTGACACCTGTGTCTTGAGCCACAGCAACAATCATGTTAAAATCATAAAACCTGCTTTTACCTTAAAGACACTTAGAGCCTGATGTCTCAACCATTATTTCAGTCACAAACACAATTAGTGTTTGAGATCACAAACATGTTTTCCGCAATTTACAAATCCCATTTTAATAGTCTGAGATCTATTGCCAGCTCCTAATATGGATTGCGACCCCATACTGATTCATCATTTGGAAGGGGTGTGCTGTAGGCATCCTTTCCAAATAACATATTGTTCTAGGCAGAGGTCTTCAAACTGGGGGGCAGGCCCCCCTAGGGGGGCCTCAAGTCATCCCAGGGGGGGGCACCAGACTCTGCACAAAAGCAGCATTATACAGATATCAGGCCTTTGTTTTAAGCAGAAGCATGTCATTGCATTTTTAAAAAGGTAACAGTACTTAACTGCAATGTTTACATAGGACTAGACATATTTAAGCATTGCCATCTTTATAGAATATTTGTGAAACATTCTGAGGGGAGGGCCTAATGATTTTTATTTTTCAACTGGGGGGGCACAGCATTAAAAAGTTTGGAGACCACTGGTCCTAGGTACTATGTGGCAATTAGCGATAATGTGATGAAAAACTAACTAACAGCTTACCATTCTAGGCTGACACTAAAGCTCACCTCCAATAATGTTAGAACCACAGGTTGCCACTCGCACTGAGACATTATACAGGTAATGGACAAAGCTATGACAGCTGTCCCTCAACCTTGCTACCACAATGTGTATGAAAAAGAAGATTCAGGCACCTAACAGCACAATGCATAAAATGGGTCAGAATGAGCATATTAGAATATGCCTAAATGGTACTTGTGCACTCAAATTGAAATCACTGCTATTTTGTTACTATCAAACATATTGTAAACAATTTTCAGTGTAATAATATGTGGGAAGCTTTCCCACCTGCTGAGGTTTAGGATTCTCACTGGCCTATAAATTATAAACTCGTTTTTGAGTTGTCGCATCTAAATTTAAGTATGTTTTATAGTTCTATTCAATCTTTTGAAAATTGACTACATCAAATTTCACAGTGGAAAAACATTCTACATTTTATTCTTCTAATACATATGTATCCCCAATGCAGGCTCTGACAATCCAATCCCATCAGGCCGAAAAATGGCTAAACCCATACATTCTTAAGCGATCCTGTTTGAGTCTTCATTTTATTTTACTCTTAAGTAGCTTCTCAATAGCATGTTCATTTCAGCATACATTGTTGCACATTGTGGCGTTTCTTTGCATGTTTTGAAAGCAGCGGACTTCCGTAATAGTATTTGATGGAGCTTTTGGCTATATCTATAAATCTGGATCTGATTAATCTTTTCTTCTCAGTTCTGGGGGAGGAGGAGAACATGCATCAACTTTATTCAGAGCAATATCAGTGTAACTCAAGGAGCCACACATTAATTCTCAGAGACCATCTTAAGTTTCAAAGGGCTTTAAAACAGACTCAAAGTCAAACTTACATAAATGAGTGTCAAAACCATAAAATAGATATACCCAACACCAAAGAAGAGTTAAAACGTTGTACTATATTAAATTTCACAAGCATATAAAAGACAAGTATCTTAATAGCGATAATGCAGAAAATCAGAAATGAAGACCAATGCATAAATTCTGAAATCAAGTTCTCCTATCTAACCATTTAATCTATGTTTGACTAGTCTAATACTAAAGATTTCTGAGTATAGAGTCAGTAAACAGAATCTTCAATAAAAGTTTTTGTTAAGAGAGGTGCAGCGGCATGAAGCCAGGGTGAATCTAAGTATAAGGAAAATCTCAATATGGTCCGCTCTCTGCTAAGGACTAGGGGAATCTGAATCTTTCATTGGATAGGCCACACTTTTAAGTCCCCATCCTTCAAAGCTTACATCATTTAAAAAGCATCTTCACTGAAAAACAGATCATTAAAAAAAATGTAATTAGCAGGTTGACTTCAGAAGCTTCTCCACTTCAACCTTGCGCCTTCTCACATTCCCAGGAACTTCAGGAGAATTACGGCCACCATTCCAAATAACTATTCTCATGATAATGGAGCCTCTTGCAAACCTTCTTACCTCTTAAGCACAATGGACTCATCATTAGTTCATCCTCGGAACCTGTATTTCATAGAAAAACATGCAAAACAGCCTTACATTGAAGAGTAAGCAAGAAAAATAATTGTGGTCTTCACTCTAGCCATAGAAAACACAAATATACTTCAGTTTAAATTAATTCTGTTGCTTACGGTTGAAATACAAAATGATTATGCAGAGTAATACTTTTAAAACATGATGATCATATGCAGCTTTTTCACGTTATACAGAAATGTGACCACCAACAATGTGAACACCCTTTTGCATTCCTGTTAAGAGACAGAGGCGGTCACCGCCGAATTGCCGCTCCGCGGTCAGGAGACCGTGGATGCCATTCTGGCTTTCCTGCTGGGCCGGCGGGCGACCGCCAAAAGGCCGCCCGCCGGCCCAGCGGGAAAGCCCCTGCAACATAGAAGCCGGCTCCGAATGGAGCCGGCGGTGTTGCATGGGTGCGACGGGTGCAGTAGCACCCGTCGCGATTTTCACTGTCTGCAAAGCAGACAGTGAAAATCTTCATGGGGCTCTGTTAGGGGGCCCCTGCACTGCCCATGCCAGTGGCAGGGGCAGTGCAGGGACCCCCAGGGGCCCCACGACACCCGTTCCTGCCATCCTGGTTCTGGCGGTGTAAACCGCCAGAAACAGGCTGGCGGGAAGGGGTCGGAATCCCCATGGCGGCGCTGCAAGCAGCGCCGCCATGGAGGATTCCCTGGGCCAGGGGAAAACCGGCGGGAAACCGCCGGTTCCCCTTTTCTGACCACGGCTTTACCGCCACGGTCAGAATGGCCCTGGAAGCACCGCCAGCCTGTTGGCGGTGCTTCCGTTGCCCTCCACCCTGGCGGTCATAGACCGCCAGGGTTGGAATGAGGGCTAGAGTGGCGCAGCCAAACTATGTGCTCTCATAGCTAGCTTTCCATTCATATTTGAATATGACCACACAGTGTTTCAAATTACCAAACAAAACATACTGATACATACTGTAGAACATCAATGAAAATGACAGAAAATAAATTAGTGCTACAGGGGATGGAGATCCATCAGGTATGTCAGGTTTCTTGCCTGCTTCTACCTCATTTTATGAAATCACAGGAGGATGTGTCAATGTGCAGCATTACCAAATCGTATCATGTCTCAGTTAAAAAGACAAACTTCTACAGAGGTACGTACACAGGTTACATAAATGAAGCATTGTGTGAACTGACATGTCATGGGCTGTACCTCCATTCTTTCCAGGCCGAATGTTTTGTTTATATTTCACGTAATTAAGATGTGTGTATAATTTTATTACACTCGTTTGAAATAGTAGAGTGAAATGTTCCATTGCTGAAGAAAATTATCTTATGATTCTTTTTGCATTCATGTGTACACTTTTTCCACTGTTCCTTTCCCATCTAAACTTTTGGAACACCTAAACTGCTTTCAACTATGAACCTCCTAATACTCTCTTTCTTATGTCAGTAATTATCTGGAATATTCAAGCAAGGGGGACCAACTCTCACATTTCATTTTCCTGCTATGTCTGCAACTTCTGATATAGTAGGCCACTCGATTCTTCAGGATACACCTTCCTCTTTGATTTATCTGGTTTCACATTTCACAATTTGCTTTGTGCCTCTCAAATCATTCCTAAAGTGCCACCTGGGACAAATTTACCTTTCTCCTTTATGTGTAATGTTCCAGAATATACTATAAAGTACGGATTTATTTTTCAGTCTACAACTTTTACCTTTATCATCTGCCATTTAAGACTAGCTTACCTCTTCAGTGCTTCCACTTTTTGAAATGTTTATATTTTCCCCTCTTTTGCACCTTCTCTCCACAATGCAATGTCTAGCAAGTATGCTGCTATTTTTTTTTTTATTATGTTTTTTTTTTTCAGGATTGATCAAGATAATAACAAAAATAATACATTGCCACTTACAATGAGAATAAATAGCTTTGCAGGATCATTCAATAGTAAATTTAACCATAGACAAATTCACCCAAACATATCTAAAAAGCATTCACCCCAAATCAAAACAAACATTTTACCACTTCCTACTCTGTTAGCATATCTCATTTCCTGATTCCTGACTTGCGTCATTTTGCTCCGCCATTCTTGAGACGTGGGAGCCAGCTCAGATCGACAGTTTCTTAACAAAAGAGATCTAGCGACCACAGTGGCGATAAAAATGAGTTTCTCCCACCTGGAGGGGAGTCCTACCTCAGGATCGAAGCCTAAGCACATCAGCCAAATGCTAAGAGTTATGGAGACCTGCTCCATAGTTGTTAAGATCTTAAATATTCTAGCCCAGTATGCCTGTATACATTGACATGTCCCAATCACGTGTGTCCAGCCCCCCACCCCTATTTCCTTACAGCGAAAACACAGATCAGGGCAGCAGAGCCCCATGCGGGACAAGGCCTGCGGGGTTCGGTATAATGACCATTTGCTATAAAATATCATCCGATGCCAGTTTGCCCCTCTGAGAACAGAGAAATTCAACTGATTAATTCTCTCCCAACATTCGTTCGAAAGCTCTAGGCCCTCCTGACGAGCCCATTTCCTTTGTGCTTTTATCCCAAGATCGGCCTTATCCCTGTCTGTCAGTAGCCTTCTCCATGACCCCCCGGTCCTTATCCTAAAAGGATCCACCAGTCCTGAGATCAATGTCTGGGCATTAATAATTAAATTGACATCCAAGTCCCTTAGACTGTGTAGCTAAGTATTATAGGATCCCAGCAGAAGAAAGTCATCTTTGACAGCAGTCAGGATATTTAAGGGAGTTTCCCAGTTGTCATTGGCGCGAAAATCCCCAATTTTACTGAAACCTGCGTGTTCCCATCTCCTTACTACGTCTACATTAAACTGAGAACCAGAGTGTAACGTAATCTGTGTGAGAGGGGTGTCGAAATGCAAAAATGGGATTGAATATTTTCTGAGAAAATCTGATTTTCTCCCCCAAAAAATTTAAGAGTTTTATAACGCACTTCTTTAGGAGATTTTGCCAAGAATACTGGATTCTGAATATTATGCTCCCTGCATATTAATTCACGAAAATCATTGAAGAACCCACAACCTACAGATTGATCCATTTTAAAGCTGGTGAAAGACAGTGCAGAAAAAGCAAAATAAAACTCTTTAAAATTAGGCAAAGCTAACCCCCCCTTTTCTTTATCCGCATATAATACACTTAGGGGGTCATTCTAACCCTGGCGGTAAAAACCGCCAGGGCGAACGACCGCGGTAGCACCGCCAACAGGCTGGCGGTGCACCGCTGGGCATTCTGACCGCGGCGGTTCAGCCGCGGCCAGAAACAGAAAGTCGACTTTCCGCTGCCCTTGAGAATCCTCCATGGCGGCGGAGCGTGCTCCGCCGCCATGGGGATTCTGACACCCCCTACCGCCATCCTGTTCCTGGCGGTTCTCCCGCCAGGAACAGGATGGCGGTAGGGGGTGCCGCGGGGCTCCTGGGGGCCCCTGCAGTGCCCATGCCAATGGCATGGGCACTGCAGGGGCCCCCGTAAGAGGGCCCCAAAAAGAATTTCAGTGTCTGCCTAGCAGACACTGAAATTCGCGACGGGTGCAACTGCACCCGTCGCACCTTCCCACTCCGCCGGCTCAATTCTGAGCCGGCGTCCTCGTGGGAAGGGTGTTTCCCGCTGGGCTGGCGGGCAGACTTTCGGTGGTCGCCCACCAGCCCAGTGGGAAACCCAGAATGACCGCCGCGGTCTTTTGACCGCGGTACGGTCTTCTGGCGGTTCCCGCTTGGCGGGCGGCTACCGCCACCCGCCAAGCTCAGAATCACCCCCTTAATGTGGCTCGAGCCTTCCGATTTTGCCAGATAAATGGACATAATATGAACTCCAATTTTTTGAAGAAGTTTTGTGTTAAAACGCATGGATTGGCCGAAAACAGAAAATTAAACAATGGTAAAACTGACATTTTGATCAATGCATTTCGACCTAATATAGATAGGGGGAGAGACCCCCCAACGAGCCAGCAAATCCTGAGTTTTCATGAGTAATAGAGCATAATTAAGATCATACAGGTCTCCTATATCGGCTGAAAAGTAAATCCCTAGGTATCTCTTTGGCCTGGAATTCACACAGCATCTTAATTCAGGAAGCAGTTTAATAGGAGAGGTGCCACACAAAATAATATCTGTCTTACTCTTATTGATCTTATAGCCACCAATTGCTCAAACTCAGTGAATACATTAAAAAACGCTTCCTGGGAGGTACGCTTTTCATCTAGAAACATAATAATGTCGTCCGCGTAAAGTTTAATCTTCCCCATAGACTTTAAAGGAGGCTGAATCTGATTATGTTGTCTAATTTTAATGGCTAGAGGCTCAATAAAAAGGGCAAAGAGTATAGGAGACAAAGGGCAGCCCTGCCGAGTCCCCCGTTGTACTTGAAGTTGACCAACGCACTTTGAGTTTATAATAATATTAGCTTCTGAGGATAAGTACAGCCTTTGAATTTGCGCAATAACCTGGGGGGGCACCTTATAGCTAGACAATAATGCAAAAGTGTATCCCATACAACCAAATCAAATGCTTTTTCCGCATCTAATAAAAGAATGGTGGCGGGAACTTTATTGGAAGCGAAATAGTCAAGAGCCTCAGCCAAAAAGTGCGTATTAGTGGCAAGTTGCCGACCGGCTATAAACCCATTTTGATCAGGAGGCACCACTTTATTAACTACCCCATTAAGCCTATTAGCCAGAAGTTTTGTAAGAATTTTATAAGCTGTATTTAACAATGAAATTGGACGATATGCATTAGGGTCCTCCCTGTCCTTGTTCTTCTTAGGAAAGCTCACCACATTTCCTGAATGTCAGGTCTTGGGAATCTGTTCGCCCATCAGTAAGCCACTGATTAAAGCCAAAAAATCATCAGCAAATGTTTTAATGGAAGTATTATAAAATTAGTCCGGGAAGCCATTAGGTCTACAAGCCTTCCCCGTGGGGAGGTTCTTAACAACCTCAAGGGGTTCTAACTTTGTGAATGGCTATATCAGAGCATCGCTTTCTTTTTCTGTGAGACTGGGAACATCCAGTTTGCCCAAGAATTCTCTAATGGACCTAGGGTCAATGTCAGAAGCGTGGCTATAAACTCGTCTGTAATGCTCCAGCATAATTTCCTCCACAACTCTGGGATCAGTATGTCTAGACCAGGTGACAGGACATCTTAAGGCATGTATGATATTACCATGCTAAAAATGTACCAGTGAAGTTACTTTCTTCGTAGACCTTTTGTTTATAAGTCCGATATTCTGTATCAACCTTCTTAAAGAAGTTATTAGCCAATGCCTTTTTAGCAGATTCAAAAGACTGTCTGTGTTCAGGCCGCGTAGGAGCTCCTGTCATGCTCCGCGGCTAGCCGTTGGCTCAGAGGAGAGGACGTGCGTCGGAGCACGGACGCGCTGGGACGCAGCGCTTTCACCTGAAATGTTCAACTAAATGTCGGTCGCTGCTTCCCCCTGCCCCCCAGTTGATGTTCCGCGCTTGAGCTTCGGACCCGGTGGAACAAAGGCAGAAAGGACCTCCGGTGATTAAGCTTTGCTCTATGAGGAACCTTGGTTGCATCAGACCAGATTTCATCAGCGCAGAAAAGGGAGGTGAGGCAGGGGTCGCAGGGACTCGCCTGTGTTCTATTTTTGGCTGTCTTTGCATAATGTGGGGAAATTTCGAAGTATATGGCTGTTCCCCTTCCCCTTCTCTTTTTGAAAAATAAAACCCTGGTCGGAAACTTGCCAGGAGGTGCTGATCAAATGAAAGTGAACTGTGTGGAACTTACTCTGCCTGTTTTTGTTTTCTTCAATTGCTGCATGCTTTCTACAATTTATAATGCTTTAGCACTCTAGTTGCTTTTTTCAAGCTGAAGACATTGCACCGCCAAGTCATTTATCAGAGGACTCAAACCTAAAATATATTGTGTTTAGGTTTATTTGTGCTACGTCAAGTATTTTCCTACCCAGAAATTGGGGGTTTTTTCAGTCAGGAAGACGTAAAGAGAGGAAAAGGAGGGGGAGAGGAGAGAGGAAGGGGGGAAGGAAAAGGAAAAGAAAATACAATGCGTCGATCCCCGCATCAGTTTCAGGGCAAAGGGCTTCAAAAGTGGTTATGATGGCACGAAATGTGAAAACTAAGCAGCCTACTCCCTCTGATAACCATATAAATCTTGACCTATCTTCTAGCACTACTGCTTTGTTAATTACTGATTCTTCTTACAGTACTACCCTGCCTCACAGATCCCCGCCGGCAGTTATCATTATGGTGGATCAGCATCTTAGCTCTGATTCTTCTTCGGAGATGGCCAGAGAGACTGACTTAATCTCGGTCTCAGATTCAGACCCTGACTCGAATTTAGGATCGGTTAATAAAGCTCGCCAACCTGGGGATTGTTCAACACTCAGCTTGAATTCCGAGTCTTATGACAGCAAAATTCAGGACACATGCTCTGCATTTAAGCAGCTGTATCCCTTGTTCAGTGGAGGGACGGGAAGGGGCTCAAAAGAGGTTGTCCCCTTGTCAACTAACAATGCCATTTCTGCCTCCCAGGTGGACAGTTCTTCTTCCAGCGAACCTTGTGGCCTTGCTCATATCACCGGGATTAATACTGTGATGGGTCCCTTCATGATTACCGGCACAATTGAACCCCTTCAGGAGACTCAAGATCAGCAGAACTTACAAGCTTGGCATTCATCTCAGGAATAACAAGATAAGACAGGTTCTAGCATTTCTTCAGAAAACTTGCTCCTTCAAATTTAGAACTAAGAACTATGAAAATTTCACAAGAAAAGGCCAATCAGAAATCGGAATCACAATTAAACTTAATATCTGGCAATATTCAGCAGCTTAACTCTCGCATTAAAGAAGTAGAGCAGCGAATATTTTCCTTAGATCCCTTAGTCGATAAATGTCAAGCTGATCTTGTAGATTTACAGACTCGGTTAGATGATGCTGGAAACCGCTCACGCAGGTCTAATTTGAGATTTATGGGGATCTCTGAAGGAAGTGAAAATGGACGGACTGTCACAGATTTAATCTCTGATCTTGTTTTACAGCATGTTCTCCCAGAACCAAAGGATAAACATTTGGATCTCACTATCATGCGGGCCCATCGGGTCCCTGCAGTACAGCCATCCAACGCAAAGTATCCTCGAACTGTGCTCGTCAACTTTAGCGACTTCTGTATTAAGGAGCTTATTCTACAACAAGCAATCAAGAGTAAAATCCATCAGATCCCCGGCGACTACGCCTTAAAAAAATTTCCGGATATGTCAGTTGCTGCCACCCACCGGAGGAGATAACTGAAAGGGATGATCCCCGCATTTCAAAAAGCTGGGGCCCGGGCTGGACTCGTGCAACAATCTAAACTAAATGTTTTTTTTCTCAGGGACATTCTAATTTGATTCATACAGTGGAACTGGCTAAAACTCTTTTGCACTCAATTCAGAATTCTGAAAGATCAGGACAGGGGGGCATGGGGAGGCAGGGGGAGGGGGGACTTAAACTAAACTAAATTCGAAATATGAATGAAAGAAGGTGCACACATCGGATACTTAAGGGCTGAGACTTTCCGGGAAGGGAAGATTTTGTCACGCTCAGCACTCTATTACTATGGCACTTACTTTCCAGTTCTCTGTAGTCAATGGCATTAGGGTGCCATGTCAAGGCACCTGATTAGGCAAGAAGGGAGTCAGGGGATGTGGGGTGGCTCCGGATTTCTCAGACAGGAGGGCCATTCAAGGGGTGGGGTAGGGGTATAGGGAGAGGGGTGAGGTGCGAGGGGTCTGGGGGCAGTTGGGGTGGGATGGGGAGGTTGGGGAGGGGTCTGGAGGGAGGTAAGGATGTCAGGATCTGTCTTCCCCATTCTAGAGCGCTGCTATGTTTTTTATAGAATATTTAAGTTCATGGTGTCGGCATTATTATTCAAAGCAGGTCAAGGTTTAAATCAATGGCAAGGTTGTATTTTCCATTAAAAATACTCTCCTGGAACGTTAATGGGTTAAATAACCGTAGGAAAAGGTCTGTAATTGAGGAAAGGGTAACGGCTCTAAATCCTTCTGCTATTCTTTTACAGGAGACTCATATTCTGGTCATTAAAGTCTTGGGTTTCCATATGTTTAAAAAGATGGCCGATTTTAAGGTGGTTGCTGCAGCCTCAGCAGCCAATAGAGGCGTAGCAATATTTCTAGCTAGAGGTCTCAATGCACAGCCACTTGATTTCTTTTCTGATCCCGGAGGGCGATGGTGCTGGGTGCAGTGCTTAATTGCCAAAGAACGAATTGTCTTCGTCAGTTTTTATGCTCCCCTGCTGGATGACCCAGTTCCTTAGGAAGGGCTATTTCAATCCCTTTTGTAAACAACAGGCAAAATGATTATTGGAGGAGATTTTAATTTCCTTCAGGATCCAGTTCTGGACACCACTGTTCGGGGTAAGAAACAACACAAACCTAGAGTTGCAAAAACTTTTAAAGATTATGTTAAGGTGTTGATGCTCTGTGATCCTTGGAGAGAGAGAGCTCCCAATGCGAAGAAATATACTTGTGTCTGAACTCGGTTCAAAAGCTCCTCTTGTATTGATTTTCTTTTATATCAGAAACACTGAGTTTTAAAACTCAGTCGGTGCAGCACTCTGGGTTGTCTGACCATGCCTCCCTGGTACTGGAAGTGTCTCTTTACTCCAAGGTTCTTAGAACTCACACTAGAAGGTGGGTTTTCAATTTGCAGCTTCTTTTGCATAAGGGATGGCTACAGATTTCCAAGGGTGTAATAAGTGAATTTTTCAAGGTAATCAGGGATCTTCAACTCCAGCTGTTATTTGGGATTCATTTAAGGCCTTTTTTAGGGGCTTGGTAATTGCTAATGAGGCAGCAGATAAATCTTATCTGAGACAACAAATCAGAGCACTGGAAGAGGCAGTCCAAAGGTGTTTAACTGCTTATCTACATGCCCCCTTGGAAGTATGCTGCTACTTATTCTTAGATATTCTCCCATCCCATTCCTTACACCTAACCCCCATCTTTCCATATGTTTATGTTTTCCTCTTCCTCTCAACCTGACTTTGATCATTCTGGTGATGTGGACCTTGTTCATCACTCTGGTGTCAATGTTCAAGTATGTCATTAATCTACCTATCTAGGAAATTACCGGGCCAAAACGTGTTGTAGGCCCTTTTGTTATTATCATTATTGGTGGCGTTGCCAGGTGGTGTTGGGCTGCAGAAGCACAAGAATGGGAACTCAAGAGAAAAAGGCTATGATGCAAATTGAGTCTTAGCATGGATGCAGTGAACACATTTATGTCCCTCTGGTTTTCCAGCCTTACAATCATATGAGGATTGGCTGTGTAGTTGTAATTTAGTTTAAGTTAAGATGAGGATTGTCAATGTAGTTGCAGGGGTGTGGAATTGAATAAAATATCTACTTGTCCATGTGACAAGTTGCTTCATAAATTTACTTGTCCTGTAAAAAAACCTACTTGTCCCTTTGGTACCCTGTTGTGCTGCAACAAATTATGGCAGCAATCTCATTATGTAAGAGCTCTAATGATAGCCTCTCTGATTATGCCAGGACAAATACTGTAGTAGGACTTGAATATTAGCAATTTTCAGATTTTGCCTCCTGTCTGCAGATCACCGTACTGGTGGGGTAGCGGTAAGCAATAGTTCCAGGATTGGAATGCCCTTTTGAGTCTGTACAGACCTACTAACTAGCATTTTTAAGGGCTTTCTCCAGCTCTTCCCTAATCTTTTCCCATACTGAGAAAGGTTGGACATTTACTCCTGATAATGGCAGAAGTAAAATGTCTTTTAGGGTGTGGAAAAAGTGATTGGAGGGAAAGTGAACTTGTAAACGCTCAACAGATTTTCGCATGAGCAAATCTACACATACATATTTGCTCATGCTATATTTTCTAAGACTGCAATTTCCTAGTCTAATTGTGTACATGCTTGTGAATTTATGAAATATGTAAATCTGCATTAATGCGAAGACATCTACCCTGGGTACACGTTTGTGACTTTCTTTCAGAACTGGGCATCTAACTAGGTCTGGTGTAAACCAAAACTTTTCTGTTCTTATTAAAATTCTATACCTCTCTCCAGCCATCTGTCGTCTGACTTCACTGTGAGCAATAGCAATCTGTGTTTTCAGAAGGAGCATATCGGCACACAAAGTAGTTTTGTTCAGTGCCAGGAACTGCTGAGGCAATGTGTGTTTTTTGAGACCAAAACAATTTGTGTTTTTTGCCAATGCTTGTTACAATGGTGAGGGCACAGTGGCTCCCACAACAAAGTTTTATAAAAAGCCATGTCAAAATAATGTATGTATTGCCAAAAACAAAAGACTGGGCACCAATGTCTGTGTTCTTGGCTTTGCCAATGCTTGTTTATTTTTATGTTCTCCATAATCTTCTTGAACATGCTTACACTGATTTTCCATACTTACATACTTTGGAAATGCTAGCATGCATCAACACATTTAACTAAAAGATGCTTCAAACAAATGGTATCTAAAATTTCACAGTAATTTAGCAACACCTTTTTATCTTAGTTGCATTTTTGTGAACATTTTGTTTTGCAATAAATTTTTCTTTCAAGGTTCTGCAGATATTAGAATCTAATGAGAGAGCATTCTGGGCGCAGTATACGTAGCCTCATAATGTTAAATGTTGCAAACATGCGTAAGCATTTTTTTACTGGAACTTCTGTCAGTAATGCAGTCCAAGCTTACAACATTTATATAGAACACTCACCCTAATAATAAAGGCTTTGTATTCATGAACCATAAATACAAGTTCCAACAGCTTTACCAGATGGATACAAATATGACATCAAATGCAGGCAATTACCTTCCCTGCTTGGTAAGGTAGGTAACACTCTGTAAGTTGGAAAGGAAGAAAATATCGGGTGATTTTTTTCTTTGATTCCAAGATTCTTTGGTCTAAGAAAGAGAGAGGATGGTGAACTGTGTCAAATGCAGGAATCAGTTCAAGAATTATAATTGTAGACACCGTATTTATTAAACAGTGGCCTCTACGTCAACTAATATAGAATTGAGAGTGATTTCCGTGCCATTCCTAGTACAGAACCAGTTATGTAGTTTGTTGGTAATTGATTTTCTTCCAGGAAGTTACAATTCCACTACTGTTCTCATCCTTTCCCTAAGAACAGATAAATCAAGCTTGGTCCAGAGCTGGCAAGGTCTGCTAAATCTAGAACCTTCTTCATCATGTGTTTTAGAAAAGTTTGAGATGCAGGTTCCTGTTGAGAATTGTCATAAAAGCGTGCTCCTAAACTATTGTGTAGGACAGGGGTTTGATGATGAGCTGGTGTGTTTTAATTATCTAGGTAACCTGGAAGATGGAGATTTTGATCTACATGTGTTCATCCAGCATCTTTGGTTTTGAAACAAGGTGTTTGTTATGTAGGGTTCTAGATCCGACTTGAAAAGTGGTTTATTTTTACTTAACTTGATAAATGGCTTTTCGATACTGTTAAGTCGTTGGAGGTGGGTTTATTCATGCTGATTGTTTGGTTTCTCATACTGGTGTTGAAGTGCAGTGATTTCTGCTTTCATCTTTGTTATCTCTATTGGTGGGTGGTGATATAGAGATCTGGAACAGCACTTCTTTTGCCACTTGAGACCTGTGTCTTCTCTCCATTCAGAAACAGCTCTGGTGGGGAGGTTTAAAGCTCGCATGTCTGCTAGCTGTTGCAAGACAGAGGGCCAAAGTGACACAAGCTCTTTAAACAGGAGTGTGCATCACCTTACTCCTGCTGCAAATCAGCAGCAATGACCCCACCAGGTACTGAATCATCTCAGGTTGAAAGCATCTGTGAAAAATAAATGCTTTTTATTATTGTTTTATTTTTCACATCTGCTGCTTTTGCAATGGGGGAAATGCTCCTCCACTCAAATGGAGGATTTGCCATTGATTATCTTTTTACTATAAAAAAATAATGGGATTTAAGTCAATGTTGCCTGGACAACTAGAGAGGAATAAGTTTGTTCAGGCCTTCTGAAAGCCATTTGGTCAAGAAAAAAGATCATATGGAGAAATTAGAGTTCAATTCAATTCAATTCAATTCAGCTTTATTTTTGGCAAAATAATGCTCTTAAAGTAAGTTTATCACACTGTCTTCGATACAGACACATTATAAAGGAAGAAAAACATTAAATTCTTAAGACTAATTAAAAGAAATTCATCTGAAAGCTTATAAAAAACATTTCACAAAGTTTAAAATATATATATACAATGTGTACACTCAGCACTCTAAAACAGGCTAAAATGTATTTACAAGTGCAATTCTTCATTAAAAAAAATATGTATATTCATATGCATGTATATATATATATATATATATATATATATATATATATATATATATACATAAATTAAGAATGCAGAAAGGGCACAATTATAAACTACTTGTTAAGATTTATACATTGGTAGTCAAGGATTTAGTTCTAAAATGCCATATTGACTCTAAGAATTTTGCCACCGCACATGCCACAGCCCCGTGTGGACTCGTTCTGCAAATCCTAAGGTCCGAATGCCGATCTCTAATACCCAAGGACTTGCAGAGAGGCGTAATCCAACGAACCCTCTGCCTATGATACGCCGGACAGTGGAATAAAACGTGGACAAAGTTCTCTTTAGTCATACACCCCATCAGGCAAAGAGCTACTTGACATTCAGTTTGCTTCCATCTAGAAGTAAAGGCTCGTAAAGGTAGGGATACAATTCTAAATCTAATGTAAAGTGCATGTGCATGAGGTGCTAAAATCATATCAAGATAAGGCTCAAATTCGTAGTGGCACTTAGCCAATAGAAAACTATCAGTTAAACTTGCAAGCGAAACTGATGCTAACCGTGCAACTAGCAAATTCGTCTAGTATGCATCCTTCAAAGTATGGATAGCACTCTTTGGGAGATACAAAGGGTCTGACCAAAACAATCCTAGCCCCAATGTGGAAAAGGCCTTTTTCACGTAGCTAGCACCGCTCTTAACCATATTCTATATGGGTCTAAAACATCTGTAGATGATAATCTTAACCAATACTGCAGCTGCCTCATGGCAATCAAATATAAATTCAAATCCATTCGGATAGGAAGTGTGGGGGAACTCAAAGGGATTTTTAACAGGGCCTTAAGAAAAAAGTTCTCTGGTCTCTCTAAGTCTTATAGTTTGCCATATCCCCACAACTCAGCACCATAGAGGACTCCTCCTCTGGCTTCGATTTTATACATCTGCATTGTTGGTGTGATAGAGAAACTGGGGGATCTACCGGCAAATCTCAGAATACCCCCTGCTTTTAGTTTCAGGGACATAGTGCATTTTTACAAGTGAGCTTCCCACTTATGCGAGTCCTCCAACCTTATTCCCAGATAATCAAAGTCTGGAACTCTTTCTAAAGTTTTACCATCCAGTGATATCGTTTTCTTCACTCTACGTTTAGGATCACCAAACACCATGTATTTGGTTTTGGTAGTGTTAATTTGTATGCCAAACTCCCTGCAAAACCCTGAAAATTTCTCAAGGAGTCCATCGAGGCCAAGAGCGGTTTGTGAAATCAGGAGAGCGTCATCCACAAACAAAAGGCATGGGGTCATCACACTACATGGTTTTGGAGCATTATTTTCACAATCATAAAGATAGGGGATGCAAGCATTTATAAAGAGAAAAAAAAAAAGTGTGGGAGCCAGTACACATCCCTGTCTCACCCCCTTTTGTATTGGAATTTCCCCTGTCATAACCCACCTTATTCTGGCGAATCTATCAGAATATAACTCCTGGATCAACTTTAACAAAGGGCCCGGAATTCCAGCTCTATCCAGGATCTTCCATAGTTTATCTCGAGGGAGCAAATCAAAGGCAGACTTAAGTTCCACAAAAGCGACAAAAAGTCTTCCAGCATCCAGATCAACAGTTTTCCATTTGTTTGTAAGAAAGCGGAAGACCAGGTCTACTGTGCTGGTCTTTTGCCTAAAGCCTGGAGGAGGGATAAAATATAATTTTCCTCAGGCCAATCCTTGAGCCTACCCAGGATCTGATAAGAAAAAAATCTTCTGCAGATTATCCAGAAGACTTATATGTCTATAATTTCCCGGGACTGATCTATCCCTTTTTTTGTGGATTGGGACAATTATTGTGCCCTTCCAAGAGCGAGGGGGATTGCAGCCTGCCAAAACTGCATTGGGCACATTATTTATATAAGGTCCCCAAAAACGTAACAAATCAGATGGAATTCCATCTAAGCCAGGCGCCTTTCCTGATTTTTGGGCTCTGATAGCTGTCACAGTCTCTCCTAGAGTAAACGGGGTGAGCATGTCTGCACCTGGACTAACAATCTTTACTGTGCTCTTTGTACTCGCAGAAGGCGCGATCTCCTGTCTGTAGAGTTCAGTAAAATAATGTAACCAAACATCAGCAGAAATATGGATGTCAGGTCTAAGGTTTACATTCCATCCTTCATGGGCACTCAACCTTAGGGTTATTTTGGTTTGCTGCTAGTAGCAATTCCTACCAGGTGATCTCCTCCCATTTACTCTTGCTAGTCTTTCTTATGAGAGCATACTCGCACCTTGCAAGAATTATCCTTTCTCTATCTTTCGAAAGTGTTGCATCCAAGAGTCTGCCCTTGCCATTCTACATACTTTGTTAAACCATTTACAGTTACCTTCTCTCAGCTGCAATCTTCCCTTACTCACTCTGAAAAATAAATCTTTTAGAGAAGAAAATAGTTCTACATGGGTAGCCATGATTTGGAATGGTGAGCACATGCAGGGTGTGGCATATAACTTATTGGTGGAGACTGTATCATGCCATTTAACCACCAATTCATTGGAGTTTGTAAATGTCTCCCATTTTATGGCACGTTTTTTATTTGACACCGTTATGGGAGGCATACCCTCATAATTTTGATGGGTATTATTTATTGTGGAAAACCAACTATGGCACTCTACCAGAATAGGAGAGTGATCACTATTGCATTGCTCTCCCAACCTAAGATCTTTAAATAGATGCCAAATCCTTACGTCAATGAGAACAAAATCAATAGAGCTGCTATAAGACCCTCTAAAAATCATAGGATTATCAGGGGAATCTGAAAGAAAATGCCCATTACCTGACTGAAGACCGTTCATAATCATAACGTCAATGATTTGAAGGGCCCTGGTGCTTGATTTTGGTTGCTTCTTTAGCGATGAAAAAGTTTGAATTCCCCATATAAGATCCTCTGCCTGGGTGAGCTCGGAGAAGAGGGAGTTGGGCTCTAGGGACATGTTTAAATCCCCTGCTTCAATAACAAAATGTGAGGGAAAGAATTCGATGACCAAGGCACTCAGCACACTAATGGTAGTAGAAGTTTGACTCGGGGCACCAGGGGTATTGTAAATATTTACACATAAAAGCCTAGATCCATGATTTAGGAAACTGCCAATATATCGATTGAGTCAACTTATATTTCTTCCAATTCACGCTCCTGGGAGATTTGCATCCAGGTGACAAGGCCCCCACCTGTTCACCCAGACACAAAGGGGCTAGCCTTCTTACAAAATGAGATAAACCCCTGTCTATAGATTTTGAGGAGGCCTAAGTTTCCTGGAATAAACAAATGTAAAAATGATCAATCAACTGCCCCCACTCCTCATCAATGATCTCATTGTGCATACCAGCTGCGTTCCATGAAATGAATGCAGGATTCATAGACCCAGGGCCCCCATTCTCTCTCAATGGTATCTCATGGTTAGGGATTGAGTTTGATTGTTCATAACTATCTGCCGAGTTTCGATCATCTACAAGGAAAGAGCTCCTGGGAGAAGTCAATTCAAAGTGTGGTTGAGATTCTCTGTGACATGTACCCACGCTAAGGGATAAATTATTGTGGGGAAGGGCAAGTAATGAGCACAGTCATTTAGTATCAGAATGATCAGCTGATTGCAATGTTCTCGGAGGGTTCTGTGTCCTAACAAAGTCTATGCATTCCATTCTAAGAATCTTGGAATGCTCCTTCGCTGAAGGATTTGGATCATGGGTCCCGTGTAGGTTGGTGCATTAATCACAATTGAGGTTGGGGTGTTAAGTCCCATATTAATAGGCCCATTACTTGCGTCAGTGGGAGCCCCCTGTCTCCCAGTGAGCTCTGCCTTCCAGTCAAGTTTGCACAGTCACTCCCAATAATCAAAGGATGTGTCTTCACAGATGGAGCTGAAGTGGTGGGTCTCATCTTATCTTGCCCAATACTCATATTAGAAGATTCCCCCTGAACTGATATTCCTCTCTCCCTCCGGGAGCTCTTTAAAACAATGGACAAGGCGCTTTTAAGTGGATTACGCATCTCCAGTGACAATAACCCTTTAACCAACTTGGGACAAGCGAGCATTAGCTTTATGGTATCTCAGCACCCCGGATTCTCTGGATAGCGCTTGACGGAAATTATATCTGAATATACAATAGATCGGCATTGCCTAACATGCCTGATCCAATGGATAACTTTGTTGTTTAGTGAGAAGCTATCTTCTCGGATGGTGAGGATACTACAGGGACTTTGTACATATAAACTGGATAGCCATTGATGTTATTCTTGGCAAATGACAAGAGATTAGAAGAATCACATGCCAAGCTCTCACAGGAACGGATCATAGGTAGTGAACACTTTTGTACATTAACTCCCTGGTTATTAAAACTAGCCAGGGGTACTCTTGACCTAACATCATGCCTAAAAGAGTCATTACTCACCATATTTCTCTGGCAAGTACGAATGAGGAGCATGGAATTCAAGCCTTCACCATGGGCACCTTCATTATTCCTCTTCCGTTTAGTATGTCGAACGAGGTTCCACAACATTTGTTTTAACTCCTTTACCTCCTCTTTTAGGTTGAAAATGGCAGTAACCACTTCCTCCTTTGGAAAGGCTCCAACGGGCTGAGAAGTGGGTATTTCAGTGTTTGGGTTAGATTCTAACAGTTGATCAGGAGCCCCCAAAGGCAAAAACAAATTAGAATAAGGGATATCATGAATAATTGCACTGCATGTTATGGTTTTGTCGACATTTGTGGGTAGGGAATCAATATTCAAAGTTTTTAAATTAAGATCATCATGTTCCCCCTGAGTAAACAAAGCTTCCGTAGCATCTCTTTTGCGATCAGAGTCACCCTTAATAGACATTTTTGGTTTAAAAAAAGGCGAACGAGAGCCGGTATTCAACACCTTGGAGGAACGATTGCCTTTCCCCTTCAACAAGGACTCGACTTCTTAAAAAAGTGAATCAATATCGTCAGTGACACAATTAGAAAGGTTATAGGAACTTTTATGCAGTTTCGGCACTTTAGCTGAAACTGCACCCACTACAGGGCTCCCCTTTGCCTTGCGTTCCCCATCCTCAAACTTTCAACAAGAAGAATAGAAGTTAAATCCCTACCTTTAGTTTGAGAACCTGTCCCAAAGCCTTATTCAGCCATGAACAGGCACTGGCAGGCACGACTCAGAAAAGATTCTGTGCTAGAGCACTCAGAAAAAATAATAGACCGGCCTCCAGTGCCACCCCCTGGAGATAAGGCTCCTTAGGCAGCGGATTCCATTCAGGTATTGCAGCTCATAAGGGGGAGGAAGGGCTTAAAAAATAAAAGACAAAACCAAGAGGGGTGGCCCTGCCCTGTCTCTTCCTGGCACTGACAGGCGCAGCCCGTGCATGGCACGTGCCACAGTGGAGTGGTGGTGCTTTGAAGCGCGTGGTGGTCAGGCTCCTCCCCCTACGACTACACCTCCTGCCGCACAATGAGATGGTTCCTGGGTCCCCCTGTGGCAGAAGCAGCACAAGCAGCGTGTCCTTCGCCGCGGTGGAGTGGTGGCACTTTACAGTGCGTGGGGGTCAGGCTCCTCCCCCACGACCACGCCTCCTGGTGCACAACACGATGGTACCTGGGTCCCCCTCTGGCAGAACCAGCACAAGTAGGGGGCCCCGTGCCGCAATGGAGTGGTGGCGCTTTGAAGCGATTGAGGGTCTGTCTCCTCCCCCTATGACTGCGCCTCCTGGCACACAACAAGGTGGTTCCTGGGTCCCTCTGTGGCAGAAGCAGCACAAGCAGCACGTCCCGTGCTGTGGAGGAGTGGTGGCGCTTTGAAGTGCATGGAGGTCAGGCTCCTCCTCCTATGCCCACACCTCCTGGCACACAACGAGATGGTTCCTGGATCCCTCTCTGGCAGAAGCAGCACGAGCAGCGTGTCCCCAAATTAGAGTTAATTGCAAAGAAGTAACGTCAGTAGATGCCCATGCTAGTCACTGTTGCTGAGTGAGTTGTTTGTTTGTGGAGGTTTAAGTCTATGTCTAATAGTAATTTGTAAAGAATGATGGTAACCCTGTGGAGTGTCCTGGCTCTATGAATCAACAAATACATGGTACAAATAAAAAATAAAAAAATGCATCATTTTAAGATGGTTCCTAAAAACAAGTGTCGTTAGTGATGGACTTGATGGAAATAGGCAGGGCAGTACACTGTTTGCTGGCTAAAAACGAGAAAGTGTCCACAAAGGTGAGAAGAGGAATGGAAAGCATGGCTTGCAAAATGTTTGAAATATTAATGCAACATTTATATTGTAGCGACAGGGGGTTGCTTTCATAAATGGCACTGTGAACCAGGCATAAATATTAAAAAATGACTCTCTTTCTGACACACAGCCAATGGAGTTCTTTGGATTTGTTAGTAACAGAGGTGGAACAGGGGTTGTCAGCACTACCAGAAGTCTTGCTGCAGAGGTTTGTACCACTTGAAGCCAGCACATCATATACTATAGGGTACCTAAAGAAAGGGAATTTTTGTAACCCAGTCTTGAAGTAAGTAAAGCATGGATTTAAATGTTCTCAGAGGCTTTCGACAGTAGAGGGAAAGTTTTCCTCAGCATTTTAAGTAGTTTAAAGCTGATAGTGGCAACCTGGACGAGCTGTTTAGAAAAAAGAAGTTGGTGTTCTACTACAAAACTGAAATTGCTAGGTGTTTGTACTGGAATGGCATTGGGGTAAAGCTCATGGAGCGACCGAAGGAGGACCATCTACTAGACCTTTTACTGAAGGACTAAATCAGTTTTGTCTGCATTTAGTTTGAGGCAATTGATATTCATCCAGCAAGTGACTGCCTACATGCCTTAAGAAACTTTTGAGGCAGTGTATGCTCCATTTTCAGAAATGGAGAAATAAATCTCAGTCTTTTTAATATAGCACATGATGCCTATGCCAAAGATCAAATTCTGATAATCAAATACTTAGCGCCACGTTAACGTAATTTTTTTTTACCTCTAATGTGGTCCAACATTGCCAAAATCGCCGTGCCAGATTTACAAAGTGGCGCAATGCATGCATTGCACCACTTTGTAACCCCTTGCTCCTTGTTATGCCTGTGCCAGCCACAATGTATGCAAGGGGGGGCAATCCCCCATTAAGGAGGGAGTGAAAAAATGGTGCAAAGAAATCGAAAAGATTTAATTGCACCATTTTTTGCGGCATTTTTAACTGCAAGCATTAGAAGGAGGCACACCATTATTTATAATGGGCCTCAATATACGTTGCAGGATTAGCATCAAAACGCTAATCCTGAAAAGTGCCAAACCAGTGTAAAAAATGTTGATGCTAGTTCCCTAACTTCCCCCATGGTGTGCCGTATCTTAAATACTGTGCACACATGGTGGCATTAGGGGGGCGCTAAGGGGAGCAAGAAAAGTGGCACTACATTGGATGCAGCACCACTTTTCTTAACTCTGCCCCTTGTTTTTTTAGAAATGAGGCAAGATTACCGTAAAGTTCTTGCAATTTAAGGGATTAGGTTGGAACAGGCTAAGGGTTGAAGGTAGTTTTTAACGATTACAAGATTATACTGGATGAATTACAGCAAACTATTAATTTCCTGTGCTGTGAAGTGTACTTTAGTAGTGATAGTTAGCTCTTAATCATTCTTATAGCAGATTTATGGTAGATCTCGAAGATCTTGCAACTGTACTCATTCTGGAGTAGTTCTTCGTACTATGGTACCAGAGAACATTTAAGATGGCAAGGTTTCTTATTATGAAGAGGAGCAAGAGAATCAACTACTACATAGTCTCCATCAATCAACTGGCGAGCACCTGTGGTCATATCATGATCTAAACTAATCATGTGACTAGAAATTAAGTTTTCAATATCCTTTGTTGAATTCTCAACCAGCCTCTGCACAAGGTAGAATTCTTAGATTTATTTGTGGGTCTGAGTCGACCTGTGTAAGCAATTGAGAATGGGACTGTGAGACGGTCAGTCCACTGAAGAGAAAAAGGTTGAGAGGTATTAATGCTGGAGGAATTAGCAAACTGAGGGAACAAAAGGTGGCTGGCCCTGTAAGTAAAGGCAGGGACCAGTTGAGTTAGACCTATGCTCCTTGGAGAATGGATCAGCATGGAGGACAAAAGCACAAGAATTTCTGTGAAAGAAAAGCTAAAACTACACTGAGGGTAGCAGATGATTCCTTTGTGCCCCTGCAAAAGTGTATAAGGGGATAGGTTAAAGTTTACAAATCATGTATTGTGACTGTGGGAGGCCAGGGGCTTCAAGTATGCCTCAGGATGATAGCAAGGATTTTAAAATTATAATCAGACCTACTACTAGGTCTGTCAGGACGATCCTTGTGGCAAATGGAGAATTCTAAAGGTTGAGCTTGAGTCCTGAAGGTTGATAATACAATAGATAAAATGATTGCCATGCCAGATGAAAGGTGATTCCCTATTACTTTAATGAGTGTGCAGAAAGAAGATTGTGCTCATTGTATGGCTGGCTGTAGATGTAGGCCCAGTCTCTGGATTTGATTCAAGAGTCTTGGCTGTGGGAGATTATCATGAAATGAGAAAGTAGGTATGGGGGAGCAACCGATTGCGAGTGATTCGCACTGTGTCCCTACGATGTTGAATGACTCCTATAGGTTTTAAAGCTGCAGTCTAAGCTGTCCAAATAACTATTTTTGACAGGAAAGAACACTACTTTTCAATATTAAATGACCCACTAAGTCATTGTAGCTCATAAGGTTGGGTGCCTAGTATTTAAAAGTGGTATATGCAAGAATGTAATGTTGGCATGTACCTGCATTGTCTAGCTCCCACAAACTAGTTTCACCATCAAAGGACGGTAGCTGTCCTATGAAGAAAAATAAAGTCGTAAATGAAATCATAACTCTACTCTCTTTGATTTGGGACAAGGTACCGAAATAATTTAAACACTATTTGTACTGTTTACTAAAAATACTTATTCCATTTGGTATGTGTCCATCATTGGTAATGACTCCTACACCAAACTTTTAAAAGTTTTTTCTTTTACAAAGAAGACCTACCAAAGTAAGAGTTTTTGTTGTAAAGGAAAATATGAATGCCCACAACACCATGGGAGTACACTATACTAGAGTCCTGAATTGAGTCAGAAATCAGTTGTCTCACGTTTCCATTTCAAGCTACAGTTAAAAAAAGAGGTTGTTAGGTCTACATGTAACTTACATACAGTCATGGGTACCCCATTTAAACCGCATGAGCCTGATTGGTTGGATTAGATAGCATCAGTTACCTTATCTAATATAAAAAACTGAATGCCAACTGGAAATTCTCTAACGCAGGAGCATAAATGATCACAGGGTTTACTGTACATTTCTGTGATAATAATTCCAGATAGCAGAAGTATTTCCATTCAATTATCACGGTACACTAGTCAGAGGCTTGTTCACACGTTTTAAAAGGCAGTTCCTTCTGTTGGCTTTTTCTGGGGTATTTTATATTTTTATTCTGTGCCTGCTAATTGTTTTGCCCATGGTAAGGAGGTTATTATTTTTATTTCTACTATCCTTATTAGGTTATTGTTTTAATTTCCATTGTCCTTTCACAGTGACAGACAATAAAAAAACAACCTTATGACTTCCCGCATTTAATAGAATTGATGGTTGGATGGCATATCATTGACGGCCCTTACTCCCTCAGGCTATGGGATGACGGTTTCCACTGACCAAGTAAATTTTACTCCATATGCAAAAACGTGAGGGTCCGCCCGACTCAAAACAGGTAAGGTGCACTGAGAGTTTAACCAACATGGTACTCTGTCATTGTTAAAATGGAGTACGCTGTCTGACAAACTCAAAATCAGTCTCTAAAGTCAAGGGTAGAAATCTTGCTTTGGGTGCCCCCAAATATTTAGTTTTCTTGTGTCTGAGCTTTTCGTGGCAAAACCAACACTTTTGGTGGGACTACAACCAGTAGCTATCAGACTTTGTGACAACTTCACCAGATACAG
Organism: Pleurodeles waltl; assembly: GCF_031143425.1. Classification (NCBI taxonomy): domain Eukaryota; kingdom Metazoa; phylum Chordata; class Amphibia; order Caudata; family Salamandridae; genus Pleurodeles; species Pleurodeles waltl. Next base: position 252,473,541 of record NC_090450.1, read on the forward strand.
CCTGCAGGCTTGCTCTGTTGTAGGATTTTGATTTTAATTTTCAAAACTAACTCTGAGATATAATCTTTGACCGGGACAACTTGTTTGATGTATCTTTCACACGTTCCACTGCATTTGGCCTGAAATTATGCCCAGGCCCTGGTTAACTGTAAAAAGTAACTTGAAGCATTATCTTTACTGACACTTTTTGTCTCAAATCTTGAAAAAAATCATATTTCCAGTTCCCATTATTGTATTTTTTGTAACTTTGGTGCCATGTTGCTTACTAAATTATTAACTATTTTTAGAAATTGGTTGTGGGATTTTTATTATCTTGTGATCTGACCTTTTAACTGTTTTGACACTGCTACATACTTTACACCTTTCCTAAAGTAGGCCTGTCTACTCTGTGTCATAGCTACCAGGGATTTGAGCTCAGGTTTAAATTATCAAAACTGTCTTTGACCCAAATAAGATTGTGATCTTATTCATTGTGGGGCACTCCAATCAACACAACTAATAAACCACTTTCTTACATTTATGGTTTGCAAGGAGTTTCTAAAAGTAATAGATAGTCTTCCTCTGTTATTCGTTAGGTGGTTTTATATAATGATTCCATATACATAGAAATCGGCAGTCTCAATCTAGGATAGTAGAGGTAGGATGTAAATTGGGGAAGGAGAGTTATTGTAGCACTTGAAAGGAAGAAATAAATGTGATGTGTACAGACAGTACTTTGAATTGTTGATGACCAGAAGAGGCGTTAGAAGAAGAGATAGGGGAGGTACAGTGGAAATCAGTTTTAAGAGGAATGCTGTTTGAGGAGGGGTGGGGATAGAGGTTGTGGGGTTAGGAGGAATATGTAGTTGTACAACAAAATGAGGTGGTTAGGAAAAGAGGAGCCCAGGTTGTTGTGGAGAAGGAAGTTTCATGAGAGGTGCAAAGAGATAAGAGGAAAAGATGGAAGGTAGATGGAGGCTGAAGCATAGGAAAATTAGTTAATGCTCTATCTAGGAAGTGGGAGAGGACGTTGTTTCAAAGGGATGACATGCAGTGTTTCATTTTGGTTAGTGGCATCAGGAAAGTGGACTAGAAATCACTGGAAATTCAGGACTAGCTCCCTCGAAACACAAAGTAATGAAGAGTCAATGAAGTACCCTAAAATTGGCATAGGCCAACCATCCAGAAAATGCAGCAAAAGTTGCATCCTACTCAAGTGTGCACAGAAATTAAATATTAAATTACTATTTAAATGTGGTTAGTGGGACCTGAGATGGACGGGGATGGGTTAGTTTGTGTGGGAAATGGTTGGCATATGGTGTTCACGTTTGGAGGAAGGATGCAAGAGGGAGAAGAATGAGAGTATTGGGGTTGAGTGGAGATGGGACAGCCTCTTGTATGTTGTGAAGGGCAGGATGCGTTTACCGGGAAAGAAAGTTGATGTGGGCTGTGGTGCCTGAAAGGTGGCAAGCAATGTGATTTGATGGAGAGGAGAGAAAGGGGTAAAAAGACAAGCACAGAGTTGAAGGTGAGTGTTAGTGGGTTACCACATTAGAATGAGAGGACACCCAATGTGAGGAGAAAGTAGTGTAGAGGTGAAGTAAGGTTGTGCCAGGTATGTAGGGAAATGGAAGTGAGAAGTTAGAGTAGAGGTTAAAGTTAGAAGAGAAAGAGAAGGTCATTTGCAAGGGGAAGATGGAGTAGGCAAAACATGTTAAAAAATAGGGGATGTTTAAGGGAGATGATGGTATGTGTGGGGGTCAGATGGAAATTACATAAGAAGGAGTAAGCTGGATGCGTTTGAGCATATTGTTTAGTTCAGTTCCTAACCATGTTTATTCAGACCATAGTCTATTGAATACTTTCAATCAACAAATACAATCCAATTTAATAAAAGTTAACAAAATATCTTAAAATCATGCATAAATACAATTATACTTTTTATTCTTTTCAAACATTTTAAAAATCTTCCCAAGGCATAAGATTTATCTGGAAAATGCATATCTACCAAAATATTTTTGGGCTTACGAAAGAGTTTTGATATAATAGTTCATTTAGACTGGTTTTAAAAAGGATGCCTAATGTCCGAATAAAAATAAACAATCAAGCAATATCTGTGAATCTGAACATTTGACTCCTAAGCCACAACTTAATTCGGAAAATAAGGGGCAACCCTGTAACCGTGGGGGTAAAACAATAAGAAAATCAAACACTGGTCCCCTCTGGGGAAGTGTAAGCCTCAACTTCCTTGGCAAATTACATATAATACTTTATATAGAGAGTTTGGTCAAATTTATTTACTGTACAATTGTCTCAGAAGTACACAAACATATTGTATTGAAAAACAATTGTGCCTCAAGGAAAACAGCGCAATGCAAGTGAGAAGAGTGAGCGTTAAGCGCACAGATGATATATATAAATACTAGGGCTGATACAAAAATTAATTCAACAAAAAAATATCTTGTTCAGAGTCTGTTATTGTTGGAAAATGGGCTATTGGTAAGGGCAGGTAGGTACCTACACTTAGCAATAGGCCACTAACCTCCACTTAGGTCCAGTTAGGTCTCAGTAAATTAAACCCAGCTCAACCCTTGGTAGCTTGGCAACGAGCGACAAGGCTTAACTTAGGAGACAGAGTGTAAAGCATTCAACTATCACAAAACAGTAACCAAATAAAACACAGGAAACAGTTTACAAATCCAAAACCAATTTATAAAAATCGATTATACTTTTATCTTCAAAATGACACAAAAACAAATAAAATCGGATAAGGGGAACCGGAGATATGAATTTTTAAAGAATTATTGTTTTCTAGCACCTAGAAACAAAAAGCATCAATCTGGTTATCTGGGCGCACCTCGACCGGGGCAAAGTCAAAGTTTAAGGCCGACCGCAATGGAGCCCAGCTCGGCTACAGCCCACGGGAGGCCCCGGTGAAAAGTTTACCTTCAGACTTAGAAGTTTTTCTGAAGTTTTTCTTCAGCGGGACAAACCTGCCAGTCCAATCCAACCTCCTGGAACTCTTCTCCGGATATGCGTCGCGGGAGCCCTCGGTGGAGATTTTTACCTTCGGAATTAGTTGTTTTTTCGAGGGGCAAATCCTTCGACTGGGGCAAACCTGGAACTTGATCCGACGTCCTTGGAGACTTCCTCGGATACGCTGGCTGGGAGGTCACAGTCAACTTTTCACGTTCGGACTTAGGGGGTCATTTCGACCTCGGCGGTCTTTTCACAAGACCGCTGAGGGATCGCCATGCTGAAGACCGCCCGTGGTGGCGGTTTTCCGCTCGGCGTATTATGACTGCTGGCAGCCCTCCATCCTTTTCCAGGCGGAGAGCCGCCAGCAGCCATACTGGCGGGCGGCGGGGAAGTGAAGGTTGCTCCACCTCCACCGCCACGTCAACAGAACACCACCCACCGAATCACGTTCTGTGATTCGGCGTGGCGGTGTTCTGTTGACGGTGTGGTGGCGGCGGAGCAGCCCCTATGGATCCCGTCCCCTCCCGGAAGATCAACGGACAAGTTAAGTTGATCGTCCGTTAGGGGAGGGGGTGGGGGAGTGTTGTGTGATGTGTGGGTGCATGGTGGTGTGCGTGTGAGTATGTTGAGGGGGTATGTGAGTGCGTGTATGCATGTGGGGGTGTAGTGTGAATGGAAATGTGTGCGTGTCTGCCTGTATGTATGTCTGTATGGATGTGTGCGTGTATGTCTGAATGAGGGTGTGCGTGTATGACTCTGTGTGTGTCTGTTGGCATGTCTGTGTGTGTGCGGGAATGTGTGTTGGTGGTGTCTGCATGCGTGTCGGGTGTGTGTCTGTGTTGTGATGTCGGGGTAGGGGTGGGGAGGGGGGTCCTGCCACCTTTGGGGGGTTGCAGAGGGGTGGGGGGTGTTGGGGACAGACTTGGGGAAGGGGGTGGTGGTGGCGGAGACCCCTATCAGTGCCAGGGAAGGAATTCCATGGCACTGATAGTGCTTACCGCCATGGATTTCATGGCGGTTCCAAACCCCATGAACTCCATGACGGTAAGCCGGGTCATGATACCGCCGGCGGTCTTGTGACGGCTGCTGGGCTGGAGACCCAAGTCTCCAGCCCAGTGGTCGTCTCCACCATGGAGGTCTGATCGGAGAAGTGGCGGATGACCATGGCGGTAACCGCCGTGGTCATAATTCCAAAAATTTTACCGCCAGCCTGTTGGCGGTAAAACCGCCACTTCTCCGTCAACCGCCATGGTCGTAATGACCCCCTTAGTCTCTTTTTTTTTTAGATTTTCTTCACCGGGATGAACCTGCAAGTCAGGCCAGGTCACTGTTGAGGCAAGCTGGCTAGAGTTGCTGCGGCGGGTCGGTCCCTCTATGGAGCTTTTTTTTCAAAAGTTCTCCAAACTTCTGGATCTTCTCCCAGATGTTCCTTTAAGGTTCTTTTGGGGTCCACAGATCACCCCAAGGTTCCAGAAACTCTGAGATGATTCTTGGGGGGTGTGGACTACAACTCCCAGAATGCACCTGGCGCAAACTCCTTTTTGGCCACTGGACAGTGGTCAGCTGGTTGGTTTCTTCAGGAGTTGGTGCAGGGGACTCTGGTTAGCAATTTTTCACCTGTAGCAAACAGGGAGTCCCTCCTTGAACCAGTTGAAGCCAGGCAAAGTCCTTCTTCAGGTGAAGCCCAAGTGTGCAGCTGGTGCAGTCCTTCAGAGTGCAGGGTCCAGGTGTAGGCCAGGGGTCCAGCAGGGCAGTCCTTCTTCTCCTGTGGTTCTTCCTTGTTGGAATCTGATGGGGATCTGAGGTGTGCATGCAGGTCTGCCAGTTTTATCCTTGCTCCTGGGTGAAAAACAGGGGGGTCCTGGTTCTCCAATCAGGGGCAGGGTCCTTCCCCCTGTGATGACCACTTCCTGGGAAGTGTGGCAAAAATCAATCCCATGGACCAACATTCCTCAAAAATCCATCATGGCTGAAAGTGATTTTTGGAGGTTACATCTGGCTGAGCCCACCCACTGGTGTTGCTAAAAATCCTAAACACACTCCTAATCTAATCAAGGGGACACCTAATTGTCTGGGTTTGCAGGATGTGGGGGTCTTGCTGGGTTGCTCCAAATATCCTTCTCTGCCTTTGAAGACCAGTTTGGCAGCCCTCCCCCTTCCTGCCTCACCATCTGCTGCGGGGAGATCTCCTCACACAGGCACATCTCTTTGTGTGAAGCCAGGCCACTTCACACCTCATCAAGGCAGCCTGGCCAATCAGAGCACAGCAGTAAAATCACTGCAGGGCTGAAGTTGGCAACTTTTCAGGTAAAGTTTAAAACTATTTACCTGAACAAGTTATATTAAATCCCACAACTTGAAGTTGTGGGATTTATTATAACAATTAATTTGATACCACACTCTTGGTATCTGTTACTTAAGGGGACTTTTAAAATTAAAATAAAGTCTCCCCATTCTAGCCTATGGAGGCCATTCACTACAAAGAGGGAAAAACGAATTTGGCTGTTTTTACCTCACCAGGGCTTATAAAACTATTTTTATAAGGTCGCTGCTTATAGTTACATGGCACCCATCCCTAGGGGCACATAAGGCACACCTTAGGGGTGACTTCTATGTAAATATAAGGTAGTTGAAGACTTTGGAACTACTTTTAATTCCAAAGTCGAATTTGCATATAACTTTAATTTAAAAGCAGCCAGCAAGGCAGGCCTGCCTTTAAAATGACACTGGGCACCTCAGCAGTGCACCTATGGGTGCACTACCTACGCTGGGGTCCCTAAACCTACATGCCCTACAATATACTAGGGACTTATAGGTAGATTGACTTAGCCAATTATAATTAGCCTAGTTTGCATACTGATTTTACACAGAGCACAGGCCCTGGGACTGGTTAGCAGTACCCAGGGCACCATCAGAGTCAGGAAAACACCAGCAAAAAGTGGAAAATGGGGGCAAAAAGTTAGGGGGCCTCTGCAATCAGCCCTGTTCTCTAACAGTTATACACAAAATCATAATTCCAAACAGTCTTCTAGTATAATTGTCAATGTTTATACCTTAATAAATTGAATTGAAAGGATCATCATCAGAACCAAAAACTAGGTAGCAACCTCTAGCAAATGATAATTGCAGATTGTAGCTTAGACACAGGCAGGGCTTTTTTCAATTTCTTCGGAAAGAACTAATCTTAATCTTTCTGGTGTGAGATGTAAGGAACAGTGGAAACAGGGATGTAGCTAGGTCAGTAAGAATGGAGGGGTGAGCTTCAGATTTTCCAATGACACACACACAGCTTTATTCGATCAATTGACCATAAAAGCGACATAAAACAAACTAGCAAGGGTACAAGAATAAATAATCATTTTTGTTAAAATACAGCATCTACACATCTATAAATTAGTTTGAAATCATTAAAACAATAAAAGCTCAAACTAGACATAAAACTCTAAGAAAGATAATACCCTTAGGTTGCTTTTTGAAGATGGCAACGTATGCGCCAAGCTGTCTCTAAATACTTGCTCACTGGAAAAATTACATCAACTGAATTATGACTTTTTAACACCCGTAGAGCCAAGGAACAGTTCTTAAATCCCATAGCCCTACAAGTGTTGTGGATCCATTTTAATCGCGGATTCGCATAGGCTGGACAGAAGAACATAAAGTGTTCAATGGTTTCAGAGGTACTACCACAAGCAGGGCATATATCAGGGAGACTGATCGGCCCCCACCTGTGAATCAATGACAACAGGGGCAAGGAGCAGAAACGAAACCTTGCATATAGGCTTTTGCCGTGCAGATCCGGTATAATATCCAGGTAGGGTTCAAACTTTAGAGTCCATTTAAGATCAATAAAAGAGTTGGTTAAACGACCATGAGATTTACAGGTTTTGTTATTATCCCTAACATAAGACCAATATGTTAACTTTAAAACATTTTTATGCCGTCTCTCTAGTTTGTGGGGGTTTTCCCAATAATCGCCCAAACCCAACAAACGGAACCAGTGGGACACATGACAGATCAAGGGGAGAGTATTGGCATTTTGGCATTTTAATAGGTCAAGTAATGAGGTCTTATATATATCTCATTCAGGGGTGGTCCATAGCCTGATCCAATACAGGAGGGGTCTTAAAATAACTAAGGCCCTCATTCTGACCTTGGCGGGCGGCGGAGGCCGCCCGCCAAAGTCCCGCCGTCAGATTACCGTTCCGCGGTCGAAAGACCGCGGCGGTAATTCTGACTTTCCCGCTGGGCTGGCGGGCGGTCGCCTTCAGACCGCCCGCCAGCCCAGCGGGAAAGAGGCTTCCACGATGAAGCCGGCTCGGAATCGAGCCGGCGGAGTGGAAGCTGTGCGACGGGTGCAGTTGCACCCGTCGCGTATTTCACTGTCTGCGCAGCAGACAGTGAAATACATGTAGGGGCCCTCTTACGGGGGCCCCTGCAATGCCCATGCCAGTGGCATGGGCACTGCAGGGGCCCCCAGGGGCCCCGCGACCCCCCCTACCGCCATCCGGATCCCGGCGGTCCGACCGCCGGGATCTGGATGGCGGTAGGGGGGGTCGGAATCCCCGCGGCGGTGCAGCAAGCTGCGCCGCCGTGGAGGATTCAATGGGGCGGCGGTACACTGGCGGGACCCCGCCAGTGGTGCCGGTCCGACCGCGGCTTTACCGCCGCGGTCGGAATCCCCATTGGAGCACCGCCGGCCTGTCGGCGGTGCTCCCGCGGTCCTCCGCCCTGGCGGTCAAAGACCGCCAGGGTCAGAATGACCACCTAAATCTGCTGCTCGACTTAACCCCAGATCCATAAATATTGGAAGCAGGGGTGTAGAGCGTGGGCATGTTATCAAGGCCTTCGCAAAGTTGTTTTCCCCCACTGAGATCTTATTACAGTTGGAGAAACCCCATACCTCTGCTCCATACATGGCTGCACCTTGTGCGTTGGCTATATAAATCTTTAATGCTGGGGAAACAGCTTTTGCAAAGGAACAGTGATAGAAGTGCGGTATAGAAGAAGCTCTGTATTGTAGCAGCCCTGCGCTTTTTGTGATCTGCTCTTCCCATGATAGTTTACTAGTAGCCTGACTCCCAAATAGTCTATAGAGCTAACTTCCTTCAGAAGAACACCATTGATGTAAATAGAACATCTTTTTATAGGCCCTTTGGGTAACACCATTAGTTTTGTTTTATTGATGTTAACCTCCAACCCATGATCGCTACAAAATAAATTGAACCGGTCAACAAGGATTTGCAACCCCATCGGTGTCTTGGAAATGAGGAGCGAATCGTCCGCGAAAAGCAGAATAGGGATTTTTTGTGTATTCAAGGAGGGAGCGTCATTCTGGCATGTGGACACAGCCTTCACTATTTCATTGATAAATAGAGTGAATAATAAGGGGGCTAGGACACAACCTTGGCGAACTCCCCTTCTAATTGGGATCTGTTCTGTCAATTCGCCTTGCTTTCCCCACCTCACATAGGTGTTTTCATGTAATCGTTTTAACTGGAGGAATAGGTCCTCTGGAACTCCCAGTCTGCCCAGCACTTCCCACAGTTTAGCTCTTGGGACCAGATCAAAAGCAGATCGCAGGTCTATAAATACTATATATAGACATTGCTTGGCGATAAGGACATATTTCCAATACAATATAGCCAATCAAAAGACCTGGTCTACCGTGCTAGTTTTAGCACGGAACCCGGCCTGTAGTTGGGAAAGAATATGGTGCTGCTCAGCCCAGCTAGTTAACCTCTGTAGAATTTGTTTGGTGAAAATCTTTTGCAAGTTGTCTATAAGGCTAATTGGCCTGTAGTTGGCTGGAAGGTTAGCATTTCCTTTTTTATAGATGGGTATAATTTCGGCCCCCTTCCATGTACCCGGGATTTGTCCCCCTGCAGCTATACTAATTGAGATGGCATTAATATACCAGGACCAGATATTTGGTTCCGATCCATAAAGATCTCCAGGAAGTTTGCCCGGTCCGGGTGCTTTGCCAAGTTTCAGACTGTTTATCGCCTCAAGGGTTTCTTCTACTTTAAAAATAAGATGACCATTGGGGATACACTGGGCCCCCACTTGGACTGGCATACTGGGGTTCAAATCCAATGAGGAGTAGACTACATTAGTGTCTGTTGAGCCCTCCGGTAAGGCATAGAGGGTGGAGGAATGTTCTACCCAGCTTTCTGGTTGTATGTGGTTGCTGGGGCAACTCCTACCTCCATTTTCTCTTTTAGACAGAAGTTCCCAAAAACGCTTGTTATCCTTCTCTCTAGAGGCATTTAATAATTCCTGCCACAAGGAATCCTCCCACCGCTTTTTTGCAATGGACAAGGTTTCTTTATATAGAGAACTAGCTTGTTTAATCTCCCCCTGGGAACCAGACATTACTACTACTTTTAGCCCAGATTTAGCCTTTGAGCACCTCTCATCGAACCATCCCTTGCGTGCCCCTTTTCCTTCACATGGCTTTGACCGCCTTGCTTGGTAAAAGAACTCCCGTAGCTGAATGGCCATACTATCATGTATTTTAAGAATCTGAATATTCCCCACAGTCTGCTCTTCATACTCGGCCAAACTATTTAAAAAGATTTGATATATTGCTCTGATATGATATGGGTTGGACATCACTTTTGGCCAAGTAATCTTAGTGAATTTATTATTCCAACGTGGTGGCGGGATTATTGTAACATGGTTATTGAGTGTTCTCCTGAACATTTTTCCGGAAAGGGTAAGAAGCAAGGGGAAGTGATCGCTATCGCTTCTCACTACTACTTTCATATCTTCCAAGTGGGGCCACAACTTAACATCAACTAGGAAATAATCGATAGTGCTTGTGGACTTGCCCCTTTTGAACGTTGGTGCAATGTTATATCAGATGGCGTCCTACCATTACAGGCCCTAAGGCCGTATTTTAAACATAGTATAGCTAATTGTGTGACCACCCGAGATTTTTTGCAGGGCCAAGTAGTAGATAGTTGCGGGATCCCCCACAGCTCATCCTCTTCGTCAGTTAGGTCACTAATAGGGGCGGAAGGTTCAAAGGTGCAATTAAAATCTCCAGCTACAATTAAAATAGTCGAGGGGTGAAGGCTTTCTACAAATTCGGACAAAATGGCCAAGGTGTGAGACTCAGAGCTGCATGAGACCGATCGTATGTAAACATTAACAATAACAATTGATAAAGTTCTTTTGAACGTAATACACACAGCTTTTATATCTACAGAATCAATTTCCAAAAGCTTGTAGTCACACTGCAGATTCTTGTTTACAAGTAGTAACAACCCACCTTTCGCCCGGCCCAGCCCCTTCTCTGAAGGTATAGCAGGAACACTGAATGAAAGAAATCCATCTATAAAAGTAGCATCCTCTACCCAGGTTTCCTGAAAGAGACAAATATCTATATCCTTAATAAAAAAGGCCCATTCGCTATCATCTAATTTCTTTGCCAACCCAGCAATGTTCCAAGACATGAGTTCCAATGTACATTTGCCTTTGTTTATCACCACGGTTGAGCCACCAACGTCCCCTGGGCCCAGGTCATTACTGGAGATGTCTAATGTTGGTACTTTATTGTTCCCCTTTAAATGTGAGACCTTGGAGCAGGCCCTCGCATGAGTCACTGGTTCAGAAGTCAGTCATACAGAATCAGGTGGCGACCCAAGATCGGTAGCTACCTTACGTACAACACCTCCACAAAAATTAGTTGAGCCATCTGGTCCATCCGGTCCCCTATCTAGTCTGCGATTGTGTGGGTTTGACATAAGTCTTATCCCCCCCATAGTTGTTGCTCTATTTGAGTAGGTACGAGAGTCAAAATCCATTAGTTGAGTCACCATAGTCTCATCTTCAAAGTGGATAGTAATTATGTCAAAATTGGTCCCTGAGATGCTGTTTCTCTCGGCCGATGTTATATCAGAACGAATGATAGAGAGGCAACTTCGTCGGGAGCGTATCCAGTGTATGACTTTATTAATCAAAGAGGCTTGGTTCTCAACTGACCCTGGCAATAATTTTGGAACATTGGTCAAATGGATTTTATTTGTTCAATATCTTGTACACAAATCCTGTTCTTTAATGGCTAAGTTCTCAGTATTGTTACGGGAGAAATTGTTGTTAAAGAAGGTTTTGTATGGCCTGTTAGGGGCTTGTGTAGAGCTGTCCCCTTGGACAGTTTCCGGGGGGTCGGATCCGTTGATCCTACCTCTGGCTCTACCACTAGTTGGATTACTCGCCCAGTTCCCTTGACGGTCCCTGTTTCTGGGTGCATTTTCAACCCTCCCTTTGGGCCTCAAGTTGTCTTTGGTGGGGTTGTGGCGGTAATCTTCCCTCCCTTGTGAAATTGTCCCCCCTCTAGCGGGGAGCCAAGGATTAACCCTTGGCTCAGCCCCCTTGTTTGCGGCAGAGGAGGGGAACACTTCTTTACCCCTGGCCTCTCCACAAACCCTACAAATCCCTTCATTAGCACAGTTATTCTCATGCTGGTGCACAAGATTACTCTTCAAAAGATCTATTAATACTAGAACCAACCCCTTGACTTCGTCGACTCTCTGGAGAACTTTATCCAGATTGCCTCTGCAAGCTGCTGATTCAATACCTTCCGGATCGGTCTTGGAGATCAATGGAATAACACTAGGATTAGATATTCCAACTGCAGGCTTGGACACGCTTACAGACACAGGCGAGTCCTCTGTTGCCAGCAGTGGTTCAAAGCAGTTAGTACGCAAAAGACTTGGAACCACCTTGATCACCGGGCTCAGTGGAAAAAGAGACGGAGTATTTGGTACATATGGGGAACCCCCCTGGGATACTAGGGGGCTCTCTGTACTAAGAATGGGTTTTGGAGTGGGGTCCCTACAAAAAGAGAAAAAAGAGAGAAAAAAAAAAAAGACTCGCTTACTTGTGTATTGAATATCCTGCCACTGGAGTATCTGGCCCTGCCTTCCAAGCCTCTTCCCGGAAGTAGCAGCGTCCCGCTCTTCGACTAAATACCTGTTTGAATAGGGCCCTCTGGGTAAAAGCCACCAATAACAACAGAGAAGCTTGTAAAAGAGGCCTGGTGTGGATACCACTGCAATGAGGAACAAAGCTACTCAGTTTAACCTGTGCAGTGTGATCTGTGACAGCTAGCCTCTTTATTGCTGACGTAAGAGGGGGGGCCCAGCCCGGCCTCCTCCGGTCTCCGACGGGCACAGGAAGGGCCCGCCCTTGGCCCGGGCGGTGCCCGCGCGCGTCCCGCAAGGCGGGAGCGCTGTCAGGAATTTAAGGGGCTCCTGCCCTTTGAAGTTCTGCCGCTGATTCCACCAGGCCCCCCAGGTGCCGTAAATCTGTGTCCCGCGAGGCGGGAGCGCTGTCAGGAATTTAAAGGGCTCCGTAAATGCGCGTTTCCAATAATCAACGTAGCATGTAATGAGTCCGATTTAATAGGCCCTATGGCCACCGAAGCATCACTCTTAGTGACACTCCAGAGACGCTATGCACTGCGCCGTATTTACAAAGTGGCGTAAAGCCACTTTTTGTGGCTTAATGCTACCTTGTAAAGATGGCCCCTTCACATGCAGCACTTTGCGTGGAAGGGGCGTGCAATGAGTGCTGCAGTGGGCGTGCCACTGCAACACCCATTGCATTTCGATACTGCCCCAGATTTATGAGTTTTCATAAACCTGAGGCAGTGCCAAAATCTAAGGCCACCCCAGAGGTGGCGTTAGAATGGGTCAATGAGGAGAAATGCTTTCATTTATCCTTGTTTTTTACTCTGTGAGGGCTGAATTCTGCACACACATAGAAAGAGCGAAAGGCCATTGACAATTGTTTTTGTGGCAGAAGGTGTCGCTTCCTGCACAAAAACAGTCTCCTCTGCAGCACAGTCATCCTTGCACCATGGTACAAAGGTGGCTGCGTTGGAGCTCGGCAGCAAATTCAGCCCCGGTGCAGGGGGCAACACAGGTGTCTGCCATATTCTATTAAATACAGTGCATCCATGTGTTTTGAAAATGACAGTGCGCGGCGCTGCCAAATGTAGAGCAGCGTGCGCTCTGTCATTTTCTTTTAAATCTTTGCCAATGTTTAAACACATTATACGACAAGCAGGACACACAAGAGGGGCCTAAGGAGCAGTGGACAGGGAGAGGAATGGGTTTGGTAGGAGTAGTAAGAGAGAAAACACAATATTCTATAAAAATAACCAATATTTTTGAGGACTTTCAAAGAGAGAATGTGTGCGTTTTTTGTCTGAGTGTATGTAAAAAGTCCTGCTGAAATACGACTGACATTACACAATATGAAACTTAAACCACCAGTACCCAATTATTTATCAGAAAATTACATTTATTAGGGAGGTGTAACAACCCAAACACTCCCCCCCAAAGCTACACCCCTGCATGGAAATATCATTTGGAGATACAGGGACACTTGTTTCACTAGAAAGGTGCCAGCTGAAAATGCTAAAATACACCCACAAAAGAGAAAAGCAATTGGTATTCACATTGGTACTACTGACAAAATTGACATGGTGAAGCCTTGTAGTAAGTCAAGCAACAAATATGGCCAATCAGTAGTACTCACTTTCACTGAAACCATTGGCGGCAAAGAATAAAACTAACACGATACAGGGAATGTTAGAAATGGGTCTTTGGTTGGCAGTCAGGTTACCCCCTGTCCAAGCAAGGACCCTCACTCTAGTCAGGATAAAGGAGAATCATCCTCAGTTAACCCCACGATTACCCCCTAGGTAGCTTGGCCCAAGCAGGCAGGATTAACTCCAGAGTTTAGGTGTGAAGCATTTGCACCAACACACACTATATTTCTGTGAAAATACTACAAAATGACACAACACAGGTTTAGAAAAATAGGAAATATTTATCTAAACAAAACAGGACCAAAAAGACAAAAATCCAACATATACAAGTCAAAATATTAATTTCAAAAGCAAAAGAGTCTTAAATTCTTTTGTAAACAGGTAAAACACTGTTAGCAGTGAAAAGTACCTGGGTAGCGTCAAAATAACATGCACGGGCAAGTGTGCGTCAAAAAAGGTAAGCGGTGCATCAATTTCTCACCCGCTAGATCATGCATCGTTTCTCCTTCTCCGGCGTGCGTCCGTTTTCCTCTCCACAGGAGAGCAATGCATCCTTCCGGGCAGCACTCGGGTCCAGAAAGGCATTGCGTCATTTTTCCACGCCCAGCAAGGTTGCGGTGAAAATCCTGCTGCACAGTGTTACCAAAGCCGCACTGTGTGGGTTGCGATGTTACCAACCTCCGTTAGTGATGACGGCGGTCAGTGAGTGGATTTTCAATCTTTGTCTGCCAGCTTCACCTGTCAAGGCCCCAGGAACTGGACAGGCCACCACTTGGCAGGGCAGGAGTCTCAGCAGAGAGTCCAGGTGCTGGCAGGGGAAGTCTTTGATGACCCTGAGACTTCAACAACAGGAGGCAAGCTCAGGACAAGCCCTTGGAGATTTCTTCACAAGCAGGAATGCACAACAAAGTCCAGTCTTTGTCCCCTTTCACCAGGCAGAAGCAGCAACTGCAGGATAGCTCCACAAAGCACAGTCACAGGCAGGGCAGAACTTCTACTCAGCTCTTCAGCTCTTCTTCAGGCAGAGGTTCCTCTTGATTTCCAGAAGTGATCTAAAGTCTGTGGTTTTGGGTGCCCTTCTTATTCCCAGTTCTGCCTTTGAAGTAGGCCTACTTCAAAGGAAAGTCTCTCTTGTTTGTGAAATCCTGCCTTGCCCACACCAGGCCCCAGGCACACACTAGGGGGTTGGAGACTGCATTGTGTGAGGGCAGGCACAGCCCTTTCAGGTGTGAGTGACCACTCCTCCCCTCCCTCCTAGCACAGATGGCTCATCAGGATATGCAGGCTATACCCCAGCTCCCTTTGTGTCTCTGTCTAGAGAGAGATGCAAACAGCCCAACTGTCAAACTGACCCAGACAGTGAATCCACAAACAGGCAGAGTCACAGAATGGTTTAAGCAAAAAAATGCTCACTAAAAGTGGCATTTTCAAACACATAGGCCCTCATTCCAACCCTGGCGGTCGGTGTTAAAGCCGCGACCATACCGCCGACAGGCTGGCGGTCCAAAAAATGGAATTCTGACCCTGGCGGTTACCGCCAACAGAGACCGCCGCTTCAACACTCCGACCGCCACGGTGGTACAAACAAACAGCCTGGCGGTCACCGCCAACAGCCCGGCGGGAGACAATGTACCGCCTACCCGATAACGACCCACCAATCCGCCACCTTTTCCGGGGCGGGAGCCCCGCCGATAAAAACACGGTGGAAACAGACTACGAACGGGAAAACGCTCACCTCCACATACTCCACGTGAGATTCCGGCAGTATGGAACCCGAGTTACAGGTCATCCCCGCACTCCTATACCTGCTCCTGTACCAGGAGCACGCCCGGCGGCGCGGAAGACATCGGTGAGTACTGCACCTACGACACAGGGGAGGGAAAAGATTACCGGCACACACCCACCCACCCACACCCACTACAACACACACATCAATGCATTCCCACAGATCACTGTCACAACCCACAAACCCCCCCCTCCGAAATAATGCAAAGACCAAAAGAAGAGATCTTAAACGGGCAGATATATTGAAAAATGGACAGCAGTAATCCAAATAAATAAATAAACTATGTACAAAATATATACATCTACTATATGTAGTCCAACCACTGTCCGAGGACCACAGGGGTCCTGAGCAAAGGGGCAAGGCCCAGTCCCACGACAAGAACTCCACGGAGAGAACACTGCAGGGGCATCAGAAAGAAAAAAGGACAGGCACCTCAGGGGGAAGGGAAGGGGGGGCACCTCAGCTACTTGAGTACACGACGCCAGATCCACGAGGGGACTCCATGACCACTGGCCCATCCTGGGGAGAGCAAAGCCACAGTCCATACAGTCCATAGAGTGGGTGGCCTGCCCACTGGGCCATCCTGGGGAGTGCAAAGCCACAGTCCATACAGTCCATACAGTGGGTGGCCTGCCCACTGGGCCATCCTGGGGAGAGCAAAGCCACAGTCCATACAGTCCATACAGTGGGTGGCCTGCCCACTGGGCCATCCTGGGGAGAGCAAAGCCACAGTCCATACAGTCCATACAGTGGGTGGCCTGCCCACTGGGCCATCCTGGGGAGTGCAAAGCCACAGTCCATACAGTCCATACAGTGGGTGGCCTGCCCACTGGGCCATCCTGGGGAGAGCAAAGCCACAGTCCATACAGTCCATACAGTGGGTGGCCTGCCCACTGGGCCATCCTGGGGAGAGCAAAGCCACAGTCCATACAGTCCATACAGTGGGTGGCCTGCCCACTGGGCCATCCTGGGGAGAGCAAAGCCACAGTCCATACAGTCCATACAGTGGGTGGCCTGCCCACTGGGCCATCCTGGGGAGAGCATAGCCACAGTCCATACAGTCCATACAGTGGGTGGCCTGCCCACTGGGCCATCCTGGGAGAGCAAAGCCCCAGTCCATACAGTCCATACAGTGGGTGGCCTGCCCACTGGGCCATCCTGGGGAGAGCAAAGCCCCAGTCCATACAGTCCATACAGTGGGTGGCCTGCCCACTGGGCCATCCTGGGGAGTGCAAAGCCACAGTCCAAACAGTCCATAACAGACTCCACTGCCACTGGAGGAGGCATGTTGGCCAGAGGACATCCTGCAGCCCTGCCCGAGACAGATCCTGCCCTGCCACGTCTGCCAAAGGGCCAGCGGTTCTTGCCTTGAAGGGCCCAATTCAGCGGTTCTTGCCTTGAAGGGCCCAGTTCAGCGGTTCTTGAGACGGCGGGGCCCAGTTCAGCGGTTCTTGCCTTGAAGGGCCCAGTTCAGCGGTTCTTGAGACGGCGGTCCCCAGCGGAGCGGTGCTGGAGACGGCGGGGCCCAGTTCAGCGGTTCTTGCCTTGAAGGGCCCAGTTCAGCGGTTCTTGCCTTGAAGGGCCCAGTTCAGCGGTTCTTGAGACGGCGGTCCCCAGCGGAGCGGTGCTGGAGACGGCGGCCATTCTATGGCCAACTGCTCATTGCCTGGTGGTGCCCTCCTGGGCAGCGGGGATGGTGCTCCTTCAATGCCCACCTGGGCTGTGGGTGGTGGGGCCCTCCTGGCCAGCTGGCCTGGGTCCTCCCTGGGCAGCGGCTATGGGGGTGGTGGGCTCTCCCTGGGCAGCTGTGACGGTTCCTCCCTGGGCAGCTGCTATGGGGGTGGTGGGCTCTCCCTGGGCAGCTGTGACGGTTCCTCCCTGGGCAGCGGCTATGGGGGTGGTGGGCTCTCCCTGGGCAGCTGTGACGGTTCCTCCCTGGGCAGCGGCTATGGGGGTTGTGGGCTCCTCCTGGGCAGCTGTGACGGGTCCTCCATGGGCAGCAGGCCTGCTGCCTGACTTCTCCGCCTTGCTGCCCTTGCCCTCCTTAGTCGGGAGTCTGTGGCCCTTTCCTCCCTTTGGAGCTGTGGCTGTTGACGGTGGCTGGCTAGTGTCCTGGGTGGATATAGAACCCGGGCTCCTGCGGCGGCCCTTCCGCCTTCTGCTCCTCTTCCCAGGGGGTGGGCTGCCTGTCCCCTTGCTGCTGGGCGAAGATCCAGACATGCGGGCTGGTGGGCTCCAATACCCCTGCACCCTTGTCAAGGGGGCTGCAGGGCTGGTGGTGGCTGAGGTGCTCTTCTTACCCCGACAAGAAGGAGGGGGGGGCTCAGGGTCAGGAAAGAAGTTAGCAGTAGCGAGAAAGATTTTCTTGGGACAATGGAGAGTGGTAGGTACAGTGGGAATGGGAGTGGAGGGAGAGGATGTGGTTGTAGGTGAGTCACGTTTGCTGTCTTTGGGTGCAGGTGCAGGAGGGATAGGCTGTCGTGAGGTGGATGGCTGTTGGGTGGGTGGGTGGCTGCGTTTGTGTGGTGTGGAAGAGGGGGTGACAGACACAGTGGGAGAGGACACAGGGGACGTGTAAATGGCAGTGGGGGTGGTGACTGCACGTGTGCGGACTGTACTGGAGGGTGTGCTGGTGATGGAAACACTGGCTGATGGTGAGGTGAATGAAGGTGTGAGTGTAGACGTCACAGGGAGGGAGGAGGGAGACGAAGAGGTGGGGGTCACAGAGGTGGTAGTGACTGTTGGCATGTCTGCATCGGAATGTTGCTTGTGTGAATGTCTGCGTGATCTGTGGTGCTTATGTTTGGATGAGCTGCTCTTGGGTGTTGAGGTGTGTGCAGGCTGGTCTGATGGTGTGGGTGGGACAGGCAGAGGAACAGGAGACTGGGAGGAGGGAGTTAGTAGAGGGAGCCAGGAGACAGGGACAATGGCTGCCGTCAGTGCTGAGGCCAGAGCCTGGAACGATCGCTGATGGGCAGCCTGACCCGAATGAATGCCCTCCAGGTACGCATTGCTGCGATGAACCTCCCTCTCCACCCCCTGGATGGCATTCAAAAGGGTAGACTGCCCAACAATGAGCGTTCGGAGGAGGTCAATGACCTCCTCACTGAGGGCAGCGGGGGTAACAGGGGCAGGGCCTGAGGTGCCTGGGGTGAAGGAGATGCCCGGCTTCCTGGCAGAGCGGGCACGGGGCGAACGCTGAGGGGCTGCTGGGAGGGCAGAGATGGTGCGCTGGGTGGCGTCTGTACCTGTAATGGCGGGGGGCACGGATGTTGCCACCCCCGCAAGGGAGCTCCCTTCCGAGGACGTGTCCGTGTCGCTGCAGGCTCCAGTCGTCCCCGTTGTGGAGCTCCCCTCGCCCTCCGTCTCACTGGTCCAGTCAGACTCTGTGGCATGGCCCTCCTGGGCCATGTGAGATGCAGCTCCCTCCTGCCCCGATGCCACTTCTCCTCCGCCTGATGATGCTGATGCACACAAGCACAGAAAGACAAACAAAAAGGGGGGGGGAGAGAGAAATAAAGAGATTTTGAGTACATGGATCACCGGTACAGTTAGCGGACATGACAGACACAGATGCCCCCTGCACTAAGTTGCGCACTTGGGGTCCGCTACGCATTCCGTGGAACATGCCCTACACGCCTAGAGTTGACAACTGCACCCATGGATGACACGGCCCAGGGATGGCTGTACTGGCACACTACTGAGGGTGGTGGCTGGGGACACAGGGGCTTACGGGGGTGCCCAGCCTACAGATATCGCCCTGGCCTAGGGGGACCCACAGCTCTCCTCCCCCACCCAGACACCTCCACTGCGCGACAACAGAGTAGATTATGCTTGTACTCACCCCCTTGTGTCTGCTGTGCTGCCCTCACGCGCCCATCCAAATCAGGGTAGGCCACCGCCAGGATCCGGAACATCAGGGGGGTCAGTTGACGGCAGGCACCCCGCCTACGTTGGGAGGCCATCCCCAGCAGAGACTCGGCGGTCTTCTTGGTCCCGCGGCGGATGTCCTCCCACCTCTTGAGGCAGTGGGTGCCCCGTCGCTGGTGGACCCCCAGGGTCCGGACTTCCTTGGCGATGGCACGCCAAATCCCGATCTTCTCATGGGCGCGGACCTATGTGATACGTACAGGGAGGGAGAAATACCACGTTCAAGTTTGTCTGCATTTTCGTTGCCAGTGGCCCAACGCCCCCCATCCCCGCCAGGCCCCCCGCCAGGCTCCCCGCCAGGCCCAACATGCCCCCCATCCCCGCCAGGCCCCCCGCCATGCCCCCCCGCCAGGCCCAACATGCCCCCCATCCCCGCCATGCCCCCCGCCAGGCCCAACATGCCCCCCATCCCCGCCATGCCCCCGCCAGGCCCAACATGCCCCCCATCCCCACCATGCCCCCCGCCAGGCCCCCCGCCAGGCCCAACATGCCCCCCATCCCCGCCAGGCCCCCTGCCATGCCCCCCCACCAGGCCCAACATGCCCCCCATCCCCGCCATGCCCCCCGCCAGGCCCAACATGCCCCCCATCCCCGCCATGCCCCCCGCCAGGCCCCCCGCCAGGCCCAACATGCCCCCCATCCACGCCAGCCCCCCCGCCATGCCCCCCGCCAGGCCCAGCATGCCCCCCATCCCCGCCATGCCCCCCGCCAGGCCCAACATGCCCCCCATCCCCGCCAGGCCCCCCGCCAGGCCCCCCGCCAGGCCCAACATGCCCCCCATCCCTGCCAGGCCCCCCGCCAGGCCCCCCGCCAGGCCCAACATGCCCCCCATCCCCGCCAGGCCCCCCGCCATGCCCCCCGCCAGGCCCAACATGCCCCCCATCCCCGCCATGCCCCCCGCCAGGCCCAACATGCCCCCTATCCCCGCCAGGCCCCCCGCCAGGCCCAACATGCCCCCCATCCCCGCCAGGCCCCCCGCCATGCCCCCCGCCAGGCCCAACATGCCCCCCATCCCCGCCATGCCCCCCGCCAGGCCCCCCGCCAGGCCCAACTTGCCCCCCATCCCCGCCATGCCCCGCGCCAGGCCCCCCGCCAGGCCCAACATGCCCCCCATCCCCGCCAGGCCCCCCGCCAGGCCCAACATGCCCCCCATCCCCGCCAGGCCCCCCGCCAGGCCCAACATGCCCCCCATCCCCGCCAGGCCCCCCGCCAGGCCCAACATGCCCCCCGCCAGGCCCCCAAGCCAGCCAGTGGCCCCAAATCCATATTGAATTAAACTCACTTGTTGGTCTGGAGGACCGCAGAGTAGCGCATACTGGGGGAGGACCCCATCCACAAGTTTCTCCAATTCTTCTCCAGTGAAGGCAGGGGCCCTTTCCCCAGTCGCAGCAGCCATTGTCCCTTCCAGACCGAGGTCACAGCAACACTTGCAGTATAGGTCCTCTCCTGTGAAAGTTCAAGTCGCGAGTGAATAAGTAGATAGAAAATGGCGGTCACGCCCGCGGCGGTGCGTACCGCGGCGGGGCGTACCGCCACCGCCGGCGCACTTCGCCATTGGCTCCTGATACCCATAGGCTTCAATGTTATTCAATGCGGCTTCGCGCCGCGGTCTTCGACCGCCTACCGCCACGGTGTGCCACGCCAGCGCATTGACCTCACATCCCATTGTCACACTTCACAGGTCAGGCAGCCGCCATTTCGAGGGTCCACATGGCTCAATTTCAACTGCGTCACACAGGCCTAGGCCTTGCATAGCCACTCATACACACCATTCACTGCATAGAGAATCGTTTACTGTGCAAGCTGTGAGTACGTACCTGTGGGTTGCTTGACTGTGTGCTCCATGTTGTCCTTCCTAGGCACCGTCCGCTGGGTTTGGCGAGGAGAAGGAGGAATCCTCCCGTGTACAGACCGCTGGTGGACCTGTCGACAATGGAAGCACGCCACATTATCCTGACCTACCGGCTTGACCGAGCCACTATACATGAACTGTGTGCCCAGCTGGAGCCCGACCTGATGTCCCCCATCCGCCAACCCACAGGGATTCCCCCTCTGGTGCAGGTCCTGTCAGTACTCCATTTCTTGGCAAGTGGGTCATTTCAGACAACAGTGGGAATTGCTTCTGGGATGTCTCAGCCCATGTTTTCGAAGGTGTTATCCAGAGTGTTGTCTGCCCTGATGAAATACATGAGGAGCTACATCCTTTTCCCTGAGGTGGGCGAATTGGCTACAGTGAAGTGTGATTTCTATGCCCTTGGACATATTCCCAACGTCATTGGTGCCATTGATGGGACCCATGTGGCTTTGGTTCCCCCCCAAGAAAGTGAGCAGGTGTACAGGAACAGGAAAAGTTACCATTCTATGAACATCCAGGTGGTGTGTTTGGCTGACCAGTACATCTCCCATGTCAATGCCAAATTCCCTGGGTCAGTGCATGACGCCTACATCCTAAGGAATAGCAGCATCCCTTACGTGATGGAACAGCTAGAGAGACACCGTGTATGGCTATTGGGGGACTCTGGGTACCCCAACCTGTCGTGGCTACTGACCCCAGTAAGGAATCCCCGGACCAGGGCAGAGGAACGGTACAATGAGGCCCATGGGCGTACTAGGAGGGTGATCGAACGCACCTTCGGCCTCCTAAAGGCCAGGTTTCGGTGCCTGCATATGACAGGTGGATCCCTAATGTACTCACCTAAGAAGGTGTGTCACATCATCGTGGCCTGCTGCATGCTTCACAACCTGGCTTTGCGCCGCCAGGTGCCTTTCCTGCAGGAGGATGGTCGAGACAGTGGTGTTGTGGCAGCTGTGGAACCTGTGGAGAGTGACGAGGAGGAAGACGACGGGGCTGAAACAGACAACAGGGACAGAATCATTGCACAGTACTTCCAATAGGACACAGGTAACAATTCAAACATAATTTAGTAAATGTAAACTACTCTCCTGCATCTCTGCTGCCTGTCTATTTGCCCCAGTGTATGATGACTGAGTTGTGGCTTTTCCCTCCCTATTTCAGATCTGGGGTCCCCACTACGAGTCCTGTGCTTCGTTTCCCCATGGACTACAGCTTTGTGGCAGCGGTTTGTTGACTTCACTATGTACAAGGACATATTTGCACTGTCATGTCAATTACAATATTTTGAAATCACAGCCAGACTCCAGATAGTTTTGTGCAAAATAGGTGTTTATTTCAGTGCTCAAAATGGGATGGGTGGTTTCAAGTGGGTGGGGGCTATGGTGAAGGAATGTCCATGGCAGAGTCCAGAGTAACAGTCACACAGGTGCATTGTCCATAGGCCTGTGGAGAGATGGAGCATGGGCAGTTCAAGGATGGACAGGGTGACAATGTGGGACAGTGGGATGACATCAGGTGGTATTCTTTGCTGGCGGGGGTCTTGACATCCTACTCTGTCTTCTTGCGAGATCTCAGGGCCCTCTTGCGGGGTGGTTCTTCTCCTGCAGGAGGTGGGGGTCTGGTGGGCTGCTGTTGTGCGGGGGCCTCCTGTCCACTAGCGCCGGCGGAGGTGGTTGGCTGTTCTTGGTCCAGGCTAGTGGCAGGGGCCCTTTGTTGTTGTTGAGTGTCCGTCCTGGTGTTGATGAGTTCCTGCAGCAGCCCTACCATGGTAACCAGGGTGGAGGTGAGGGCTCTGATGTCCTCCCTGTACCCCCGATAGTGTTCCTCCTGCAGTACCTGGATCTCCTGGAACCTGGCCAGTACCGTCGCCATCGTCTCCTGGGAGCGGTTGTATGCTCCCATGATGGTGGTGAGGGCCTCGTGGAGAGTGGGTTCCCTGGGCCCGTCCCCCCCCTGTCGCACAGCTGCCCTCCCAGTTCCCCTGTTTCCCTGGGCCTCTGCCCCCTGGCCGGTGTGCCCACTACCACTGCCCCCAGGTCCCTGTTGTTGTTGGGGTGGTGGGTTATCCTGGGTGCCCTGTAGTGGTAGACACACCGCTGATTGACGCGCCCTGGAGACAGAGGCATGGGCCCGCTGGGTGGGAGCTGTGCTGGTGTTCCCAGAGGGCTTTGGGTCTGTAGTGGCCTGTGGCTGTCTGAGGGGAACCGACTGTCCAGAGGTCCCCGATGGTCCGGGCTGGTCATCAGTGTCCAGGTCGACAGAGCTGCTGTCATCGCTGACGGCCTCTTGGGTGGGGGGTGTGGAGAATTCTGGGCCCTCCGTGGCGGTGTGTTGGCGGTCGGGTCCTGCAGGGGTATAGAGGTATGGTTATAGTTTCAATGTGTGCCATATGGGTGTATCTGTGGGTTCCCGTGTCCCCAAGTGCTGGCATTCGTCTGTGGGGATTTGGTGAGGGTGGCTTGTGGGGGGGGATGTGTATATGCATTGGGCATGCTTTGGTGATGGGTGTCCATGCTTAGTGGACGCATGCAGGCCTAGGTTTTGGGATGTGTGGGTTGTGATGGTGAGACATTGGCAGGGAATAGGTGTGCTGGGGGTGGGGGTGAGGATGGTGGTGGGGGTGAGGATGGTGGTGGGGGTGAGGGTGGGGGTGAGGATGGGGGTGGGGGTGAGGGTGGGGTTCGAGGATGGGGGTGAGGGTTGGGGTATGATTTGGCATGCAGGTGGGGGGGAAGCAGTATTGAAGCTTCAACTTACCAGAATCCATTCCTCCGCCGACTCCTGCGAGGCCGTCAGGATGCAGGATGTTCAAGACTTCCTCCTCCCATGTTGTAAATTGTGGGGGTTGAGGTGGGGGTCCTCCGCCAGTCTTCTGCACGGCGATGTTGTGCCTGGATACCATGGAACGCACCTTCCCCCGTAGGTCGTTCCATCGCTTCCTGATGTCTTCCCGATTTCTGGGGTGCTGTCCCACAGCGTTGACCCTGTCGACAATCCTCTGCCATAGCTCCGTCCTCCGGGCAATGCTGGTGTATTGGACCTGTGTGCCGAAGAGCTGGGGCTCTACCCGAACGATTTCCTCCACCATGACCCTGAGTTCTTCGTCTGAGAAGCGGGGGTGTCTTTGGGGTGCCATGGAGTGGTGTGTATGATGTGTGGGGTGGAGTATGTGTAGTTAGGTGTGTTGAGTGTGGTGGTGTGTGTTGTTTTGTGTGTGGATATTGTGTGGGTGATGGTGTAGTGTGCCTCTGTGTGATGGTGTTCTATGATCGCTGCTGTGTCTCTCAGTGCTTCTTTTTGGATTTTGGTCGAAGGGGTTTGTGGGTGATGTGGGTGTGTGTTTTATATTGTATTGTGTGTGTGGGAGTGGTGTGTGTATGTGTATCAGGTGTGTGGAATTCAAATCGTCCAATGTTGCTGAGTTTTGTTCGTTTGTGTGTATTCTGACCGCAGCGGTGTGTACCGCCAATGGAAAACCGCGTTTGAAAGACCGCCGCGTGGATTCGTGGGTCAGAATGGCATGGGCGTATTTCTGTTGGCGTGACGGTGGAGGTTTGGTCACCTCCACTTTTCCGCCGACCGCTGGTCTGGCGGTCTGTTGTGACTGTCGGATTTTCGGCGGTTTGGATGCTGCGGGTCAGAATGACCGTGGCGGATTACCGCGACCGCGGCGGAATTATGGAGGATTTCTGACCGGCGGTAAGCGCCTTTTACCGCCGAGGTCAGAATGAACACCATAATCTTAAAATCAACTTTACCAAAATATGTATTTTTAACTGTGAGCTCAGAGACCCCAAACTCCACATGTATATCTGTTCCAAAAGGGAATCTACTCTTTAATCATATTTAAAGACAGCCCCCATGTTAACCTATGAGAGGGATAGGCCTTGCAACAGTGAAAAACGAATTTGGCAGTATTTCACTGTTAGGACATAGAAGACACATTGGTATATGTCCTACCTTAAACATAAACTGCACCCTGCCCATGGGGCTACCTAGGGCCTACCTTAGGGGCTTCTTACATGTAAGAAAAGGAAAGGTTTAGGCCTGGCAAGTGGGTACACTTGCAAGTCGAATTGGCAGTTTAAAACTGCACACATAGACACTACAGTGGCAGGTCTGAGATATGATTACAGTGCTACTAATATGGGTGGCACAGCCAGTGCTGCATGCCCAGGAGTAGTATTTGATTTACAGGCCCTGGGCACCTCTAGTTCACTGTACTAGGGACTTACCAGTAATTCAAATATGCCAATCAAGGATAAACCAATTACATTCACATTTTGTATAGGAGCACTTTAGCACTGGATAGCAGTGGTAAAGTTCCTAGAGTAACAAAACCAGCAAAAACAGAGTCCAGCACACATCAACAACCTGGGAAACAGAGGCAAAAAGTTTGGGGAGACCACGCCAAGGATGCCTAGTCTAACACGCAAAAATTGGTAAATAAAAATATTTCTAAAAACTAATTTTATAAAATTTCATTTTTAAAAACATTTTCTGAATTAAACATAACTTCATTTTTAGCTACAACTAATATAAAACATATATTGCAATATAGCTTCAAACACATGCAACACATCTGCTAGTGCAAGAGGGGACCGAACAGTCAGGACTCTGCCACACCCCTCAAAAGGTGAAACTCACTAAAACGTCAACCAATCACAGTCTGCCGGAATAAGGCAACAAGACATAGACAAATACAAACATTTGCTGCACCATGTCAGTAAATATCTTTGTCACCATGCCCTTCATTTTGAGAAGCAAGTATCTGAGTAGGAGAGAGAGGATATACAAGTGGAGGCTCAACATTTTTTCCATGTTCATGGTAGCAGTCATTGCTAGATATCACTTCTCAACTGATGTGAAATTTCACATGGTTAGAGACAGAGAGCAGGAGCTAAATTCACTTGCAGCTCACACCCAGGTTGAAACACTGGATGCACTGAATTTCCTGGCTACTGGGGCTTTCCAGATGGTCAGTAGAGACACCATAGGCATCTCACAAACTCACTCCTTGGGACAAACTATGAGCTGCATCACCAGCCAAATGCATCAGTTTGCCACCATACTGCTGAAAGAGAAGGTATGGCAAATGAATTGTGTACCATTGCCCACTTCCCTCAGATACTAGGTGCCATTGAATAGATAAACATTGCATTTCAGGGATCCCATGCAGGGACCTCTATTTCTATAACAAACACAGCTGGTTCTTTATCAATGTGCAAGCTGTCTATAATGCCAGGGTCCGATTCATTGATGTTTATGCTGCTTTGATCATTCATTGCTTTTCAGAGGTTCTGTTCAAAAGTAACTGTTGTCTATTGCTTGTTGGTTAACGTAGCAATAATAACCCCAGATTTATGGTCAACTCCAGGTACCTTGAGTGGGACACGGAACATAGGTCAGGTTCTGCAGGTGGTGTGATCAACAATTGTCTTCATTTTTCACTTGAGCTGCTACTTTCCTTGCTGGTAACAGTGGTTGGACAGTGTAGAGCCAAAGATGAATGGATGACCTGCTAGTCTCATTGCGGTATGTGTACATTAATCCTCTTCCATCCTGTGGCTCCGTTTGACATATATTCCTCCACAATTGTTGATGAAAAC
Source organism: Pleurodeles waltl (assembly GCF_031143425.1). NCBI lineage: Eukaryota > Metazoa > Chordata > Amphibia > Caudata > Salamandridae > Pleurodeles > Pleurodeles waltl. Next base: position 252,500,240 of record NC_090450.1, read on the forward strand.
GAAAAGAGGGAACCCATTTTTTCACAAGAATTAGAGATTATAGGCTAAGCTACGTAAGGGCGAGGGACGATGCAGACAACCAAATGAGTAATCTATTACAGGCTAACTATAGATATCACCTTGTGCTGTAGAGCAATGGATGTCCATATGTGCAATGTCAAGAGGTCCCACAAGTGCTGGGAGGACAATCTCTCTCGGAACAGCTGTCTCTTTCCATCTGCATGTGTAAAACCCCAGGCATATACCACTGAACAAAGGGGTCCTGAGAAAAGCCTGTCTGGCCCTCCATGCTTAGTTTGAGGCAGATGAGCAGCAGAAAGATGGTAAGTTTGATTTTTGTCAATATGCATGTCATTTTCAGTGTTTTCCAGTCATGTTTTTTTAGTTTTATTTTTGTTGGATATATTTGTGTTGACCGTTTAGCCATTCCATATGTTGTGTAAAATATGGTGTTGACTGAATTCATCTTTTTTTAAATTATTTTTTAATTTTTCTAAGAATGGTTAATAATTTGTGAATATCTTGCCACTCAGTACCTTTGACATGAGAAAAACATAGCGTCACTATTGTCATGTGGTCTTTTGGACCTGGTACTTTTTGCACGGTCATCTCCAAACATTTTCCATCCTTCCTCCTATTTTTTCTGAACTCTTTTTGTTGGTGTTGGTGTTAGGACTCTGGCCACTTTACCACTGCTGACCAGTGCTAACGTGCAAGTGCTCTCTGTCTAAATTGTTTTTGTAATTGCTTTATCCATGATTGGCATATTTGATTTACTACTAAGTCCCTAGTAAAGTGAACCAGAGCTGCCCACGGCCTGTAAATCAAATGCTACTAGTGGGCCTGCAGTACTGATTGTACAACCCACATGAGTAGTAGTCCTGCAAACGTGTCTCAGAACTGCCACTGCAGCGTCTGTGTGGGCAGTTTGGAAATGCCAGTTCGACCTGACAAGTGGACCCACTTGCCAGGCCTAAACCTTCCCTTTCACTACATGTAAGTCACCCCTAAGGTAAACCGAAGGCAGACCCATGGGTAAGGTGCAGTGTATTTAAAAGGCAGAACATGTACTGGTGTATTTTACATGTCCTGATAGTGAAATACAGCTAAGTTTGCTTTTCACTATTGCAGGGTCTGTCTCTTCCATAGGTTAACATTGGGATTGCCTTGAAATATCTTTTAAGTGTAATTTCCCATTGGGGGCAGGTAGAGATATAGAATTTGGGATCTCTGAACTCAGAATTTTAAGATACATCTTTTGGTGAAGTTGGTTTTTAAATTGTAAGTTTGAAAATTCCACTTCTAGAAAGTGGGCCTTTTATTGCTTAACCATTCTGTACCTCCGTCTGCCTGCTGAATACACGTTTGGGTCAGGATGACAGTAGGGCTGCTTGTGAATTCACTCTAGACAGTCACATAAAGGGAGCTGATATATGTCCTGCATATCCTGACAGGTCTTCCTGGGATAGAGTGGTGGGAGTTGCTGACACTAGCACCTGAATAGGGCTGTGCCTGTCCTTACACATAGCAGTCTCCAACTCCCTGGATTGTTTCTGGAGGCAGGGCAGGAAAGGTGGGACCTTCTGCACTAAAAATACTTTTCTTTGAAGTTTGCCTCTTCAAAGGCAGAAATGGGTATACGTACTGGACATCTGACCCCCACAAAGTTAGAATACTTCTGGGCTGAGAACATTCTGCCAGGAAGAAGAACTAGTAGAAGACACTGCCACTCTGCCTGTTTTTCTGCTGTGCTAGCATGCTGCTTCTTTCCTGGGAGTGAAAGGACTGGTCTTTGCTTTCTACATCACGCTTTCCAAGGTTCTCCAAGGGCTTGAATTGAGCCTGCCTCCTGTTAGAAGCCTCGGGGACACCAAAGACTTCATTTGCCAGCACCTGGACTTTCTTGCTGAGAGTCCTGACTTGCCAAGTGGTGCCAAAACAAGTTTCTGGGGCCTTTGGAAGTTGTGTTCTGTTGAAACCAAGAAGAAACCAAGTGCATCGACTCCAGAGCGACTTTGGAACGTGTGCCGCTGTCCAACTCTGCGCCACTGCCTGCACTAGGAGCCATGGTCCCCACTAAGTGCAATGACCGTGACCGAGGCCGCAGCCCCGATGCTGCAGTAGCGTCTGTGAACTCCCACAACAGCGTGTCCTGAGTGCTGTTTCCCTGATGTCCGGGACATCTGACTCCCCGGCAGCACCTGTGGCCCCGTGGTGAGAGCCCGACACCGCAAAGTCGACCCCACACATCTAGACCGTCTGGATCCATCGACCCCCCCGGATCGTAAGGAACCGACGCTCCATCACCTCCCCCGTAACCGTAAGAAACCAACACCTTTCTTGCCTGGCAGTAAGGAATCAATGCCTTACTCCCCAGATGCAGTAAGGAACCAACGCTGTACTGGCTGCAGGACACCTCACCTCCCCGACTCTGTGCAATGTCTTTGCTTCCTCATCGCATTCACGCGTACTGTACCTGTGGTCCATGCGACTTCATTACGGCCTGCACTCACTTGCGAGTGACGTCAGACTGCTGGGAACTACTCAGTCAACAACATCGTGATAGCCCCAGTTGGAGCTATTATTGAGTTTTGGGCCCTCATTATGACATTGGAGGTGAATCCCGCTTTCCGCCACGCTGACGGCCGTCAATTTACCGCCACGGTGGCAAATATCCGCTCACAATATTATGACACACACACCCAATCCGACAGAATTCAGCCACATACACAAATCTGCCAGATCAAAGGTCAGTGCAAGAGTGGCAGTCCCAAAACTCATATCGTTACACCAACAAAACAACACCCACCACATTATGACCCACGAATCACAACGGTGGACATTCAACAGCGGTAAACCATTGGCAGTACATACTGCCGCGCTCATAATGAACACCCACATACAAACCAACACCACATTGGTCAATACTAAAAGCACACACCTGACACCCATAAGAACACCACACCCACACACCCACACAACGATAAAACACACACCCACAGTACCCACAAACAACAATTGCCACCAGGAGACTGAGAAGAAGAGCACTAGACACACACACACCACTTACACCCATTCACCCCTCACGCACTCCACATCACACACCCCACCACATTACCCAGCACACCCTCACCAACACATATCACACAACACCCATGGCACCACAAAGGCACCCCGGTTTCACTGAGGAGGAGTTAAGGGTCATGGTGGAGGAAATTGTCAGGGTAGAGTCACAGCTGTACAGCAGATATCCATTGCAGGGAAGATGGAGCTATGGTGGAGAATCGTGGACAGGGTCAATGCCGAGGGGCAGCACCCAAGAACAAGGGACGACATCAGGAAGAGGTGGAACGACCTATGGGGGAAGGTACGTTCCATAGCAGCAAGACACCAGCTCACCATACAGAGGACTGGCGGTGGACCCCCGCCCCCTCCCCTACAGCTCATAGCATGGGAGGAGCAAGTACTGGCAATACTGCATCCTGAGGGACTTGCTGGAGTAGCCGGAGGACTGGACACTGGTAAGTCAATATTTACTACCTATCACCCCCCAATACCTGCATGCCATCTCACACCCACACCTTCACTCCCATCACTCCACTCCATCCCACACACTGCACCTACACATATCACTAACCCCAATGCCAAGTCCTGCATTAATGCATGGACGCCTCTCCCAGCCCTGCATGGACACCCATCACTATAGCATACACAGCAAAGAGAAACTAACAATCCCACAATACATCACCATACACAAGCAAAAGCTGGCAGGGTAACGCTGTTGGAAAATGGGTTAATGGTAGGGCAGGTAGGTACCTACACCTAGCAACAAGCCACTAACCTCCACATAGGTACAGTTAGGTCTCAGTAAATTAATCCCAGCTCAACCCTTGGTAGCTTGGCAACGAGCATCAAGGCTTAACTTAGGAGACAAAGTGTAAAGCATTCAAATATCACAAAACAGTAATTAAATAAAACACAGGAAACTGTTTAAAAATCCAAAACCAATTTATAAAAATAGTTTATATTTTTGTCTTTAAAATGACACAAAAACGATTAAAATCGGTTCAGGGGAACCGGAGATATGAATTTTTAAAGAATTATTACTTTTCTAGCGCTTAGAAACAAAAAGCGCCAATCGGGTCATCTGGTTGCACCTCGACCGGGGCAAAGTCAAACTTTCAGGCTGACCGCGATGGAGCCCTGCTCGGCTACAGGTCGCGGGAGGCCTCGATTAAAAAGTTACCTTCTGACTTAGTCTTTATTTTGAAGTTTTTCTTCACCGGGACGAACCTGCCAGTTGAATCCGACCTCCTGGAGCCCTTGTCCGGATACGCGATGTGGGTTTCCTCGGTGGAGATTTTTACCTTCGGGCTTAGTCGTTTTTTCGAGATGAAAATCCTTCGACCGGGGTAAACCTGGATCTTGATCCGACGTCCATGGAGCCCTTCTCGGATACGATGGCTGGGAGGTCCCGGTCAACTTTTTACGTTCGGACTTAGTCTCTTTTTTGGATGTTTTTCTTTACCGGGACGAACCACGAAGTCAGGCCGGGTCGCGGTTGAGGCAAGCCGGCTAGAATTTCCGCGGCGGGTCGGTCCCTCTCTGGAGCTTTTTTCCAAAAATTCTCAAATCTTTTCCAAACTTCTGGGGCTTCACCCAGATGTTCTTTTAAGGTTCTTTTGGGGTTCACAGCTCACCCCAAGGGTCCAGAAGTTCTGTGATGGTCCTTGGGGGGTGCGGACTTCAACTCCCAGAATGCACCTGGCGCAAACTCCTTTTTGGCCACTGGACAGTGGTCAGCTGGTCGCTTTCTTCAGGAGTTGGTGCAGGGGACTCTGGTTTAGCAATTTTTCACCTGTAGCAAACAGGGAGTCCCTCCTTGAACCAGTTGAAGCCAGGCAAAGTCCTTCTTGTGGTGAAGCCCAAGTGTGCAGCTGGTGCAGTCCTTCTGAGTGCAGGGTCCAGGTGCAGGCCAGGGGTCCCGCAGGGCAGTCCTTCTTCTTCTTTAGTTCCTTTCTTGTTGAATTCTGGAGGGGATCTGAGGCGTGGGTGCAGCTCTGCCAGTTTTATCCTTGCTCCTGGGTGAAAAGCAGGGGGGCCCTGGTTCTCCAATCAGGGACAGGGTTGTCTCCCTGTGATGACCACTTCCTGGGAAGTGTGGCTAAAATCCATCCCAAAAGGCAACAGTCTCTAAAAATCCAACATGGCTGAATCTGATTTTTGGAGGTTACATCTGGCTGAGCCCACCCACTGGTGTGGCTAAAAATCATAAACACACCCCTCTCCTGCCCTCTACTAATCTAATCAAGGGGGCACCTAGCTGTCTGGGGTTGCAGGATGTGGGGGTGTTGCTGGGTGCTGCAAATGTCCTTCTCTGCCTTTGAAGACCAGTTTGGCAGCCCTCCCCCTTCCTGCCTCACCATCTGCTGAGGGGAGATTCTCTCCCCCAAGCACATTCCTTTGTGTGAAGTCTGGCCACTTCACACCTCATCAAGGCAGCCTGGCAGAAGCTGCTGCAGGCTGGCCAATCAGAGCACAGCAGCAAAAACAATGCAGAGCTGAAATTGGCAACTTTTTAGGTAAAGTCTAAACTTTTTACCTGAACTAGTTATATTAAATCCAACAACTGGAAGTTGTAGGATTTATTACAACAATTAATTTGATACCAAATTCTTGGTATGCAACATTTAAGGAGACTTTAAAATTTAAAATAGAGTCTGCCCATTCTA